>NC_046238.1:6774980-7083727 GCF_009819885.2 Catharus ustulatus | reverse complement strand
TCTTTCCTCTGGTCTCAGCTTCTGCCTGGCCCAAACTATTAGGACAGCACCAAAGAAATGTTTAGACACTGACACCAAAATCGGAGTAGTGTTTTAAGGCAGACTTTGTCTGCTGTGAGTATCCAGCAGAATTCTTTTCACCATTTTATTTGACAGTAGGTGGTACATGTTTGGGCTTTATAGTTGAAGGCTTATTTTTAGCTTGAGAACAGAAAAAAATACCTGATTAGCTCGTGAACATTGAAGAAAAAAAAATGAATCTGTGAACCATACTACTTATTGGAAACTACTGTACAGCTTTTCAGTGTTGTATAGCATCTCAGTGTCCCTGGCAGTTTCCTCTTTCGTCCTTGCACAGAAAATACATGCAGAGATTATTCATTAAAGAATCCAGTGTCCTTGGCTGTAGCAGAGTAGAGCTCAGTGCCCAGGGGAGTGATCACTTGGTGATAACCACACTCTGTGCAGCTCTGCTGCCTCACTACTTCTTTCCTTTTTCTTTCATTCTGAGTTTTTGTTGGAAACCTTGAAGTTGAAGCAGGGCAGGAGTGCAGAATGACATTGCTTATGTTTCATCAACTTTAAGAAGTGGTTATGGCAAACTCTGTATGGCTTTCATGCTGCTGTGAAGCTTCTTTTACTACTGACATTTGTGCTGCCTAGAATATTTCCTAGAACATTTATTATTGCTTACATTTTTTTGACAGAATGATGTATCTAAGAGCATAATTATAGTTTCTTTCTGCTGTCAGCTATGGCTGGGATTTAAAAATGTCTATTGGGTCCTATTGTCATCACTTTAATGATGCCTTCATTACTTCTGCAGTGAAATTGGTATCTATACTTGTAAGGGTGGGAGGGAAAGGAATCTTAAGTATGGGCCAGGGTTTTAAGGCTATTGCTGTGATCAAGCTTACAGTGATTTTTTTTCATCTTGGATTCTGCTTTGATGTTCAGTACTAAGTACCTGTAAACAGTAGGAAGGGAATAGGCAGAGCCAAATGATAAAAGAAAGCGTAGCTGACTGGCACAGTGAACTAAATTTTGAAAGTATCCCCATTTCAGAAATCTCTTGGGAGGCTTTAGCCTTCCTTTGATAGAAGCAGTGGCAGTGCTGCAGTTGAGGTAAGTGAAAACACTCATCTGGGGGAGTGTGCGTGCCATAAAATACAGATGTCCTGAATGAGTGACCCTGCAGTTTGTATGTATTCCCTGTCTTCTTGATAAACTCCAGGGGATCTTGTTGCTGAATTGGTCAGTGACAGAAATCTTGAAGAGATGCTAGGGGATTATATTCTTTCATGAGAAAAGCCATTCTAAAGGAAGTCAGCAGTGCCAGCTTACTTACCATGCAGTCTCATCTATGAGAGGCGTTGTTACAGGCCTTGTCTTGTGTTCCAGTTGTTCACCTCTCCATCTAACACTGTCTTATGAGACTTCAGGTTATAACAATTACTTTGATCTTTTCACAGACCTTCTACAGCAGGAATGTGAAAAGACAGTAGTTAATGCACCGCCACAATAGTTTGTGATTTCTGATGTCTTAAATAAAAAAACTCGAGGTGGGCTGTTGTCTGCGGAGAGTTCAGGTGGTCAGTAAGTCTTGACATAAATAAATTTGAACAAGGATCTTAAGGATGAGAAGAAAAAGATAAAGAAAATAGATGTCTTTTAAGCCACTAGAGGAAAGTCCAGAAAAATTACTCATTTCTTTTAACAGTCGATAAATTGTGAATTGAGCAACTAAGGTCTTCTTATATGATATTTAGCAATAGAAATAGAGTACACAATATGCTGTCTTCTACCTGTGCTGAAAAACCTGATCATCTTTCTGTGTGGTGTCAGAAAGCTCTTATGGGTTTGGGAGGAGGAAGAGCAGTGCATAGAGAAAGGCACTTCTATTTTTGCTTTATGTGGGCTTTTTTTATATTCCTCTTCTTGACTCCTCTGACTTCTATAATTAATAAGTTAATATTTCCTTCTTCATTTGGCTGTCTTGCAAAGGACACTGTAGAATGTCTTTCATAATGGCTTTTCAAGAAGAATATAAACAGCTAAATCAAGACTGCTTTGCTTGTTATTAAGGTTTGAGTAGCGGATGCTAAGTTATGCAGAGCAATTTAAGTTTCAGTACATCATTAATGAGATTGCATTCTATATACTCTGATTTGCATCAGCACAGAGATACTCCTTTTTATCTTAGGAAAAAAAATGAGGAGTTGGAAATGGCTTCTCTCTGTATTATATTTAATGCTACTTAATCCAAATTCAATCTTTACTGCAAGTTTTGTGTTTGGGTTTTGTTTGTTTGTTTGTGGGGTTTTTTTCTGTTTGGAAACTTATCTGCTGTCTAAGGAGCTGGAGCTTGGGAGACAAATTAAAAACTGAACTATGGTCAGAATGTGTTTGTTGGTAACTGTGACCAGGTAAATCACTAGGGAGAAATACAGAATTAGATCTCATTGCTTTATTCTGGCAAATTAAAAAAAAAAAAAAATCTGAGGAATCACTATTCCATGTCAGCTGATTGAGGGATGTTGAGAGTGAGCCATCTAATGGCAATCCATTTCCCACAGGACACACAAGGCTTATTGATGACTTTCTTTCTGTTGTTTTTTCCCTTATCAGTGGATTTGGTGTTTGTGTTGTCAGTATCAGTGTGACTGTTTAAATCCTTGCTGTTTGGATATGCTGATACCATCTCTGTCAAATAAAAGTTGTTTGCAACGTTGGAAGCTGTCTCTGAACCTTGTGCAAGACCCTTCCTGCACTCTGTGCACAGAGGAGAATGAGTGCTGCAGTTAGTGTCTACAATTAGAGAGATTCAATGACTACAGTGATCTGAAAACACCCAAGAAATGCACAAAGGACCCAACTATGCCCTGCAGCATTGCTGGAAGTGGCCTGAAATGCACTTCTGCCATCTAAAGTGGCCCAGAGCAGTCAGTGGTTTAGAATGCAGGAAGGATTCAGGAGAGGTGATGGGGAAAAGGGTACCTGGTGTGATGGACAGCTCCTTTGTTTTCACTTGCCTCCTTCTCCCAAGCAACTAAATCTCCAGTGAATTAAAACCATACAGGTTTTTGTCATTAAGCCTGGCTACTTCCATGCAGAAGTTACGGGGTTTTACTGAATTTTATTGCTGTTATGTTTAAAAATGATAATGGTACTTCTTGATAATGGTGCAGCTAATGCAGTGTTTTGAGAGGAGGAAGGTAATAAAATTCATCAGTGTCTGGTATCATAGGAGTAACAGTGGGAGAAGCATCTTACTGTGCTCAAAGATTGCATGAAATTAAAGCATAATCAAATATAGAAGCTGATGGCTTTTCAAGGAGAAATTTGTATTTATATTTTGCAGTACCACCAAAGGAGATGTAATTTGCTACTATGGAAACAAAGGAGAACCAGAACCTGTTTTCCTAAATGCTGGTAGGTTTTCTTCAGAATAGTCTGAATATTACTTTTTCTTTAGCTGTGTAATGTTCTAGTAATTTAGCTACCTAAGCATTGTTTGTCTTCATTGACTTTTCTTTGCATTCTTTAAAAGAAAATATTGCTAAATGTCCTTGAAATCATATAAGTTGTTGTTAATAACTTCAGTAAAGAATCAATAGTTCATTAAAAGTTTCTATCCATGTCAGTGTACCCACCTGCAGTGCAGTTAGTGGAATACTGCTTAGGTAACCATGGCAGAAGGACACAAGTCTGTCTTGAGAAATGGA
Source organism: Catharus ustulatus (assembly GCF_009819885.2). Taxonomy (NCBI): domain Eukaryota; kingdom Metazoa; phylum Chordata; class Aves; order Passeriformes; family Turdidae; genus Catharus; species Catharus ustulatus. The sequence continues at coordinate 7,080,002 of NC_046238.1, read as the reverse complement.
ATTTTCAAAGAATCTGACCCTAACTCCCCTTATCCAGCAGTTTGAAGGTCACAGTATGACTGTGCTCCCCCAGGGAGAGTTGGCTTAAAAAAAAAAAAAAACACAAACAACATCTGTCTTATCTGGTGGATTGATTGAAAAATATTTTAAATCTAGTTCTTTGCTAGCTAGCTGCAGAGAGCAATGCTCCAGAAGTCACCATCAAGAAGGCAGTTTAAATGGAACCAGGACACACAGAAGGCTCTCAGCAGTGTAGCTGATTGGTAACAGTTGATGGCAGAGCCTTACTTTGCCATCTTAGGTTAATGGTCAGAATGTGGCTGCCAGTAGGCAAATTGTTATTGTAGAAATTACAGCATAAATTCTTGGAAACAACTGTTAGATTTTGTACAGCCACAAACATAAAACAAATTTTTATATAATTTTTTTTTTAAATTTGGCTATGTCATAATGAGAAAGTGAGTCACAAATTCTAGGTATCTGCAGACTGTACCAAAGATGGTTCTGGTTCCTGTGCTTAGACAACAGACTCTTGTGTACGTGGCTGCCTTTAGAGGGAGAGGATGTTTGGTAATCTCTCGTCTGGACTGTGGTGAGAGGGTGCCTCTAAAGAGAAGGGTCCTTCTTGTCATCCAATGATGCTTTGAAGTGTTTTTCTAGAGTAAAATCAGAGGCAAAGATAACTTACGATTATTATCCCTACACTGGACAAGACTAGATTGCAGAAATTACAAAATTTTGTTGTGCCTTCATGGTTTAGCAAACCAGAAATTTAAACTAACTGCTGTAGCTATGAATTAGACAACTATATTATTATTATTATTATACAACTAAAACCAAGTACTGAGCATTAGCACAGGGGAGTGCTTAAGCACAGCCCAGCATAAGATGGGAGCCTGCTGTATTCTTATGTCCAGTAATGGGGCTTGTGTGTTTATGGCACACCTGCAGGTAAAGGTGAGCTGGGGAGTCACTTAGACTTCATTAAATTTTTTAAATCTGTAATGACAGCTGAAATCACCAGAATTCAGTTTCCAATTAAATTGGGCTTTTTTGTGTGTGTCTGTGTGTAGGAATATATGGATTGAGTAATTCTTTGCTGGATACACCTTGGAAGAAACTTCAATATGGGAAGCAGCTTTTTGCAGAGGTGGTCAAGAGAAGTGAAGAGCTTACCAAAGAAGACTTGGTGAAGGAGCTTCTTACAGTGATGAATAATCAAGAGCCGTAAGAACGTGATAGCTGGAATTTACTCAAATACAATATGACTAATTTAAAAAAAATGCATACAGAAACTGTTTTGAAGGAAAAAAGCACTTTACCTTGATATTAATTGAAAGTAGTGCTCTCACAGAGCCTGACTTTCAACAGTATTGATTTTTAAGCAGGAGACACAATTAAGGCTACTGCAGTCTTAGACCTCATCAGCTGTGCACTGGTTTCACTTTGCTCTTTTTTTTTAAAGATTGCACTTCTCTTAGTAAGGACAATGAGTGCATGACTGAGGATGTACAAGCTGCTTGCTGTCAGCTTTTTGGAGACTCTCACAGGTTTGGTTACTGCACTTAAAGAAAGCACTTATTTACATAGATCATTAAATGATTTGGATGAGAAGGGACCTTAAAGTCTGGTGCAACCTCTGTCATGGACAGGGACACTGTCCACTAGCCCAGGTTGCTCAGAGACTCATCCAGACTGCTTTGAACACTTCCAGGGATGGGACACCCACAGCTTCTCTGGGTAACCTCTGCCAGGCCTCAGCACCCTCATGGGGGGTGAGCAGGTTTGTGTTAGTGGGTTTTACTGTTCTGTGTTGCTGCTCAGAGTGTAGACATAGGGTGGAGAAGGAGAAGCAACACTTCAAAGTACCACCAGCTGCCTTCCTCAAAAGTGCAGTTGTTCCAGGCTAAGTGGGGGAAGGAGATAAGGAAATGTTAGTACAATTCAGCTGTAGGAATTCAGTCAAGGAAGTTCCAGTCAAGGAAGTCCCCAAGCAATGAGTTTGAGATGTAAGGAAGGTTTCTGCACTCACAACTGGTTGCACAGTCAACCTGAGCCCATCAGCTGGATGTTCAGAAGGCAAGGAAGTTGATACCACTTAAGTGTGCAGACATAGGGTAGAGGAGGTGCTGTGGTCTAAACTCATATCATTGCTCACCATCTGGTAACTTTCATGTTCACCTTGACATTTATCTGTCTGAGAAGTGATTAGAGTTGAAGCAAAGCTGTTTCTGGTATATAGATCCCATTTCCCAAACTTAACAGCAAGTTTTAATGCCAGCATTCATGAATATGGCATTTTTCAGTGGTTCAAAATAAAGTTTTATATAAGAACTCACACGTCTGAGCAATGAGTAGTAATTGGGGAGTCTGCTAAGATGTCTTAATAGCTTTTTCATCTATCACATCAAGTGATTTTTAAAAAAAAATTGTTAGACTTTATACTTTCTACTAGTAAAAAGACAAAGGTATAAGATACAATATAGTCAAATTATCTTCCCTTAATGTTCAGTAATTCCATTTGATCTCATCTGAAAGCATCTGACTATAAAAGAGAAATATTTACTTACAAAAAGCAATATTTAAAACTAAGCCTGTAATCTTTCCAAATCACACTTCAAGATGAAATGATCTTTTCATAATAAATATGAACATGTGGATATGCACCAGCTTTGAACTTTGTTAAAATAGCCTGTTTCATATTACTTTGTGAGCTTTTCATGTTTGCATATTACAGGAATTTAGTGGGTACAGCGGTTGGTTTAATCATAGAGTTCCATTCTTTCCTGATGGGTTTTTGTCCTTTATGCCCTCTCCTCTGCTTCAGCCCTGCCTTTGACTGTGATCTCAGAGATGTCCTGGAACTCCTTCCAGATCAAGAGAGATGAATGTGTTCATATTGGAAAAAAAAATTTTGTAACTACTTTCTACTTTTTCCAGTCAATTACCAGACCCTGCAATTGAAGACCAAGGGAAGGACTATATCCGTCCCATACTGAACAAGTATGCAGCTTTGTGTGTTCGTTGCCCAGGTTACGGAACAAGGTAAAAAATTGTATAGCCAGAAATAGATGTGTACTGGGTCAAGGCATATCTCAAACCAAAACTGTGCATTTGTAAGTTTAAGTTTTATAGTGACTGCTTTAATTTTTTTTTACAGATACTAATCTGGTATAATTCAGTAATGTATTTCCTTGGTCTGTATTTGAGTGTCTGGGATTTGCTGCTGGAAGAGCATTTGAAGCTCACTCTGTGGTTTATCTTTGATGGAGAGCACGGCACAGCTTTAACTTGTCCCAGACAAGATAATAACGGTTCTCCTGGTTCCCCAGTGTAGTAGCAGATCTGAGCACCTTTAACTTTTTGATCTTATCAGATCCCCCAGAACACATTTCTCTTCCACGAGCAGGAATTGTGTCGTCTGCATTTCTAAATCAGAGTTTTCCTTAGACATGGCATGGTAAAATGGATCTGCCATTTTCATACATTAAAACCTATTGCTCTTGTTCAGAAGAACCTGTATTTCCACGTCTCCCCTAACTGTTGCTGCTGTTTTTGCTGAGATATTCTTACTCTCTACTCTGACTGTTCCACCTCACCTGCAAGAAGAATAGAATAATGCAATGCAAATCTTCGTTTAATCTTCAGTGGGAATTGCTGGTGAATCCTGTTCCTGCTGGTAGGGAATTTGTACTCTAAAAGTCTGGCAGTAATTTTGTCAGATAGGTCTGTAGCATGGTCAGCCATGGTATTTCCTCTGCAGAGGTGGGAGTTGATAAGCAGAGTGCTCACTGCTGCAGGCATTTTAAGCTGGTATTCTGAGAGAGATACTCAGTATTTGCAGTGGTTTCTTTAAGTCTGTCAAAAGAACATTTTAAATATGGGATAATGAAGACTTAACATGGCAACAAAGCACCTTCCTCCTCTTGCTTCACAGGTTGGAGTCAGCCATTTCAAAGGAAACAGGGATAACTTGGTAGAAATACTGACCTTCTACTGGTGAATTAGCACACATTTCAAGTCTCCCTACTGCTATAATTGTATGCTCACACTTACCTTTCCCTTAGCAACAGGGCTTAGTGAATAGAGGTGGTTAACTGGGCCTCCCTTTCTTATAAGGAAATTAAGTGCTTTTTTATATGAGTGAACAGCTATTAAGTGACTTGGGAAAGGCCACCAGATCAGGATGGTGGAAAATTCCCACTGTCAGTCATCCCTCTGTGGAAGGATGCTGCAGTGTCCACAGAGAAATGACAGCTTAGCCAGGGCAAAGTGCAATAGTTGCATAACTGGCATCTGCTTTTCATGAAAACAGGTTTCCTCTATGGAAGGTTCCTAGAGAGAGAAGCTTTTCTCTGTGATCATGTATCAGTGTCCTGTGATAATAATTAACAATGTTTAAATCTTAATGGACAATTGATTTGAAAGAGAGGAATGAAGAGAGTACTGTTGATATGAATAATCCTTATGGGTACATATAGGCTGTGAAGAAAAACTTAGTTTTATGTTACTTCTTCCTGAAGGGAGGAGCACTTTGTACTCAGTTTAAGCTTTTACTGTACTCTCTGCAATGAGCAGATTTGTGTGTCAGCTGCTGCAAGTGCAGCAGGGAATCAGTGCAGTGGAGTGACCGAATGGACTGAAAATGCCCATTTGAACTTGCTAGAATGATTACTGCCCTGCTCGTGTGATGATGATGTGCTCAGGAAAAATAAAAGGGTTAAAACCTTTGGGAATGAGGGATGGCAGCCTGGGAGGTTTTATGATGGAGCCCAGGTGTAACCTTGTGCTGCTGTGCTGTTGCAGGACGAACACGGTGGTGCTCATCGATTCCCAGGGACGCGTCACGTTCACCGAGCGCAACATGATCAATGCTGATGTCAACCAGTGGGAAACAAGCACCTATGAATTCAAACTGCACAGTTAACAACTTTCCACATGAATGGTTTGTAATAATAGCAATGAGAGAACAAGCCATTAAGCTCTAGTAAATGTTTTGTGCCAGCCTCCATAAGCTAAAAATAGCAAGGAAAGCAAAAGTTTAAATAAACTGGTAGCATACTCTATCAAGCTCACAAATGCTTTGGAGAAAAGCAGATGAAGATGCTGTTTTTACATGAAGTAGCAACTTATAATCAGAAATATTTTATTTAATACCACCCTGCTTTCAGGGCAAGGCCATCTTGGTCCAAGACAAAGTCATTGCTTTTTTGTGTGTGTTGGTTTTTTAAAGATATTATAAGTAGACTTAAACTTGTTTTTAGTTCTCAAGATGGGAAAACATTTGCTGCTTTTATTGTTCTGTGTAAAAGTTTTACCAAACTTTGCTTTACCTTCAACATATGCTGTTAAGATTGTACAGCTGTTGCCAATGTGCATTAAATGAATGTATGTTATCCTGGTAGTATTAAGTGCTTTAGTCTAATTTGAGCTTTTCAGTGCCATGGTGCAATGGTCTGCCTGGGGAGGGCAGAGAAGGGGAATTCTTTATATTTGTTTTTCTAGAGATAGTACAGCAATAGATCTTATTTCTAAAATTTGATCAGAGAATCAAGACTTGCTTATCTTTGACCTGAATAAAACTATTTGTGCTGTGACATCCTGTTTCCTGATAGTCTAATTAGCAATATTGTTTTGTGATTTTCTTCCCCAGCAAGCAGGTAAGGAATAGGTATCTGTTTGCAAACAGAAGCTGAAGATGAGGTTTTCATGTACCAGCTGTTTTGTACATACAAAATTTTTGATTCATTTCTTTATTGGTATAATGTGTTACAGCCTGGAGTGACTACTCATAAATTTTTAGTAAAAATAGCTATGTGTTGTAAGGTGACACTGTTGCAGTCTTATATTGCTGAAAAAGTTGGGTATTAAGAGGTACTTCCTATGTTCTAACACCTGTGAATTAAAAAGCTATTTAAATGCATGCTTTTTTCAATTATTCAGTGCCAGTGTAGGTAATGGAAGATTCTAGCTACTATCAGGATATCTGAAAACCCTGTGCTAATTTTGTTTCTATTGGTGTTCTGTTTTGACTTTTTTTGAATACTGAATATTAGGTTAGTAGTGGATCACCACTATTTTTTTTCCTTTAGGTAGTCTGACTGTATTTTCACATGCCTCTGATTTGAATTAATTATTGCAAAGTAGCCAGATTTTTGATAATTTTTGATATTCTTTGGAAGATGTGCAGCTGTGTTTCTGTACTCAAGCTGGTGTGTTTGGACTTTTTCACGTGTGTGTGTGTGTGTGTTTGTAATGGAGGCAGCAGTAAATGAGACTTTCCATTGAGGTGAAGTACTGTGAAAGGCCATTCCCAGATTTGTAATAGTCAGGAGATGCTAAAGCAGCATTTAGTCAAATCTCTTCTTTATATTTGCATATTTAAATAGCTTCTAGATACCAGGACTGCTTACATGACTAGTCACAGGCTGTGGATTGAGTTCTACACAATTGACTTTTTGACCACCTTGAGTGGTCAAAATCATGTTGGGTTGTACATGGTTTAGAACTCAAAGCCTTCCAGACTGTCCTTCTGAGCCGCAGGAAATGGTCAGCCTTTTTAATTTTTTTATGACTTCTTAAACCCTGTATTTGTATGGATAAAAACATTATCTGTTATTTTTAGGTACAAAGAAGTAGCTAAAGCTGTCTCAAATTTGAGTTTGACACATGCATACCTAGAAACAAAGCCCTGCCTCAACAGCTTGCTCTGACATTCTCTTTGAAGACATTATTGTAAAGGCAAGCAAAATACTTGCGTGCAATATCATAGTAAAAGCATTTTTAAACTTCAGGTTTTATAGCAGTCCTGTAATAATGAAAATTTGTTCTTAGTTTTTACATACAGGCAAAGAAAGGTGAGTCACAGCTTAGATGTAAATATGGATTATAACCATGTATTTTGATATGCTTGAATCAAAATTCTAAATCTGGGATTTGCTTTTTCTACCCTTAAAATAAACAGGAAAGAGCCCAAACCTTGGATGTTGTTTTTTATCACATCAGAATAGTAATAAAGTGAGTTTTTTAAATTATTTGGAAGCTTGTGAGAGTTTTGTCATTGGCTTCAGTGGAAACAGGATCAGGACTGCTGTGGTGCTTGTCCACAGAAGTGATCAGTATTTGTGAAGTGCATGATCTACTCTGTGCAAATTAGAGTTGCAATGAATCCACTGGACTGTACCTACAGTTAACAAAGGAAGTGTTTTATTTTTATAAAAGTATTTTTAATAATAAAAGGGAATTTTAAATACCAATTTTAAAGGATATAAAGGAAAAAAGTGCATATAGAAAAGTAGTGCATGGTATTTTACTAAGTTTGCTTATACATATCATCTCTTCGAAGTCATACATTTGCAAGAGATTTTTGTTTCCTGATTTTTTTTCTATTGGAATGGTAATGGAAGAAATTTTAAAATGTGTAAAACCTCAGTTATGGTGTTTTTTGCTTAAAATTGTATCATAATTGTTGTTTACATGTGTGTTCAAAACTGGAATCAGAATAAAGTCAAGTTGGTGACCAGTCTTTGTTACATTAGTAGACTGTGCATTTTTGCACGTTTTTGTTCATTTGCTTGTAACTTTGTGTGATACAATGAAGTAAAATCTCTAATGCCATATTAACAGTGAAGGAGTTGTAATTTAACTTCTATTTCTGGTACTTAATTCCATTTTAAGTGTGCTGTATTTTTTCTGTGGTTTTTGTGTTGTGGGTGTTTTAATTCTGTGCTATTGCATGGTTGTCTTATACAGGTAAGAAATTGGAAAATATTTGACAGGTAGAAAAGAACAAAATCAATGCTTCCTTAGGGAAGGGTGGAGCCTCACAAAATGCTACTGGAAGATGGGAATCCAGGTTCACTGGAAAAAGTCTGGATCCTTGGCAGACCTGAGACTCTCCTTTTACCCTGAGTAGAGCCTGCATTAATGTTCTGCTTTACTGGCCCCTGCAGTGCAGGTGAAATTGTTTCATGTCCCTTGTAGTAGCTTAGTAAAGCACACCTGAGCAGAGCAGAGGAGGAGTTGGGCCTTTGGAGGTCCTCACTGTGTTCAAAGCTTAATTGATATTTGTTGTTGCAAAGGAAATACACCAAACTAAATAATTAAGATAAAATATTGATAAGACTTTGAACACTGTTTTCATAATATCATAAGGAAATAAGTAATTTTGAAATAAATCTATGAAATACTAAGCAGTAATAAGGCAATAATTAAAGTATCTTACATTTCAATTTTAGCCTGTAGAACTTAATGCACATTTATGGCTTAGCAAGCATTCCTAGTTATGTGGAATATTAGCTACTAGGAGTTAGTTTTATTTCATTCAGATTGATGTAACAGGACATGGCTGATGTTCTTCATCTGATTCATTTTCTGCAGAGAAGTCTTGTTGATAGCTTCTGAGGATCTAGGAAATAGTCTTGACTTGCTGAAGATAGAATCGGTACTGCAATCAGCTGGAGAGGCATGAACTGTGAGAATTACAAAACCCATCAGTATGACTCATCCTGGGAAATGCAGGTTAAGGTGAACAGAGTGAAGAAATGTTGAATATATTTCATATATTTATATATAATCTCTGTAGCATTGTGTATCAAGAACTTAGAAGCTGAATGAAAAAAACTCCACCATATTCATATGCTCAAATTCACCGTATCTTTTAAAACAGAAGACATAAGCACTGAATTTAGCATTACAGATGAGGGAGAAATAGTAAATATTGTAATATTAAGCAGGATAACAGAAAAATTACAATGTATAAGTCATACACAACATGAATGAGAAAAAAACAGTATTTCTGCTGATGCACATTAAATTTTTGTGTCTTTGTACTAGAAAGCTAAATGCAGATTAGAGGATGGAGAGAGGAAGGGGAAAGCAGAGAACACACAATGATGTTCTGGTTTTGATCTTGTTCTTTATGAGGCCTCCAAGAACAACAGTGCCTGCCAAGGCACTCGGGTGCCTTTGAACTTTTCCCTCTGGTGGTGCAGGAGTGTTTTCCATCAGTGTCTCACCTGACACACAGAGCCAGCCTTGGTCAGTAACTTGCCAGACCAGGTAAACACATTGCTTGCTTCTGTTCAGTGGAGAAAACCACATCATTTTTCAGAAGTTAATTAAGATATGTTAAATAATTAATTGGAAAGTACATGGGGCCAGTAGTGTCTCTTTCTGTGGTACAACATTATAATTAGTGTTCAATGATTGAGGTTTTTGCCTTTGTTAAAGAATGTACTTTTCCAAGACAAAGGTGAATGAGAAAGCTAGGGTTTTTTTTCTCTCTATACTATCTCTGCTGTCAGTAGCTACTCAAAATAACTATGTAAAGCCACATCTTAGTCTGATGCATGATCCATCTCCTGTTTCTCATGTCCCACTGGAATGACTGGCATTTAGAGAGGAATTAACTGTCCTCTCAATTACACATGGGTCTGCATTATCACTCTGGTTTGATCAGTGCCCTTACATGGTTTTCCTGATAGTTCCTGTTTACTGTGCCTTGGCTCACATTTCAGGGCAGCCTCAGGTCACAGGGTCTAGGCTGGTTTCAGATGGAACAGAGCAGGTCAGTGTGCTGGAGGAATGCACCAAGTGTTCTCCAACAGGTTTAACCTGAGCAAAATTGTCTGAAGTGCACCCCACATGAAGATTAAGATCTCTGTACCAATTGTTTTGTTGCATAAATCTTCATATGTTGGCCTGCTGTACTTCTTGATGTGTTGTATCACTGTCTTTGCAATATGGCAGTTGCAGATTTTTCTATTTTCTTTAGCAGTATATTGTGCCAGTCAAGTCTGAGTTCTCTCTGTTGTAATGTGCATAAGTTTAGACTGGCAAAGCAATCCCAGGATGGCAGTTGCATAAAAACCAACACTAGCAGCACAACTGTGCTTTCAGAACTGTAATTTATCTGGCCTCTGTCGGGGAAAACAAAGGTACTGACATTTATGGTTTTGCTCATATAAGTGCAACTACACCTGGATTTTTGATAGCCAAAGATTACACTCCTGATTCATGTCTGTGTGCTGCCAGCAGTCTAGGGAGGAGTCCAGGCTAAGGGATTGCAGCAGCAGCAGCTTCTTAGCTGTAGTTCACACAAAGTGTGTCCAACCAAGTGTGCTTTGTTACCAGAGTTTTGAGTTACAAACATCACTATGTATAATGGCTCACAAGAAAAACTGCCATGCAACAGCAGCTGGGGAGAAACCAGGATGTCTGAAACAGATGTCAGTGCAATACTACCACAACTCTCTGAAGTGACTAAGATTGACTTGCAGGGGTGGTTTAACTGGTGGAGATGCATAATGTGCAAACAGCCATGAGGCTGCCTCAAAGATTCTTTTTCTTCTAAGTTTATAAAGAGCAGAAAAATATTGCCTATTTCAGCAAAATATTCTGAACTGTTTGGATGACAGGGCCTATAGAAAGCAAAGTATGAAAATTACTATTCTGTGTCAGATATTATTTATTTTTCTCTAATATTCCCCCTAGATAAATTGAGTGTATTTAGGAATGCAAGTAAGGGAAGCCTCAGTCACTGTAGGGTAGCACCAGCCCAGGTGCAACTGGCAATTGAACAGAATGTTTCTTCTGAATGGCTTTGTGCAGCCCAGTTCCTGATGTGAAGGTCACTTGGTTTTGGCCTTATTTTTTCTTATTTTAATTTCCAGATTTCAGTGTAAAACTGCTACTTCTGATTTGACCTCTTAGACATCATAGCCCACTTTAAGCAATATTGTCTTTAGAAAAACGTCTGCATTATTGGGAAAATTCTGCCAGTATTCTGAAGCTTGGGAGAACCATTTGGCTGAAGAGTTCCTAACAGGAAAATCAGAAGTCATATGTGATTCTGTAGACAACACAATTTAGTTTATGTTGAATATGTGAATGGCAAGAGCAAGATTAGTAATTCTGTGACATCGTTGAGCCAATGAATGTGCCTACTTTGATTATTTTTTGTAGCAATCAACCACCTCTTTTGACATTTGAGAACTGATCTGAGATTGCTCATGGGGTCCTTTTGACGTCCTTCCATGGCTGTGAAGTGATGTCTGACAGAGATTAGATTGAGGAGAACAGATTGCAGCAAAAAGTGAAAGACAAAGACATGTAATGCAAGCAAATACCAGTTTACCAATGCCCAAAGAGATGTAAAAAGCTGCAGTGCAACTTACTTTACTGAAGTAAAAGTAATGCAGGCTGAGCAAAACGTGTCTTGCAGCAGCTTTTGCTGCTGGAACAGCACAGTATGTGCTGCAGTTACTGACATAGGAAGAACATGAAAAAGCCACTGGCTCCACCTAATTTTCATTCTGATGAATGCAGCCAGTTAACTTTATGGGAAGCTCCTAGTTTTGTCTTTGTAGGCTTGATTGCTGTATTTTGTGTTGACAGCAGTAGTTTCTGTCCAGCCTTCGGTATCATGTATGTGAAAATTTCCTTGTCTTTAGGAACTGGTTTTTTGTTGATAATGTCACTTCAGGGTATTATGGTTAATCCTGATTCCACCATGCAGGTGGATCTGTACACTTCTAATTCAAAAGCTGAAGATTTTTGTGCATATTTGACAAGTCTTCCATCAGAGGTCCAGGTGAGGAAAATTTTCAGGTGAATTTTGCATCTTATTAGAGCAGATCGGATCAGATTTAATTCTCCAGAGGTTGCATCAAAAATTTAAAAATTTAAAAATTTATAATTTTAAAACTTAAGAATTTAAAAATTAAAAATTTACCACAATTTGAGCATTTTTTAATGAAAACATTGTTTTGTTAATGGATTATTATTCTTTTGTTTATTAAAAGTTAGAAGTCTATTTCCCTGCAGTATTGGTGTCTCAAAGAATCAGCTGTTGCACCATTAGTTTAAGACATAGTATTATGATTATCTGAAAACAGATGCACAAGGGAAAAACTAAAACTGGTTATTTTTTCATTTTTGAAGCATTGCAAGCATTTTGATTCTCCAACTATATGCAGAGATCTGTGTGTGCCTCATCCGATCCTAACTGAAGCACTGCTGTTCACGCACACATTAAAATTTTAACCTGTTTTCTGAAGTATGAGGTCTTGCTGCAATAGTTCATTTATGCAGTCACATTGATGGGATGCCAATGAGTCAAAACACTTGTATTTTGATAGGCCCTTTGAGAGGGACGATCTTCCATCCCAGTGTTAGCAATTTGAGGTGACCTGACACAGCAAATGCCAGCATCAACTCCAGCTATTTACTCAATTGTGAGATCTTTTTCCTCAGCTTTGACAGTTGAAATGTGACGTGAGCGGCTGCTTTGCAAACCGTGGGTGTTTATTGAATGCACATTCTGAAGTGTTTTGTTTTAGCATTAATAACAGCAGTAATAATTTAAAAATCACTAAAATAATGGCTTGCGTGCAAAAGCCTGTTATGAGGAATTAAGAATTAGAAACTGCTTTTAGTAGAAACTGTGTTCAGTTTTTGAAGGCAGCTTGCAATGACTTAAAGCAGTTTCAGTAACCTGATCTTTGTGTTGACACAGTACCATGACATTATGTGCAAATTATCACCCTCTCATTAGATGTGTTGGTCCAGCCAGACTAACACAAAGATGGAAAGACCTAACAGCAGTCTTCTGAATAAGTTATAAAGTTTTATTAAAATATTAGTTCTCTTTCATAGCAGTATTTGGGGACCTCAAAGACATGAGATCAGTGAAATACTAGAAAAAGATTCTCATGTCCTGAAGTTATACATTAAACAAACACACATACTGTTGGTGACGAAACCAGGATCCATTATCACAATATTTTGTGTCTGATTTCAAACCAGTGAGGGACAAAAGCAGCAACCCTGTAAGTATATCAATAAAAGCTCTATATTGCTCACAAATTATAAAATAATAGAGCAAATTAGGACAGCAAATGTTTATTAACACTTCAGAAGTAATTTTACAGAAATTGTGTAAGATGTTTTCAATAATTATTTAGGAATCCTGTCTAAACATTGCAGTCAGATTTGGGACTTGTTCTGTACATAGAGCAGCAGCAATGGCCCTACTTTGATTTATCCTTTTCAGGTAACTCTGTTTTGAAGCAATAATGCTGTAGGTTTGCTGCTTGTAGATACAAAACAGCGTTTGCAGGTAAAAGTGGCTGTTTTTTTGTAGCCGGTCCGCACGGGGCGAAAAGGCCCGAACGGTGCCCCGGCCACACAAAGGATCCGCCCGCCCCGCCATGGCCCGGCCCGTCAGGGCGGGTGTCTCGCGCGTCTCTATTGGCGGAGCGGGGGAACAGGCAGGGGAACGGACCAATGGCAGCCGCGATTTCAAATCCGTGATCGCGGACGCTGCGGACGCCATTGGCTCGGCGCGCGCGGGGTCCCGCCCGCGGGGAGCGGAGGGGCCCAGCGCAGGCGTTTAAAGATGGCGGCGGCGCGGAGTGCGGGACCGCGATCGTGAGGCGGCCGGACTCGCCCTCACCCGCAGCCCCGGCACAGGAGCGGCGGGGCCGCCGGGGATGGCCCAGGTGGGTGCGGGCCCCGCGGGGTGACGGGCAGGGCGGGCCTGCGCGGGCACCAACCCTCCGCTCCACAGGCCGCGGCGCCAACGGGCCCGCCGCGCTCCTGCCGCCCGCCCGGAGCGGCCCCCGGGCGCGGAGCCCAGAGGAGCCTCTCTCTCCCCGGGCACCGACCTCCTGTCGCTGGGAGCCGCCGCCCTGCCCGGCGGGTATTGCCGTGCGGCGCTTCCCCCGCGCCCGGCCTGAGCGGCCTCTGCTCAGAGCTGCTGTTGTGTTGTGTTTTATTCAGGTTTTTGCTTTGGTTGTTTTGGGTGGGAGGGTTGTTTGGTTTTTTTTTTAATCGTTTCCCACCCCCAGCCACCTCCCTACTCGCCTCGCCGTGGGCTTGTGTTCAGGATGGTGGAAGGGAAGGAAGCGCCGTGTGTGTACCCTCGGCCCCTCCTGGCCCGGGGGTGGTGGGGTTGTCGGCTCCGGAGCTCCGTGTGTGTCTGGGCAAAGGGGGCACGGCGGGTTCCTGTCCCCTTTGTACGGGGGACACGAGCGTGTCTCGGCTCCGGAGCAAAGTTGGGAGGAAAAGGCACCAACGTGTGTGCAGGCGCACGGGGACTTTTTTGGTTCTGGTACGCTGAAGGTGATGTGATGTCTCTGTAACTCTCAGGATTCTTCTTCGTGTGTTCTTTCTCTCATTCAGCCTCTGAAAGGTTAATTCACCCACCTTTCTTCGTTTTTTTTTTTTTTTTTTTTTTTTTTGGTTGGAAACAGTTCGTTCTTTTGTACCTCCTTTCCTTAGGCTTCGCTTTTGTCTGCAAAGTTTGTTTGCCCGCTGAGATCTGAATATCCAGGCCTTGCTCGACCATAAACTGGAATTGGGTGAACACATTCAGTTTCTTTATTCCGTTAGGTTGAGAGTTAGAGGTCTTGGAATTAGATCTCTTATTTTTGTTTTGTGATTTGAGAGGTTGTTCTGTTCGGGTAATTAAACTTAGGGGCTCCTATTTTTAATTCTGGATGAGGAGTTGGGTCGCTAGGTTTTTTGCGCAGCTCCTTTTGATTATCAGGGTTGTTTTGCTTTTTTAGAGAAATAGAAGGGGGTTTGGTTCCTTCTGTTTGTTGTTTTTCTTTGTAAGAAACTTATATATGATGGGAAAGGAAGGATATATTTTCTCTTTCTTAGGCTCTGATTTTTGCCTTTTGTAGATCAATTTCTTGTCTTACATAATTGATCAAACCATCTAAACCCTGCCAGAAAACTGCTCAAGCTCTAAAAGCAACTGTTGTTTTGCCATTTCTGAGAATAGCTTTCCAAAATTATGTATTCTGCTCGTTCTGAAATGGAGTGAAGTGTTTTGAACTGGAGAAGTTTTTGAGCCTTGTCTGTATTTGACACTGATAATGTTATTGTTGGGCTCTGGCTGCATTTTCTTAATTCCAGTTCTGGTTTAAAAACAATAAATTCAGTATCTTCAGCTTTTAGGTTTTTTTTTTTTTTAGCAGTGGTAGTAAATAGTATTAACATTTCTAGAGTTGTACGTGTTGAACAGAGACACTAGGTATAATAAAAAGAAGGTAGATGAATGTGGTGGGGAATTACTTTGATGTGGGTTAATGGATCAGCACCTGAGTTGCCATTTGGAGCTGGAGGATGAGGAGGAGCACTTTGTATTGGTTAGGAAATAAGGAGAGTTTGCTCAGCCACTCTTCCTTTTGGGGTCCACTGAATGTGAAGTAAGTCTCTGGCACAGTTTGTTTTCAAAAGTGACTTTTTGAAGGGGGAACCTGTGGTATGCTGTTCCTTACTGAAGCTACAGGTATTTGTAAAGAAAATGTTCTTTATTAAATCCATTTCTAGACTGCTGACCTGCTGTAACTGAAGGGAATTTCTCTTTGCGTTTGGGCAATGCTGGTTACTAATGTTAAGATTTTGTTTTTTACTTCCTTGAAAAAAGATATTCTTTTCCTCTGTGTGTTTCTCTCCCATTCCTTTTCTGTCTGATTGTGGGAATGGGCAGTGGTACTTACTAAACAAAGTTGTTTTGGTTTTTTTCCTTTCTGCATGTAAAGGACATCTGTAAGACAACCAGACTAAGATTACTCTGCTTTCTTTGGGATCTCTGCAGTTTGCTTTATTACATTTTTATATGCCCTCCCTGTATCTATACTGGTTTACTTTGTGACATTAAACTTTTTAAAATGATCTACTAAAATAAGAGTAAGCAGTTAAATGTGGAAATTCCATGTGCTGTTGATCTGCAGAGCATGAGCTGTGCACTCATTTTCAGTCATTGTACTGCCTGGTGCAGCTGCCAGTGGTGTTCTGTTTCTTTGGAAGGAATCCTCATGGAAACTGTTAATGAAATTTGGTGGAGCCTTGGAGAATAAAATCTGTTATTTCAGGACAATTTAATGAAGGATGACAATAGAAAATGACTTATGTTTCAATGTAACTTGGTATGCTGAGCCTTGTTGTGTGTGGTGATTATGTTCCCTTATCTAAGCCCATTTGGCTGTTTGTAACATACAAGCTCATCTAACTCATCCTTTTGCCTTTTCTTCCTTCAGACTTTTCAAATACCTGATAGCTCAGTGGTTTTGTTGCTTTATTGTTTGTTTCTTTTTTTTCCCAGCCCCTGTTATAAAGGGCATATTGTAATGTCAGCTGGCAGGGAAGTAGATGGGAGTTGGACCTGTGTTCCTCTGCTTCTGCCTTGCTTTTTGTGGCTTATAGATAGGTATTGTAGCCCACTGTAACTGTAGAGCTACTCTTACCTGTAATCAAAAGAGAAAAAACCCTTGCAGCAGTGTTAGAATAGTAATAAACAGACATTAATTTGGAAGCTTCCAGATGTGTGGGTGTGATGGGCACACCTGGCACCTGTCTAACAGGTACATCCAACAGGAGATTCAGTTGCCCCAGTAACCCACCCCTGGGTCAGCCCTTAGAGTTGGTCCAGGGGTTCTCTGCCCACTTCATATTGTGTCTTATTGTAGGCCCTTACTTAAAATAAGACTAAACAGTATTCCAGGAATGTGTTTAGAAGGTCAGCTTATCAGAAGGTCCAAAATCTAAGAGAAAGGGTAGGAAAAGTACTGGAGTTAATTAAGGAGCTGTATTACTATATAATGCTAGTCCACAGAGTGCAGATAGATGAAAATTTTATGAAAAGCAAAAATCTTTTCAGCATCACTTCCAGACTGTTGTCTTACCCTAGGGATGTGGCAGGTTCTTGGCTAGAAATGGAAAAAGCTCATTTGAACCCATCCTGGTCTAGTACATTGCCTGACCCAGTGTGTGCACTGAGGAGCAGACAGTCCAGCAGTGATTTGCTGTTTCACAGCCAGCAAGAAAGGGAAGACAACAGGAATATTATGGTTGCCAGTGCTTGAATAGAATAACAAGACATCCTTCCTGCAAAGAGCAGAGGTGTTGTATTAGTAAACTACCAAAGCTGGGCAGGTAAAGGTAAAATTCTTATGCTTTGATGTTGGTGGCGTTAAAATACTTAATCATAGGAGCAGGATGTGATCAGGGATGTGGAAGTGGCATTCACATTGTCTTAGCCTTGTCAAAAATCAGTCTTTCTCATTGGACCAGGCAGCTCCTAGAACACAAGGGAAGGTTTTGCTTTTTCAAATTTTAGAATGCTGATTTCAGTATTCCGTTTCTGTGTGAATTACTTCCCCCTGCTCTTCTCAAGAGTCTTTAGAAGACTCTTTAAGATGGAAAAGTTAATGACTTTGGTAACTCCTGGAAGCTAAACACCTAACTCATGCAGTGACTTTTGATTCTTTTGTTCAGAGTTAAGACACTAATGATTTACTGTGAAGAATTTAATTATTTGTCATTCACTTTTTTGCTTTTTTTAATCTGATGATGAGGAAATTTATTAGACAAAGGTATTTCTGGGGGTGTTCTCTACATTCTATGTTTCAAAACCTGTTGAAAGATGAAGGAATTGCTCATTGCTGAGGTCACTGATCATCTCTTGTAGGATGGAATGGATTTGAATATATAGAATTGCTTGTCTTACTGGTGAACGAGCCATTTTTCAATTTGAGAATTAATGTGTTGGTATCAGAGAAGATGAGATTATTTTAGAGTTCTCATCAGTTTTTCCTTTTTTCATTTTATAATACATGTCAAACTCAGTATGTTGGATGTGTCACAATTTTGAGGAGGTTTTAAAAACCACACAAATATTAACTCCTCTGCTGCCCCAGTAAAACTTGCTTTGTTGCCATATTAGAGTTTGCTCTGTTACATACTGTGCTTTCTTCCAGCTTCCAGGTAGGTAACTTCTGTATGTTGCTGAATTTTAACTTCTGATTCCCAGCTTTGTGCCTTGCCCCTGTTGTTTGGATGATGCTGTTGGTTTGTTCTGCCTGGGCTGGCATAGAGATACATGAGACAATTAACCCTTGGTTTCTCCAAGTCCCTCGTGACAACCCAGACCTTCTGCCCTATTGCCTTCAATATTACACAGAACATGAGAGATCTTGGAGCTTGTCTTTCCAAAATAAGGCTTGTTGGGAAGATTTCCTCTGCCAACTGGGAATACTTTGACCAGAGCAGGTTCAGCCAGCTGCTGCCTGGGGCAGAGTGACAGTGCTTCATTTCTAGCTTATCGAAAGGTTCAAGCTTGGTTTGGGCTGGCATGGAGGGACTTGGAGAAACCAAAATAAGCAGGTAAGAAATGATCCTTCTTTTCCTCAGGTGCTTATGGTCCTGCACAGATGACAAAAGTGTAATTGAAGAAGCCATCATAGACATGGTAGAAAGAAACACCTGATGTGAAAAATAAATCTTAAATACTCCCCATCCCCTGTAAAGTATCCTAGAAGAATTGAATACTTTTTCCAGGTTAGATTCCCTAAAACATTGGCTTCAAAATACTTCCCAAAATTAATTTGAGCTTTAATGCTATGTTTCTGAACCTGTATTCCTCAGACATAATGAATAAATAGTTCCACAATAGTGCAAAATACAGGATGAAATGTCTAATATCTGGTTATCTAGATAATTTTCTGTGATATTTTAGTAAATTGTGAGATTTCAAAAATAGCTGATGATAACTTTAATTTTGAAAAGCCGTGACCGTAGTCTTTAAAATCTTGTTGGTTTTGCAGATTGTCTTAAACTGTAAACTAATTATCCTTTCTGCTGTGTGGGTAAGTATGGCTTGAATACCAGGTTGTTTCAGATTATGGGAGAACTTCCCCAAAATGCAATTTTTAACCTGTCATGCTTAATGCCCTGCTTGCTAACCAAGCAGAGGTAGTCAACTAGTCATAAAGGCAACTGTGTTCATAAATTCTTGTGCTGGTGTACAACTTGAGCAATAAAACCACTCTAGTTTCAGCCTCACTCAGGATGGTATCTGGGTACCCTGCTTTTCTCACTGTAAAAGTGTTACTCTTCTACTTGAAATTTATGCTGGAAGGAGTGACATGTTTTCTTTCTGCCTGGAATACTATTTCCATTTTTTTCCTGTGACAATTTTTTTTTGTTTGTTTCCTCTTGTAGGTTGAAAGAAGAAAAGGAGATCAGCTTGTCCAATGAAGATGCACTCTTAGTCTTCAGCTATTTAAGCTGAATGCATTGTGATTTCCAATAATTGAGACAGTGATTCTGAAAGCTGTCTACATTAATGAAAAGAACAATGTAGTCAGCTTAACTGAATCATCAGTGTTGCATATTGAATAGAACGTGATAAACCAATCCTGATGGACTTATGCATGTTAGGAATATAGAGATAAACATTTATTAAAGCATTGTGTTTTTTAAAAACAGTAGTTTTAAAAATGGAGAACTATGAAAATGTACCACCCCTCCCTAAAGAACCTGCAAGAGAAATGAATGTGGAGAATCTCACTTGTCGGCCACCTCTGCCGCCCAACGAACAGCCTCCACCACCTCCCCTGCAAACGTCCAGTGACGCAGAGGTAATGGACGTTGGCTCTGGTGGTGATGGACAGTCAGATACCCCTGCTGGGGACACGCACAGTCTCTGCAGAACACAGCTGCTCACAAAGGGATCTGCCTGCTACAAAAGTCGTCTTATCATAGACCCCAACAGTAGTGACCAAAGCCCGAGAACTGCTCGTCACGCACCGTCAGTTCGAAAGTTCACCCCAGATCTTAAGTTACTGAAGGATGTGAAGATTAGTGTTAGCTTTACAGAAAGCTGCAAAAGCAAAGATAGGAAAGTTCTGTACACTGGAGTTGAGCAGGATTATAAGGCAGATACAGAATTTGGTATTAATAATGTCAATGGGGATTTGCATGTTTGTCCTTTTGGTGGTAGTAATGGTAAAACTGTAGGGATAGGGGGTGAAAGTGAGGACAAGAAGGATGATGAAAATGATATTGATCAGGAAAAGAGAGTGGAATTTGCAGTTCTGGATGAGCTAGAAGACTTTACCGACAATTTGATGGAAATAGATGAAGAAGGAGGAGGGTTCACATCTAAAGCAATCGTTCAAAGAGATAAAGTGGATGAAGAAACCTTGAATTTCTCATATGAGGTAAGTAAATCCACACATCTTTGCTGAGTAAGAGGTTTCCAAGTGGCTAGAAAAAATATGCAAAGAAATAATCTGTTCTAGAAGTGTGCAGTACATGAGTCAAAACTGCTGAATTTTCAGAGACAGAGCTTTGGCTGAGAGCTTCTGTAAATTATTCTAGTCAAACTTGCAAGTTGTGTTGCAGCTTTTATCGTTTTCTGTTAGAACAGCATTTAAAAGTCTTCTTGCACAATTGCAGTTCATTTTATCATGTAGATTCTAGTTCTCACAAACTTATTTTCTTATTTTTCAGTCTTTTTTCTGGAATCATTGGAAATTTCTAGTTTCTGTCTGTATGGAAGTGCATTTTAAAAATGTCTGCTTTCTCTTTGCAAGGGAAAAGGGAGGTTGGTAGGCCCGGAAGGATAGTGTCTGATGAAGTCTCTTTCAGGATGACTTTGATAATGATGTGGATGCTCTGCTGGAAGAGGGTCTTCGAGCACCCAAAACAAGGAGACTAGATAATGAGAAATACGGTGGTGAAAGTGATCACCAGTCTGATGGAGAGACAAGCGTTCAGCCAATGATGACCAAAATTAAAACTGTCCTGAAGAGTAAGTTAATGTGCATTTAATAACTGTAGGTCCTTTGTATGGCTGGTCTTTGTAGAACAAAAGTATATCAACAAGTGAAGAGCGGGACAGCAATTTGTGTGAAATCATTAATGTGTTGGAGAATTTTATTGTTGGGAGGCTTCTTACTGTGGAATATGATTTTTCATGTTCTTGAACAGTGAAGTTGATTTTTGCTTTTGATCTGTTGTATGTAATAAGAATATATTTTAGTGTGTGGATTTGTGTAAAATAATGAAGGGTGTTATCTCAGTTGTGGGAAGGTGAGCAAGAGTGATCTGGGATTTTTGTCTTTGGACATTCTGGCCTTTCCTGCTTCAGTTACATAGCTTCTGTTGTTGAAATTGCTCCATGTGAGGTCTCTGAATGCAATCTAGGTTGAAAAGGACTAGACAAGTCAGTGACTTAGGTTTATCCAATTTCATTGTGTTAGAAACTACAAATAAAGAGGCGCTGAGAACATGAAACCATCCAGAAGAATGTAATGGAAAATATTCTGAATTAAAATTAACACACACTAGAGGAGTATTTTACAGCATCACTGTATTCTGAAATAAAAACACCAAATAACTTTTTAAACTTTAAAATTGTATAGTAACAGAGGATTGCCAGGAAGCTTCCAGCAAAGATGAATAATCTCAGATTTGTGATTTCGTGAAACATGAGATCTTGAATTAGAGATGAGCTCTTTGCTGGCTGTTTGGAATCTGTGAATCTGGTGGTGTTTCAATACAGATTTATTCCTGAGTGTCAAGTGAAAAATTTCTAATGGAAAATGAAGTTGTTTCTGAAGCAAATATGACTTTTCCAATAAATATTTCCCAGTGGTGCTTGTGATAAGTATAAAAAGACTAAAGAAAAGATAATTCAGTTATTAAACAGACAAATCAGTCTGTATAAAAACTACTGCTACTATTGACTTTAGTTGAGCAGTCATGGAATCTGTAACTTTGCAGGTTTTAGTCTGAGTGAGTAACATCTACCTTGTTAGTAAAACAACATCTCTCCACAAAACACTGTTAGTCTTGTTTCAGTGCTGTTTTATTCTTTGGGACAGAAAAGGTGATAAATAAAAACCTGAATCTTATTTCTATTCTTCTAAGCAGTCTACCCAAGTTTAAAGCCATTATTTGCTTTAAAGGTCGCGGCCGCCCTCCTACAGAACCTTTGCCAGATGGATGGATCATGACATTCCATAACTCGGGCATTCCTGTATATCTGCACAGAGAATCTGTTGTTACCTGGTCTAGACCTTATTTTTTGGGAACAGGAAGCATAAGGGTGAGACCTGTCAATTACTTAAATACTTACTAAGATTAAAAAATTGCATATGTTGCTGCAAACAGTTGAATATTTTCCTGCTTTGCCAGACTTGTTTCCAGTGTTTGAAATAAGATCCTTGAAAAAGAAATTTTTTTGTGTCTGAAAATCTGGTATGATTTTTCTTAGGTGCTTTGTTTTTCTGTTTGGGCAGTTAAAGTGAATGAGATGATCTTGTTTGGTGCCTTCACTTTTGTAGTAGGGCTGCAAAATGGGGCATTTATTGCACCATGAAATGTATCTAGGGATCATTTTTTTGTAGCTGTAAATTAGTCTGAACTGTGGCTTATGGTCCACATTTGCAGAAGCAAGGCTATGACATTCATGAACTCAAGGAATCTGCAGAAACTGGATTTAGTGCCATGGGCTTATGCCTCAGGAAAGCTCAATGGATTTGATGAGAGCATGCAGTATTTGCATGTAGCTGAACAGATTGTAGTCTGGAGCTAAACCAGGAGGTTTGTGTCAGTGTCACACAGTGTGAAGGTCCCCCAGGGGTGGCCCTGCTCAGCCCTTGAGTAGAATGACTTTGAAGAACGAAGAGGAGCTTGAGCCTAGATTGAATGCAAATAGTTTTCATCCTGCTTGCATCTTTTGAGTTTGAGTTTTGCTTTTGGTGATCTTAAGATACTGAAACCTTCTGTATTATTTTACATTTGCAGAAACATGATCCTCCCCTTAGTAGCATTCCCTGCTTTCATTACAAAAAAATGAAGGAAAATGAGGAAAGGGAACAAAACAATGACATAACCCCAAATGGGGAAGTATCGCCTGTAAAGCACTTAGATAAATCCTCAGAACTGGACTGCCAGACAGAAGAACCAGATTCCACTGCTGCTGATTCTGGGCCTTTAGATGACAAAGACCCCTCTGGGGGAGATGCAGCACAAGGAGCTTTGGGACAAGTTAAGGCCAAAGTTGAAGTATGTAAAGATGAATCTGTAGGTATGTATGGGAAGTGGAGTCTTTTCTTAACTTGAGTTGGGCTAATGGTATTTGGGAAGTTTTATTCCAGATTTGGCTGCTGAATTATAATCTTTTCTGAAGCCCTGAGAGTTCACATGGAAAGGTTTCACATTAAAAAAGTGAATGTTTTGGTAGTTTAGTCTTGTAGACTTTATCTCAATAGAAGAATCAGTTATGTCAGTACATTTCCTGTTGTCAAATATGTCAGTGTGACTTCTTCAAGTAGGCTTTTCTGTGCATTCTCTGTATTGGCCGAGTTACATCTATTTTCAGGATGATCTCTTAAGATAAGTGATGTAGTTAAACTATATTTTTG
This sequence comes from Catharus ustulatus, assembly GCF_009819885.2. Taxonomy (NCBI): domain Eukaryota; kingdom Metazoa; phylum Chordata; class Aves; order Passeriformes; family Turdidae; genus Catharus; species Catharus ustulatus. Next base: position 7,056,774 of record NC_046238.1, on the reverse strand, counting down.
TATTTGCACAAGTCTAACAGACTAAGGCAAATGTAATTGCACTCATGCAAAGGGACATGATGTTTCATTATTTTATTTATACAAGTGGATAGTCTCAATACGAAAAGTAGTCTAAAAGCATCATTCCAAAATCACCACCCAACAGAGAGGAACTTGGAGAGGAAGCTCATGTGTTACTTATCACATCTGCACACCCAAGAATCCCATCCATGTAAATTGCTGCTGCTCAGAATATTGGTGTGGATCATAGGCTGTCATTTGTCTTTGTGGTGCTCAGACATAGAACTTGTCATTATGTGTGTCATGTTCAGACCGAAAACCATGCCAAAAGATGTAAAAAAACCCAACAACCCCAAATCATCAATAATTAGCAGCAAAAATAAAGCCACTAAGCACTTATTTTTCTACATGAAGTTCACCTGTCTATCTCTCTCTTTAAATAGGATCTGTATTACTGAGAAAGATACTGAGTGATCAAGTATAAGCGTGACTTGCATTTGGAATTCCTTGTGGAAGGAAACAATACCAGCAGCTTGCTTTTGTTTGTTTACATCTGTGGATGCTCCTCTTTTTGCTGATTAAATTTGCAGACTATCCTATAAAGGAGAAGCATCTGTACTACAAGGGGGCAATCTTTTAGTACTCTATATGTGAATTTAATGACTTGTGCACAGAGGCTGCAGATACCCAAGGAGTTCATGGAACATTGCTGTGCAGTGTTTCATGGAACACTGCATAATAAGTAGGCAGCAACAGTTGGGTTTGGCTTCAGGGAACTGAGGCTGAAAGCACAACTGCTGTGCTTTCACTGTGTACCTTGCTTCAGGTAAAGGGAAGGTGATTAGGTGTTGAAGCAGAGCAATTGCTGGTGTTTTGTTGCCAATTGTGTTGGGTATTAATGCTGGTTAGGAGTTAGTAAAAATCAAGTGTTGGAATAAAATGGTGTCTTTGTTTTCTGGTTTGCACAAACGTTTTGCAGTCATGTAAGAGGACAACTTAAAATTACATCTGTTAGTCCAAAACAGCATCTTAACCTTGTGCTCCTAGTCTAAGAAAATAATTGTAGCACGTTTAAAACAGTGGAAACAGAACTTAATGCTCGTTCAGTAGTGAAGCAGAGAGAGTAACTTGGTTGTGTTTCTCAGATCTGGAAGATTTTAGACGCTATCTTGAGAAGCGTTTTGACTTCGAACAAGTGACTGTAAAAAAATTCCGCACCTGGGCCGAGCGACGCCAGTTCAACCGGGAGATGAAGCGCAAGCAGGCGGAGTCCGAGCGGCCCATCCTGCCAGCCAACCAGAAACTCATCACCCTGTCTGTGCAGGATGCACCTATTAAGAAAGGTTAGCTAATGTAGCTAGAGCTCAGACTGTTGAAGAGTAATTGCAGCTCTAAGCTTGAATGAAAATAAAAAATCCTGTAATAAGCCCCTTAATTCCTGATCCAGTATTCTGTGTTCTTTGAGCCATCATATATCACATAGGAAAGGAAAAATACTGTCAAAATTTTCTGCTATTCTAAAGATTAATTTCTAAACAAAAGTATTTTTATTTAAGGTTACAGCCCTGGTAAGTAATGACTACCTTCAGCTCTTGTTACTGCTGAGTGTTGTTCAGTATTTACTTGTTTGTAACAGAAATTCTTTCAAAGTCTGGAACTAATGAGCGTTTTCCCTTCTTCCTGTCTTTTTTGCAGAGTTTGTCATTAATCCCAATGGGAAGTCTGAAGTTTGCATCTTGCATGAATATATGCAACGAGTCCTGAAGGTTCGCCCTGTTTACAATTTCTTTGAATGTGGTAAGTCTCTATCCTGGTCTTGATGCTCAATCAAGAATCCAGAAATGTTGCATATATGAAAAATATAACTGGGATCAGGTTAATATTGGGCTTTTTTCCTACGTAGTATAATGTATGTTCCCTTAATTCTTGTTTTTCCTGTTTGTTTGGGGGGGTTTTTTGAGGATACTTTATAACTATTCAAAATTATGCTATTCCTGTATATGTGCTACATAATCAACCAAAATTTCAATATCAGAATGCGTAGCTCTTGTATTCACACCATAATGCAAAAAATTTGGAATTAATATTTGAGTTCTGGCAGATTACCAGTAGTCTCTTAAAATCTGTAAGTTCTTTATTTGGAAGAATGAAGTATATCGTCTAAGTCTGTTAATGGAAAACTCTGTTAGTTAAACAATTTTTCAGTCTTCCTGAAGAATAAACCATTTTCATCCCTTTTGGAGCTGAAATGAAGAAAACAAATCTTGGAAGTGGTGATATTTCATCTGTGTCAGGAGTTCCAAAAAGCTTTCTTTTCTTCTCCATTTCCAGAGAACCCAAGTGAACCTTTTGGAGCCTCAGTGATTATTGATGGAGTAACTTATGGGGCAGGAACTGCCAGCAGCAAAAAACTTGCCAAGAATAAAGCTGGTAATGTTTTTTTCTTTCTCAGGACCATCTGCTGAATTGTTTATTTGCTTTTTGTACCGTTCTGAGGGCCACAGTGATTCAGTACAGGGGTTTGGCTGTAAGAACTAGGGGATGGTAATGACTCTTTAATTTTATGTGTTAAAGGCTCTGTCATTTCTAAAATGCAACTGGAATGCTTTTCCTTTTGCAGGCACTTTCAAAAAGTAGTTTCTTATTTTAATTAGTTAATGAGTCTTTAATTATCAAGCTGAACTAGTAGAACTCTTTTTCCCTTGACAAGTAAGTGAATAAATTTGTTACCAGAAGAAAATGCCTGACAATTTCTAGGGGAGATGTTTTTGTTTAAAATAAACTTAATCGAGATGTTTAATCACTTTCTGCAGCTCGAGCTACACTGGAAATTCTTATTCCTGACTTTGTTAAACAGACCTCTGAGGAGAAGCCCAAAGACAGTCAAGAACTTGAGGTACTGAGCTCCTGCTTCCTGGCTGGTGTCTTTAGAGTTTGTTTTTAAAACGCTGCACATTTAGTATCAGCTGTCTTGCTGAAAATTAGTGAGATTGTTCTCTCAATCAAAGGCAAGTGTAAAATCCTCCATTTAGAGCAAGACTTGAGGCAAAGAAAATACTTTTTTTTCCCACCAGAATAGATCAGAAAACTTGCTCTGATGCAGAGTAGTTTATTTTACTTTAAAGTTCTTTGAAAAAGAATTTAAAAAAAAAAAAAACCTATTGGTTCTTTATTGACCAACAGGTCACGTACTGAACACCCGAGACTGTTCAAAGGCACCAGGCTGCCTGTACTGCCCTGCCTTCCAAAATCCTCTGGTTGATGCCAGGAAATGTTCGGAGCTAGATCCTGTTTGGTTTTGTGTGATCATCTTAGGATGCCAAATAAGAAGTAAAAGTGCTCAGGATTCTGAGATGTTTTTATTATCACATAGTGGAATCCCATGGTTTAGGCAGTGACTGAGGTTTTTGAGGAAGTGAGGATTTGAGGAAAATGAAAGGAAAAATTTTAATAAAGGAGAGTTGTGCTATATTCTCAGGTTCTGAGAGAATTAAATGGCTTATAATCAGTGATACCATCAGTAAAGACTAAAGGAAAAACCAGAGATCAGCCTGAAAGGAATGTTTTCTAAAATGGAGTAATACATAGAAGGAGTTGTTTGTACCCTTGCTTTAACTTAGAACTGTATTGTTTTCCCTGTACTACTGAAATGGTTATTAACGAAATGCAGACTATTTTTTCTGTTCTTTTAAAATAAAATACCAAATGTGCCAATAGCTGCTCTGTTCTTTTATTAATACACAATATTTTGGTAAATAGTATTTCATAATTAGTTAAAATAACCTTGTCCTGAGGAAGGAATGACGATAAAGAATTTATAGGATTGTCATTTTTTAATGTACATATTGAATAATGTAAGATTGGAATTAAAATTTGTCTGCAAATGTTTGATTACATGTGACAGTTTTAATGATGTTGCTTTTAACCCATTAGGGATTTAAAAACACTTTTTAAAGTACTGAGTACGAAGTAAGAGAATGGGTTTATTGTAGCAAAGGAGAAATTATGGGTAAGGACAATATTAGGGTTTTATTTGCACAAAGCACAATAACCCTTTTCAATTCTTTTGCAGTATTTTAACCATATCAGTATTGAGGACTCACGGGTATATGAACTCACCAGTAAAGCTGGACTCTTGTCTCCATATCAGATTCTCCATGAGTGCCTTAAAAGGTGAGGCTGCAGCATGAGGACCTGTGTGTGGTGGGAGGTGTTGGCTCAGGACCTACTGTTTGCTTGTTGCTGGTGTTTGTCAGTGACCTTGCCTGAGCTGCTGAGCTCCCTGGGCTGCCCCAGGCGTGGTGGGGGCTCACCTGCTTAGTGCCAAGTCATCTTTAGTTCTGTTTGCTGCTTGTGCCTCTTGGGAGATCAGGATGTAGTTGTTGGACAAACATATTTTGTGTTCTCTCATACAGGGTTGCTTTTTCGCTTTACTCAAGTTACTGATCTAAAAAAAACTTTGTTAATTAATGTATTGACATTGATTATTAATGTATCAGTTTCATTGCAATGGCTGTCCAAGATGATAACTGCAACCACTTCACTTGTTTGTAGTTTTACTTAGTGTGTGATCTTGATTGTGTTTGTGCTTAAGAAACCACGGAATGGGTGATACATCCATAAAGTTTGAAGTGATTCCTGGGAAAAATCAGAAGAGTGAATATGTCATGACTTGTGGCAAGCACACGGTGCGAGGCTGGTGTAAGTACAATCTTGGTGTGGCCTCTGAATCTCCTCTTCCTCTTTTCCTGTTCTCCTTTGCTGTCCATTCTGAGGGTGCTTGTTCAGCCACTGAGCCTTTTGTGTCCTTGTCCTGCTCTTCTCTGGTATCTCAGTTTTGACTAACTCAAGTGAATATTTGTGGCTACCATTACATAATGTGCTGATATTGATACACTTCCATGGCTATTTTCACAGGCAAAAATAAGAGAGTGGGGAAGCAATTGGCTTCTCAGAAAATCCTTCAGCTACTGCATCCACATGTGAAAAATTGGGGCTCTCTCTTGCGAATGTATGGCAGAGAGAATAGCAAACTGGTTAAACAGGTGAGCAGGCTTTGCTTGACTATAACCTACACTGTGACTGGAATTTTGCTTTTGGATTTTTCTGGATTTTTAAATTAAGTTACAACAAAACTTTGAGGTGCCTGGATGTTATTGGCAGTAATAATTGTGTTAATCTCATGTCTCCCATGTCAAAATTAAAGAACCTATGTAATTAACTCATAGAAGTAGATGTTGCTGTTTAAGGAGGTAAACCACCTACAGACTAAACTACAGAAATACAACAGACTAAACTTCGCTCCATGTACCTTAATTTTTTTCATAAAAAGTTCATTAGTTGTTGCTTATGATTCTATTGAATAGGAAACCTCTGATAGAAGTGTGATAGAACTTCAGCAGTATGCCAAAAAGAACAAGCCAAATCTGCACATCCTGAACAAGCTACAGGAAGAAATGAAAAAACTGGCACAGGAAAGAGTGAGTATATATTCTCATGTATTTATAGCATGAATGTCATGGGTCATGTGTACCCATGATCAGTGTTTTCTTGCTTATTTTACACAGTATTTTAAATAAAGAGAGCTCTTCAAAATTTGATTGGGGGAGATTGTCATCCTGTCCTTTAAATTGGCTTAAACTTGATTGTGCCTACTTCTGTACATTTATTTTTAACATTAGCCCTAGTTAGCCTCTTGTGACAACTGACAAGTTTGGCTAAAATGGTTCAGAATTTTATATTTTGTGATTCTGTTCTCTTCATTACTCTGTGGGGGTTGTTTTGTGTTTTTTAGGAGGAAACCCGAAAGAAACCCAAGATGACAATAGTGGAATCAGCTCAACCTGGTAGTGAACCTCTCTGTACTGTTGATGTTTAATGAGAAAATGTGCAAGTGGGAGCAATAACACAAATGGAGGAACTAGATTTTCAACAATTATTTAAAAATTGTTTGCTGCAGAATGCAAGATAACTTTTAAAATCCAAGCTGCTTCAGTTATGCATTGTTCTTTTTGCATCATCAGGGCAATATTACTTTTTCCTAGTTTCTTTTTCTTTGGTTTTTTTTTTCCTTGTTTATTACCTCTGAGATATGTATGTTTAATGAATTGATCATAAAGGTCTCTACTGGGGCAAATGCACAGAGGACAGGCATGTTCACACAGGATAAAACCAATCAAGCACTTTCTCCTGGAAAGCCATCCATGTTGTTTGAAATGGATGTATTTTAAGTATGAAATTCAGAATATCTATGTACAGGTTGAAGCTGATATTATATATATACACATTCATATATATGTATATATAAAAGAAATATATGTACATCTTCTTGTATGAACATGCCTAAAACTATTTTTGTGAGAAGTTTTGTTGCATTTCAGCACATAATAATATGCACTGATAAGACACTTTGGTGACAAATACAGGAAAGTGATGAGCAATGTTTCTAATGCCATAGGATTAGGCCAGTAACGCCATTTCTTTTTGTTTCTTGTCTCCTGCCAGGCTTAGTTATTTGACATTAGAGGGTGCAGATTTTGTTACTACTTGAACAAGAATACCTGGTAGTGTTAAGAGTAACAGGTTGGAGATTCAAATTTACTGGTGTTTATTTTAAATGACAAGAACCTGTGTTTGTTTACAGATCAGTTGAACAGGGAAAATATGGCCCCACTTACATGAGTAAAATAAAAACTGTAATTTGAAAGGCTGTTTTCAAAGCTTGGAGCCAAAATGCAGCTGATGATGGTTGATAGTCTGAAAATATTTTGCCAATGACTTTCCACTCCCTTTTCCCAGCAATAAAACAGTTTCTTATTTGTTTGGTGTCAGATTGCATCTGACTTGATCAGTTAAGTCTTAATTAATTTGCACCATAAAAGTGACAACTTCAGAAAAAAACAACACAACCCTTATGTCTGACTGCAGCATTTTAGATTTTTTTTTAAGAAGTTTTGTTTTTACTTTTTTAGTTGCATTTTTAGTTTTTAAAGTGTGTAACTTCTGCAATGAAAATTAGAATGTAGGTTTGGAATATGACATAGAGTAATAAGTAGAATGAGACCATAACCAGTTATACTCAAGTAAGAAAATCACAAATATGCAACTACTCTAAAATCCAATCCTGGCAAACAGGCAGTACTCACTGTGTCATCTGAGGCTTTATTAAGCCAAGCACAGAAGAAATACCGTGGCTGTGTGAAAGCACTGCCTCGTGGGTTTCGTTCTTCACACAGGGTTCACTGGGTGACTGCAGGAACTCTGCTCTTGCAACCATTTCTTGGTTTGGTCTTGAACAACAGAGTGAAAGCCAAGCTGGTGGCAGAGCTGCAGTGACTTATCCAGGAGCTGCACTGCTCCATTTTTACACTCCTCCTGCTCCTGTTGGGAATGAAAGGTCAGTTCTCTGTACCTGCTGCAGCCCCTGGTACTTACACTGACAGGTACCTGGGGGCGAGGGGTATCTAGGGTTTTTTGTGTTTTGGTTTGGTTTTGTTCTGATTTTTGTGTGGCTTTGTTTTATAATTTACCATGTTACATAGAGAGTGCTGCAGTGTATTGAATTTAGTGCCTACTGGATTTTAAAAATGTTGGCATCAGTATTGTAAAACCTCCTTTTAACATCATGTTACTATGTGGATTTTAATTTATATTTCAAACTCATGTTCTCTAATGTGTTACATATAATGTTTGAGGTTAAAAAGGAGGAGTCATGGAGTCTTAACCTGTTTGTGTTTAAATGATGCGCTTGGAGGTCTCTGCAAATATGAATCCACCCATTTTTTATTATATTTAGCTTTTTAGTTCCATGAGTTGTAATCCTGTTACAACAGGATACGGGTAGATGGAAGACAATATATAAACTATTATTTAAAGAAGTGGCCTGTCTTAAAAAAAAAAAAAATTACAAAAAAACACTGCCTCTGCTTTTTTTTGTATAGCTTTAATAAATCTCCATCTTTTGAAGGGTATATAATATTGGTGCAGTAGTGACAAGCAGTAATTGCTGTTTGTCTCTTTTCATTGTTTTTATTGGGACTTTTCTGTTTTCCTAAAGACAGGGCTTTTATCTTCTATGCCTAAATGTATTACTCTTAGATAGATAGGTTTTATTTCAGCTTGTGTTTTCAGCAGAAAAATCTGTACTTGGATGGCACTGTAAAAGACAAATCACCCTTGTAGATATTTTTATTTTTCTGAAATCAGAATGTCAATGCATTTGCAGGTCACCTGCAGAATATCCATAGATGCCTCACTTACCAATTTGTTTTCATTAATTTTAAGAGGATTGCTGTATTACCTCAGTCTGCCACTATCAGAATCACAAGGTGACCATTGCCCTTAATTAAAACATCCAGAGATTTCATTGTGAACCAAAGCCTAGAACGTATATTATGCATTCTAAACAAACATAAAAAGATGGTATTAGACCTTGCTGCAGCCTTTAACTGGAGAGATGTCCAGAAAATAGCGCAATAACTGCTGGAACAAACAACGTAACTGCTGTTATGTCATTGTGAAGTATTCTTGTGTTTTAATGTTTACTATTGTTTGGAGTGTAACAGTCTTGCATTTGCACATAAGCACGAGCTGCTGTGATAGAGGATAGATCATTGCATTAACTTCAGCTTCTGCATGAACACTTACAGTGTGATTCAAGATGTATCCTAAACTTGTCTTGTAACTCTTGTGTGTTTTCTAGGTAATCGGCTGTAAAGGTTTAGATCTGATTGTATGAATGCATAAAACTGCTGCTTTTGTCACTGATACTTGTTATTTATCCCTTCTATATCCAGGGGAAGATGGGTATTTTTGTAGGGATGGAGTGTATTTTTAAGAACTGTTCCATCCTTTGGGGATTAGACAGTTTCTGCTTTGCATATTATGTGCTTCTCGACAAAAGTGTGGTATATTGACTTTAAGGATTAAATTTGTGTGCATTCAAATCTCCATGGTACTGACGGAAAACTTACTGTGACTTCCGGTGACTAGTCAGATGCTACCTACTGAAACACCAGTCATCAGCTTTTTAAACATATTTATTAGACAAAACTGAATTAGTTGGGTACTCAGAACTTTGGAAAGACTATTATGCATAAACTTAACTGTTGTATGTAAACTTCCATTCTCCTGTGATGCTGTTAGGCTTCATACAAATATACTTGTAACGTCCAAGTATTTAAAAGCATCATGATTATCTTTATTCACTAAACTGTACTTTGGTTCTGGAGTGAAATTCAGGAAGTGACAGCCTCCTAACTTTCTGTGGGAAGAAATGTGAAGTGCAAGAAGCCATGCTGTTATTAACCAAATAGAACTATGGGTGACAGTATTTCAATGTGTATCTGAGAACATGGGAAAACAAAGCAAAGTTCATTCTTATTGCCCCAGCAGGTAACAATGGTTGCTGTTTGAGTTGTGTTGGGTGCAGTTGCTTGGTGCCAGTGCTAAATTGGTACAACTATAAGCCTCATTTTCACTGAGCCTCTGCTTGCTTTTTTTTTTCTGCACAATCATGTAATCCTCTGTGTTTGGTCTTTGAGTACTACATGTGTATTTTTCAGACAATTAGTTTCGAGCAATAAAGTTTGATATTATAAAATGTGCCAGTGTGATCGGTATTATGATAGCTTAAGCATGTCTAGAGAAAGAACTCTTATTCTTCAAGTCCTCTAGGTACTTTAAAAGAGAAATTAGATCAGTGCAGCCTTTTTGGTTATAGACATACTGAATCACTTTTTTGGTGAGGAATTCAATGTTTACATGGTTAAACACTTGGAATGAAATTTAAGTTACCTTTTTTTGAATTGGGATTTGTGTTTTTACTTCAACTATGGCCAGGCTGGAAATGTTAAAACCCAAAGTGCTGGTTTTGGTACCTGGTGGGTGCAGGTACCAAACACTGGAAAGGTGCAGCCATGGGCTGTAATAGAATTTTGTTGTTGTTAGGCCATTTTAAATGGATATTAGAAGTAAGTTGGGATTGAAGATGGTCACTGCTCACAGTGTTGCTGTCTGTTCTGTACTGTGGGTCACAGTCCATTGATGGTAGCTGCTGAGCCTCTGCTGCAGTGAGGCCTGACTGGAGAGCACCTTGTGGAGCTCTCAAGCCAGGTTTGTCTTCATCCCCAGTAGATGCACTGGCAGTGCAGTGTAAAGTGCTGATGTTGGTACAGTTTAGTCACAGCTGTCACGTTTCAGTAGTGAGGGCCTGGTTTGAGCAGTCACCTCAGCTTTAGTAGTTTGGTATAGGACACTTACAGCCTTTGTCTTGTCAGTGATGCTACAGTCTGAGAGTAAGACTCACTTCAACTAGGGAGTGTGACAATTTTATTAGGCTGAGTTTGTTACTTCCTAATGAAGATGTAGTAATTAAATGATTTATGTAAGGGCTTATCTTTACTTGCTTACTGAAAAAACATGGCACGGGTCTGACAGGAGAGCAGAGCATGATGAAGTAGGTCTGACTGACAGCTAGGTCCAGGTCCCTGTGGAGCAAGATGACCTGCTCTGGGAATTGGGTGTGTCTATATCTAGATATTTGTATGTATGTATCTAGGCAGGAAGAGAAAAGCAGGATTTGGCCTAAGCCTGTGCATCCTGTCCCTGGAAGTGTGCAAGACCAGGAGCAATCTGGTTGAGTGGAAGGGGTCCCTGCTCATGGCACAGGGGTGGTTATAGATGATTGTTAAGGTCCCTTCTAACCCAAACCCTTCTGGGAACCTATGATAATGAAATGTAATTCAAATTAGGATGATGAAATAAGTTGGAAGCCTTGCATTTACTCTGTTGTACAGATTTATTACCTGGATGTTACAGAAGTGATGTTCTGGAACAGTTAAAAAGCAGAAGGAGTCTGTGCAAAGTCTCTGAGGAGTTAAGGTGACCCCTCTCTTGGACTGCAGCTGCCCTGGCCAGCAGCTGCCTGGCTCCCCTCCCTGCCTGGGCTGCTGCCATCTACGCCCTCAGCACCACAGGCTGCTGCTGTGATCTCACTGGCAGCAGGGGCTGCTGCTGCAGAGCTGCCGTTGGCATATTCCACCCTCTCAAAGAAGATCAGTAACTCACAGTGCCTGGTCTGAGGGAACAGATCCACTGCCATAGCTCTCATGGGCCGGAACGAGGCTCCCTTCACCCTGTTGGAAGGGGCCCGGCACAGGCTTGGTGGGGAAGGGAAAGAAAGGGAGGAAGAAATGTATTAATATTTTAGTACAGTGCTCAGCATTGCTGCTCTTCTCAGAAAGCTTTTTCTTCCCCAGGCCTCAATTCCATGACAGGTTTATTTCCTACCCCAAATATTTCCATTACTTGTGTATTGGGCAATGCCATTCCAAGCCAGCTGCTGCAGCTCCCAGCTGTTTCTGGTAGAAGGCAAGACTCAAGCAACATGGCTTGCAAATAAAAATCCAGCAATGCTTCCCCCTCCCCAAAAAAGTTTTCTTCTTACCCCATTTAGTGTCAATTTAATGCAAGAAACACTCACTCCATGAAGTTATTCATTGCGGCTCTGGGATTGCAGGAGACATAGATGAGCTTCTTCAGATGTTCAGCTCTTCTAAGGGCAAGAATTACCTTGGAATCTAGATGATCAAAACCACAACAGCTGTTAACTGGTTCTGTGTGCAGAAAGAGCCTCACAGCAGAATGACAGGTTCAGCATGAACAAAACTGCAGCAATGTTGCTCCAAACTATACCTGGAGCCTTCATTTAATTTATCCCACTGCTGTTTTCTTTGGCTTCCCACCCAACACCCTTTAAGAGAACACACTTCACCCCTCACTGGTGAACTTACGCAGCCCTGCTCGTGGTGGGTCCACAATGGTGATCAGGTTCTGAGGAGTTAAAACGTTCATTAGGGAAGGAACAATATCTTCTGCCTTCCCACAATAAAATTCAATATTATTCAGTTCTGTAAGAAAAAGAAAAAAGGCAGAGTACTTGTTTAGTCAAAGAGGCTTCCAGTTCTTCACCTTGGATATTAACAAACTCCACCTTGTTTAGCCTACTCTGGAAACAGTGTGATTTAAACAATCACTGTTAACTTCAGATGATTTAAACAACAAGAATTTGAGCATTTTCTGTTATCTGAGCTACAGCAAAAGCCCACACCTGCCAGGTCTGTTGAAGTTTCTTTAGGAGTATAGCTGTGGTTTCATCTCATTTTTACACAGAAATAAATGCTTTAGTTTTCAATTTAAAAAAAAGCTATTCAACTGGAAAATTGATCTCATAGGCTAACAAGGTATTTGTTTTCAAGACTGATTAAGTGTTTAAACAGGACAAGATCTCTATCAGCAACATGTAATTCCAGGCTGCTTAGATAAGGCAAAGAACAACTGGCTATGCTAGAGCTACTCCTTACCAAACAACCTCAGCATTTCAGCTTAACTCACCATTAATCTGGGCATTTGCTTTGGCATCCTGCACAGCTTCTTGGCAGAGCTCAATTCCAATTACCTTCTTCACTCTCTGCAGAATCAAAGGAAAAAGATCCCTCTGTGGTCTGTATGTGTGCATTTAACCAGTTTTCTTAGCATCAGCAATTAACAGGGACTTTGACTCCTACCTAGGCTGCTCGACAAAAGCTTTCATAATAATGCAGTAAAGCAGCTGCAGGCAGCTCAATTACAAATTAATTAAAAAAAATAAGATATAATCTGTTCCATTTCACATACATTAGGTATTTCCTTCCCTTGTAGCCACAGTTAAAAATTGGTAAAAAGTAGCTTCTATGCAGGAAGAGAAGTTGCCAACCTTTGCTAAAGAAATGCCAATGGTTCCTGTCCCACAGCAGATGTCCAGCACGGTGCTCTCTTGGCTCAGTTCTGCCCACTCCCCAATGGCAGTGTACAGCACTTCTGCAGCTTGTGTGTTCACCTGGGAAATAAAGTTTCTAATAGATCTGCTTCTTCATAAACAGCAAATATGTTTTAATGAGTCTTAGTAAAGCATGTTTTCTTGTTTGCAAAAAACAAGTCATTATACATTAAAAACACATATTAAAGTATTGAAAAGACAGAGATAAGTTTTGGAAAAGCAAACAAAAATTAATAATACCAGTCTCCTGAACTCTGTTACTACATGTTCAGTGTAATGAAAGACTGCCATGAAACAGGAGGAAAATCATAATCAACTAGTAAATAGAAAAAGTTGTCTTCAATATGCTCCCATCAAGCTCACAGTTATTCACTGCTTTTACAGCCAAATCTAACACTTACTGCTATTTAATCACACCAAATATATAAAAGGTTAAATTTCTAGGTCTGTAACATCTTGTTCCACAACATTAGTCAAGCTCAAGAGCATTCATGCAGATGTAGTTAAATGAGCAGCTTCATATCATCCTTACTTGAAAAAATGCATGAGGAGAAATTCTAAATTTTAGGCCAAGGAGTTCTTCATATATGTACTTATCACCAGCCACATGATCCAAAGGCAAGTCTTCTATATTGGGAGATTTCCTGGGGGTAGGGGAGGAACAAAACAAAACAAAAAAAAATACAAACATGTTTGTTACAGTCTTTACCAAAGCTGTAATCATCCTTAAAACTAGTGCTACATCCTAAGCAGTAACATCTGTCATCTGCTCTTTGAGACTCTCCTTGGCCATTAATGTCTCAGGGTGTGCAGGGACCTCCACCATCTCTAGATGAAGACTGTGTGAGCCTTGGGCTCTGTGGAGGATTGGGAGATGGAAAAATTCACATAAATAGGGACGAAGGGCAGAAGCTATTGGATGATAACAAACATTCATCTACTGCATTAAACACTACAGCTTGACAGCCAGCAACAACCAGTGGGTTCACCCACTGAAACTTGCTGCCTTTATCAAGAGTCTCTTGTGGAAAAGGTGAATAACTTCAACAAGTAAATAACAACTGCTGCTACTTCTATGAAGTAGACAAAACAATGCTTTGAAATTTGCAAACACCAAAAATCCAGCCAGCACCAAAATCCTCCAGAGGAAAGTCAACTCCCTCACCTCTGTCCTTCCTCCACAAAGTACAGGGAAGTAACACCACTGCTCTTTCCCATCCCTTCCGTGAAGTATTTTGCCAGAGAGATTTTCAGGTCAGCTAGCTCTTCTTTACTCAGTTTCTAAAGTTTTCATGTGAAAGAAGGGAGAATAATCGTTTTAGCGACTTCAAGATATGATTCAGTGTATGCTTTACATAAGAATATTACTTGTTCATTTCCATGTATCAGATTAGTCTAAATAGAATTAGAGCAGTGAAGCAAGGTAAACCACACCACGTAATTATTCTATTTCTCTTGTGCATGCACAATTCATAACATCAAATTACTGTGAGTCTGGGCAGCCCAGTAGATATCAAGTGGAATACCTGAGGATTGAAGTAAGCAATGGCCATGACGTGGCCGCTGCGGCTGGTGCGCACCGTGAGCTGTTTCCAGTGCCCTTCGTAGGTCTCGGGGCTGTACACGCAGTAAGGAGTCGACCTGCAATTTGCACAAGCTCTGTTACTTACACACAGAACTCTTTTCTTGTGGAGCATTAAACAGTTTATTGAAACAAAAGAAGGTCACTGTGCAAAGTGATGGGGAAAATGCTGAGTACAAAAAGAGGGTACATTGATTGGTCAAAAAAGAATGACTTCCAACTAAAAAAGAATGATGGAGAATATCTCCTAAAGCAAAATAATCTGTCTCTCTTCACAATCCTCTTATCTGTTTTAACACATGCAGAATTACAGAAGCAAGAGGCAGCTTCTCACTGCATTCAGAGAATGACTTAACTTTCTATAATGCTTTCATTAGCTTCTCTGCTTCATACTAAGTTCAGATCTTCCAGCTTCATGATTCTTCTGAGGTTTCCATTTTTGTGGATTTAACTGCTTTTTAAAGAATGCATCCCTTTTTCTAAAAAAGTTCTCTTGCTTAAATGTGCAACTTTTGGTTTATTCCTTTCTGTAGGATGATTATTTCCTCATCCAAGGAAGCAATGGACCTTGGTTAATTAATTCCTCCTTTCAGAAGTGTTTTTCTTTACAGTTAGTGGAAGAAACTCCTGAGTAACACACACTTTTTACTGTAGACTTCCACATCCCATTGCTTGCAATGAAGCTGTGTTCAGCTGGGACCTGTCCCCCATCTCTGAGCAGCTGAGCAGGAGCAAGGGAAAAGCTCTCCATGATCCAGGTACAGGGTGGAAACAAAGAATCACTAAAACTTGAGACTGGTATATCTTAGATCTTAAAGGTCAGAAAAAACACTAATTAAACTATAAATATTTTTGATTAAGACATCAAAACCTTTATGGATAACTCATTTTACTTATGCTCACCTTATGTAGTCTTGGAAAGCTTTTACTACTTTTTTGGCAATAGCAGGAATGTGAATAGTATCAAATGGCTCCACTACAGCACATGTACCACCCTTATATTTGCCAAGACGACAACCCACAGTTTTGTCTTCTTGATTTACACCAATCCCAATCAAGAACTCACATTTGTTGCGATATCCAGTCTAGATTTAAAATAAAGTTATGTAAGATATTTACACAGCATTTATTTGTACATGCCAAGTTTCTCCTGAAACAAATCCCATGTGGTTAAAT
This sequence comes from Catharus ustulatus, assembly GCF_009819885.2. Classification (NCBI taxonomy): domain Eukaryota; kingdom Metazoa; phylum Chordata; class Aves; order Passeriformes; family Turdidae; genus Catharus; species Catharus ustulatus. The sequence goes on along the minus strand of NC_046238.1, from coordinate 7,041,199 downwards.
GCATTTGAAAATGGACACAGGACATTTAGCTCATATGGAAGATACTCATGGATTTTGATGTGTGAGAACTAACAGTAATAATGAAAAGGTATTAGTAAATCTTGTTATTTAAAAAGAAAAATATTGCCTCTGTTGAGGAATGTATTAGCTTACAACACAGGCTTTCAAGGACAGCATATTCATTTTAGTTATAATAACCAGTTATCAATTTCTGCTTCCTGTTAATATTTCCACACAGTATTTACCTGAAAGACAGCAACATCTAAAATTCATCATTTATTACAAAATGAAGTCGAATACTCAGTTTGTCCACTGTCTCTCAAGACCAAATAATGAACATCACCCTCAGCTCATTAACCCTGGTCCACACTTTACCTGAGATTACATTACCTGTAAGGGGGATGCTTTCACTCCCTCCATTGGGCAACATAATTTATTAAACTTCTGCTTCTGCAGGAACAACCAGGGTAATAAAGCTCTGTTGTTGTTTCCTATTTCCCTGCCCAAATCAGAAACAAAAAGTGTAAAGCAAACAATTAGAAAAACTGAGGTCAAGAGTTGCACAAGACTTCTTTTTTGTATAGGGCACAAAAAAGAATCAGATTATCACACGGAAGAGTGTTTCTTCCAGAATTTTTTAACAGGCAAACCCTCTCCAACTTCATAAGAGCTGTAACCTGAAAAAGTAAGGGTTAGATGTAATTATAATGGTTATGTACTGGATTTATCAACATACCCATGCATGATAATTAATGCCAGTTTTATCCAAGGCAAGAGACAGAAGCAATACTTTGATCTCCAAAGATCAGGCATAAAATTCTGAGGGGATTTTAAAATAGAACGTCTTGTAAAAGACAAATTACTAGTAGTAATTTGTCATCTCTACAGATTGATTCTCTCTTGCACTCTGTGACAATGCCATTTTTCATAGGCACAAACATCCTTCTGCTTATGGAACAACAGACTTTAAAACCAATTTCCCTTCATTAAGCAATCTTTTGAAGGTGACCAAGAACATCAATAGCAAGTTTTGTCAGATGGAACAGCTTTTAGGCTGTAGCATCACAGATTATCCTGTAACTACTTTGACAGGGGATCCAAGTTTTGACCTACCTCTAACTCACTTCAGTTTAGAGGTATCAATTGGTGTGAATTTAGCTATATCCCATCACAAGGCCAAGTCTTGTACACATTACGTTACAAACAGGAATTACTTTGTCAGCCTCTGCAGCACTTGTTCGCACTCCTGCTGCTTCTGGGCCAGCTGCTCCTCGTAGGGCACGTTCCACAGCGGGGTCACCACATCCGCGATCCGCTTGCTCAGAGGCTCCTCTCCGCAGGGAGCCGCACGCTTCGCCTCTCCCTGCTCCGAATCCTCTTCTTGCTTCCTCTTCTTGGCGATGGGGTCGGCTTTGGGCTTGGCCAGGCGCACGCTGAGGTGCCGGCTCTTCCAGAGCGCGCCGTGCAGCACCCGCATGGCCTTGTCCCGCTCCTCCTCGCTCTTGAACGTCACGAAGGCGAACGTCTGCTTCCCGAAGAGTTTTATCTTGTGAGGACTGAGCCCGTACTTGGCAAGGAACTTTTTCACATCGTTAAACCCAATGTATTTGGGCAGGTTCTGTATCTCTACTTTATAGATCTCGGAGGTGAACAAGTCTCCCTTAATGTATCTGTATACGTCGGGGCTCTCCGCGGGGTCTCCCCCGGCCTGGCTGTCCGGCTCAGCCCCATCTCCAGCCTCCGCCGCCGGAGCCGTGCCGCGCTCGGGGTCGCAGCGCTCGCCTTCCTCCGCCATGGTCCCGCCAACCCCTCAGCCACCCGCGCACCTCCCGGGGCGGGGCCGCAGCCTCACGGACGGGCCGCTGCGAGGAGAATGACGGCAGAGGAACGATCTAGTTGTTTTTTATGCGCTGCCCCTCAGCGCTGCCGCTCCTCGCGCCCGAGAGCACCTAAAGCCCTTGAACACATTAAAAACAGAAGCTCGCACATCACCCCTTCCCTCACGCGGGCGCCATCTTGGGCCGGGACGCGGGCGGTCGCCGCCATGGCGCGGGGGCTGATGGGAAAAGCGCCTGGGAAACGGGACAACAAAAGCGCTTCTCGGGGGGCGCGAGGGGCCGCGCCGGCGCCCGGTGCCGGGGGTCGGTGACAGGGCCGGTACCGGGGCCGGCGCCGGGGGCCCGTGGGGGGATCGGTGTGACGGGGCCGGGGCGGGCCGTGCTCTGCCCGCGCCGGGGGCGGGGCGCGAGCGCGGGGCCGGGGGGAGCGGGTGTTTCCCATGGAGCCTTGCGGCGGCGCGGCGCGGGCTGCGGGAATGAGGTAAAGGCGGGCGGGGCGCGCGGCAGGAAGCGGCGAGCGGAGCGCGGCGACCGGGCCCATGGCGGATACCGTGGTGAGGGGCGGCCGCGGGCCGGCGGCCGGGCCGGGAACTGCGGGGGGGACAGGGCAGCACCGAGGGCCGGGGCGGGAGAGTAACGGAAACAGGTGGGGCCCGGGCGGGGGGGGGCTGAGGCGGGCGGGGGGAGCCGAGGTCGGGCAGGCCTGGGGTGGGGGACGGACGCTGGGCCTTGCCGGGAGCTGGGGCGGCCGCGCCCGCGGGCCCGGGGCTTTGCGGCCGCGCCGGACACGTGTGGCCGCCTGGGCCGGCCCCTCCACCCGCCTTGGCCATTTCCCGGCATGAGGGAGCCCGAGCGACCCGGGATCTTTCGGTAGTCCTTCTCCTCGTTTCCCTCCTTTCTTCTCCTCCTCTTCCCGCCCCTCCCTGGCTCGCTGGCCGGACCCCTCGTGCCACAGCAGTTGCCCACGTGCTTTATATCGCGGCAGGGCGGGATCGTATCGTGATAGCGGGATCCACGTTCTTGCTTGTGGCTGCTGTGAATTACGCATTTCTCATGGTCTGTGTAATTAATTGCTCAGGCGCAGAACGCGTGATGAATTACCATGCGGGATGTGCTGCTTACACAGACGGGTGCAATGTGTAAAAGTTTGGCTAACATTTATTTCCCTGGTTTTTTGGAAACAGATGTGACGTAATGCCTTTCTCGCAGTTTTTTCCATGCTGGAACACTGAGGACATAAAACTGGCGATAGCTTGTGTGACGTTGTTGATACAGCTAGTTTTATTTTGCACCATTTTTTACTTGATACTCCTTCACTCCCTCCTTGTCCTTTTGTTTACTGTTTAGTAAAAATAGACTGCTTTATTTCTGTTGCTTTATGCACGCGTAGTGTACACCTGCTTTGTAAAGGACATTGTGAATAGGGTCTGTAAGAATGGACTCTTAATTTGTAAAGTAAAAATATTATTTAAATATCTTCTATGCATAGACTGTTTTTCCTTTCTGTTACTCAAGCAGCAACAAGAAAAAACCCAAACCCAAATCAGTTCCCTTGACCTGAGATAGCTGTTCTGTGGCTTTGTTAATACTTGCATATGAATCTCCCTGCTAGGCTTGTGTGCTGAGTGCTTCTTAGCAGTCCATATGTATGAAGTACTAGAGATGGTTATCATTTACCTACTAGTCACATAGTAAAAACCATTCTTAAGCTCCATTCTTAAGCTTAATGAATGCTCTGACAGATTCCTGAACAACTTAGGTAGGCAATATTATTTTGGCCATTTACCTCTAACCTGAAGTTCCTTGAGGAGTCTTAAAGCAAGAAACCTAAATAATTTCATTATTTCATATTACAGCTGTGCCTCAGAGCATCTTTGTGTTGACTGTTGGTGATTCTAATACATAAGACAGAATGATGAACTCAGGATACAATGTGTCCCTTAGGCTGGGTTAGGTGGATGTTGTGTGGGTATTTTTTCTAATTTTCCCATTAACAATGGGTCATTAGGCACTAAGAAATAATAGGGTTTTAGTAGCATAAAACACATTGTGTGGGAAAAATTGTTGAAGAAATTATTTTTCCATAACCAAGAGCTATTACTCCAAGGCCAAGCCTCTGCACACCTCATGAGTGACAGGATTAAAACGCCTAGCACTGCATGAGTACCTTTTTGTTTCTTTGTGTAAGTGTATGTTGACGTGGAAGTAGTTTGTTTTCAGGTATAATAATATTTCTTTACTGTTTACAGGGTATTTCATTTACTAAGATCTAGTTGCTCAGAAGTCATAAATGTTTTAAACACAAATGTGAGTACTTCAGGGTTGGCAGAAGCAAACATAGCAAGTTTGTGTTTGTTTTTTTTTCTCCTCAGGAAGTACATGAGGAGCATGATACTTCTACTGAAAATGCAGATGATTCTAACCACGATCCTCAGTTTGAGCCTATAGTTTCTCTTCCAGAGCAAGAAATAAAAACTCTGGAAGAGGATGAGGAAGAACTCTTTAAGATGTGAGTAGAGTATTTCTCACTATTATCTGAATATTCATTAGGCTTTAACTTGACAGTGTTTATAAAAAACTGCATAACTTGCAGCAGTCAGGGGTAATCTGACTTGGTTGGTCTGCACTGTGATGGCAGAGATTGAGTGGGGGGTGATTGGTGTTGCCCCAAGGAAATGAAGTCTGGAACCATAGAAGGGAGCTGATGGTGTGAATCTGGCTTTAGCATTGTTTGCACAAAAGAAGACAACAGCTTAGTAATTACTGAAACAGTGGTCACAGAATGTGAAACAAGTGTCTTGGGAGAATGGAAATGAGATGTACATGGTGTTACTGCCATGCATCCCTGGGTAAAGGGTGATGTACAAAGTACTGAAACAATAAAGGCAACAGCTGCTGTACAGTATTGGGGCATTTGTGGCAGTTCTTGTCTGTTGTCTTCAACACAGTTTATCCCTAGATTATGCTTATTGTCAGATCAGGATGGCTGATCTGCCTGAAAAAAAATGTAGTTTAAAGGCTTAAGAAAAATTTTGAATTTGATCCCTGATGTGCTTGGTTTAAATAGGTTTAAAAAATTCTTTTACTTAATCACAGAATGGTATTGCTCATCTGGAAGAGAGATTTGAGTTCTCCTTGTACAGATTCTGATAATAACTAAAGTGATGGTCAGTTTCTGACAGGTAATGTGGTGAACTCTGGCTATAGCAAAACCTTTTGATTAGCTACCTGAATTTAAAAGGTTGCCTAAACCAAATATGTTTATCATCCCCTAAGAGTGTCCAGAACCTGTTGAATGTTAGTACAGTTATTACATAATTCCTAATATTTTATTAGATTTTAATTTATCATATCAGTTTCTGAATGTGTATATTGAAGTAGAACAGGGGGTCTTATTAAAGGAGTTGTTTTCTTCTTGTGTGTGGCTTTGAAAAAGAGGTATGGTGTTTTAATAAATGTTTTAATACATGTAGGCTGATTAAATTTTCTGTTCTCCCAGGCGAGCAAAGCTCTTCCGGTTCGCATCTGAGAATGACCTTCCAGAATGGAAAGAACGAGGAACTGGTGATGTGAAACTCCTGAAACACAAGGAGAAGGGAACAATTCGCCTCCTCATGCGAAGGGATAAAACCCTAAAAATCTGTGCAAACCATTACAGTATGTTGTACATTCCTATACTTATTCTTGGTGTTAAAAATAAGCTTGTAGAAATTAAATATGCTTGTCTTTTGCTCTTCATACAAGGCTTCAGGCCTCAAAAACCATGAGGGGTTATTTTTATTAATGGAAGGAAGCTGGAGGTTTTTTCCTTTAGTCTGATGGTGCTGTAAGACTAAAGTCACATTAAAATTTAACTGTGATAGATAGGCATTATGTGATTGCTTCCAGTGTGTGCATGCTTTATTTTAATGATTATTAGAGTGCAGAACACGTAGGCCTTAAAACTGTCTGGAATAAGAATTAAATGTATGCTGGCTGGCTTTTGTAAAAGAGAGAGAAAAACCATGATGTAATGATTACTACTTTGAGCTAAATGTTTAATTTTCCAAAACCGATCCTTAACCATCAGAAAACAGAGACTGAGGTGCTAAGCAAATCTGAGTCTGCCTTTCTCTGCTTGTGAAATAAACTGAAATGAATATGTTATATTGGGCTGACTCGTTCAAAGAGGAATCCTCTTTGAATTTAAAAAACCATGAAAGAGCAAGATAGACTTGAAAGTCAGCACAACTTGCAACAAGTAGACAAATTTGGCGATACGTTGCTTGCTTTGGTGATACTCAGATTTTTATGTGAGGAGTCTATAGTGTTTAGTGGAGTTAAACTGCATTTGGATAACATGAAATGAGAAGTAGCTTAATGCAAACCTCAATAATGCCACCAACCAAAAGGAATAAACCTTTTGTTCAGGGAAATAAATGTTGCACATAGCAAAACAGAATTGATGAATTTATAGTATCTGTGTCAGAAGTTGTTTGGTTTTTTTCCTGGAAAAGCTGCTCTCCATATAGATTGCTTTATTGAATTTGTGCTGACTCACAGTCAGACAAAAGAACTCTCTTCGTTTTTGCAGAGCATTAAGTGGAGCAAAATGTATTTTCATCTTTAGGTGTTAAAAATGTAGGGAAGGGAGTAGACTCTTCAGATTTGTCCTGAGCTAGACAGGGCCCAAGGACAAAAAAAGACTTTGCATGTCTGTAACGTAAAAAGTATTAAGGTACTGTGGGAAGTAACGTTTCAGCTTCTCCAGTCAGTCAGGTGAGGTAACTGAAGTGTCTTGGAGGGACAGGGCCCCATTTTCTGCGAGGGAACAAAGAGATTGAAAAGGTGCAGTGTCCACTTTGCAGAATTCTGTAATACCTTGTAGTACACCTTTAAACTGCTGGGAGAGGTGATTAACCTGATGACTAATTGAAGGAATAGTGCTTGTAAAAATTAATTTTGGTAGTAGTTTTGTTGTGCAGAAGAAGGATATTTGTCTGTCTGGATGTCTCTTCCTCCTAAATAATTTGCCTGTACTTCAGAGCTGCACTCAGTGACTGCATCTCTTACTATCACAGTCATCTGTTTTAAGCAAAAATTTAATCCTACTCTTTTTCCTAACAGTAGTGAATCCAGCATCCTCTCCCATAGCAGTGGCCTTGCATAATTTTATTTGACAATGTAAGGAAAAAAATATGAGCACCACTGTCTTGTATTTATCCCAGAGTAATTCTGTATCAAGTGCTTTACATAACCATCGCAGCCTGTTGTCACTGGGATTGACGGAGGCTGCTGTGGAAAACATTTGCTATTGTGCTCTGTACATCTTTTAATGCTTTCCTTTCAGTCACACCCTTAATGGAGCTGAAGCCTAACGCTGGGAGCGACAGAGCATGGGTCTGGAACACACATGCTGACTTTGCAGATGAAAGCCCCAAGCCCGAACTTCTGGCAATCCGATTTCTAAATGCAGAGAGTGAGTGGTCAGGCACTGAACTTATGCTGGTTGTAAACTGTTCTGTTACCCTGCTTGTCTAAATGCTGCTCTAAACATTGTTGGAGCTGTGCTGTATCTCACCCCCTGCACGGTAGTGTTAGCTAACTAATTCTTTATCTGAGACAAGTCTTTTAATCACCATATCTGTTGATAAACAGTGCAGTAATTAGGTCTGCAGTAATATTTGTAGTGTCTGCCCTAGGCACTTTTTTAACCTAAGCTGTTTATGTAAGTGCAATGCCAGTTAGAATAAAACTAAAGGCAGTTAAGAGACTCACATATAGCTTACTTTCATGTAATTCAGGTGCTCAGTTGTAGTTAAGATTAAGTTTTTGCATTAAAAACAAGGAAATCCTGACCTGATATTTTTGGTCCATCTGCATTAGCAGAACATCTGGGTTGGTTTTTCTTTATTTATGAAGTATGTAGTATCTTCTTTGTTTTGATTAAATGGAACTCTTAGTGAAAAATGCTATTCAGACCCATCATACTAGTTGATGGGATTTTCTGAAGTGACTGCACTGAATACCAGAAAAGTAACTCTAGTAATGGATCAGCTAGGATTACATCAAAGAAGTGTTTGGAGGTAGAGAAGGTTTATGTTGTTTTGTTTTGTTGTTAGTTTAGGATTTTTTTATGAAGCAAAATGAAAATGTTGCATTTCTTGCTTTACAGTTTGCCACACAAGTTTAGTGTGGTAGCCTCCTTTTCTCCTTGCATATTAGCTAGATCATAAAGTGGTTGTATATTTTAAAACTTGATGGATTTGACTACATCAGGAAAGAACTTAGTATATCTTGCCTTTTTCCTTTGCCTTAAGTCTCCAATGTTATTTTGTGTAGCCAAATAAACCTTTCTGGGCCACCTGCTCAGGGCTTGCTTCATGATCAAGTAGGAAATGAAAGGGTAACCATTTGCTCATCTCTGAAAAGTCTTTCCCTCTTTCTGGTAGAGGCTGTTGAGCTTATTGAATGTTCTGTCTTGAGGGGGAGTAGTCCTTCCTGTTTTCCCTTTGCAGTACTGACTAAGTAGATGAAAGGTGAACAGACCTAAGTTTGTCCTTGGGGTGTCTCTCCTGTTTGATATCCTTGAAAAGGAATGGATACAAACACCTCCTGGACACAAACACTAGTTACAAAGTGCCTTCAGAATTCCTGTGGGGCAACAGTGACCTCCTGTGGTCAGCCAGACCAGCCTGGGATACCAGGCTAGTACCACCCTGGTCCTCCTGGTGTCAGGAAGCTCCTGGCCCAGTCCCTTGTTGCTTGTATTACTTATGTAGAGACATTACTGGAATTAGATCAGCTAACTGCTTGGAATGGTTGTTGAATCAGACCAGAATGTAGTGAAGATTATGCATCATTATCTTGCTTTGCTGATGCTAAGAACCCCCAGTTATGGCCAGGTTGTGGAACACTTAGGGTGTAGCATAGCTGGCAAGGATAGCAGTTCAAAGCAGTCTTTTGCATACAGATAGTTGTATTAGCAGTCTCTGACATCATATTCCCATTCCTTTAGGCTACAGACAGCTGGGAGTTGCAATAACTACAAAACAGCTCCTGCTGGCATTACATTTTGAATATTTTGCAAAATAGGCTGCTTAAGTAAACTTGCTGAAGAAGACGAATTGCTTTTGCACAAAGATGTGATTGAAGAATTTTGTATCTTGTATGATTTACTAGATTATTCCATAAGTCCATACAAATTTTGTTTGCACAAAGCTTCTCCTGGGGTATCTTTCTTCAAGGTGAGAAGTATTCAATGTTGTGAAGCGGTAAAAGTAATGAAAAAATATTTTATCTTCACTGAAACAGATGCACAGAAATTCAAGGCAAAATTTGAAGAATGCAGGAATGAAGTAGGCAAGAAAGCAAAAAAAGGTAAGGTAGTCTCAACATACTCAGCCACATTTCTGAGCTGTGTGAGTGGTTACAGTACCCTGGTGTGTCGTGTTCCAGCAGACTCACTCTGTGCTGAACTGCAGCCTTCAGTTCAGGTGCTTTTCTGTCTGCAAGAGTAAGAGCTCACAGGAGTGACGATGGCCTTCCTTCCTGTGGAAGGCTGTTACAGTTGCTGTTGGGACATGGCTGCTTTGGAAAGGGTGCCAAGGAAATATTAATGGTTTGTAGTAAACTAATTAGCTGTGAACACTGCAGCCACAGTGCTCTTCTTTCCAGGTCCATTTCCCAAATTTCATAAATGTATAATCATATAAATATAATGTGTTTTATAGTTGTTAGTGTGTGTGTGTGGGTTATTCACAAGTCTCTAATAGATTATTGCACCTCCCTTTAGAATTGCCATTATGATGGAGTATCTCACCATGTAAATAAAATAAACATTTCTGTCTTTCTTAAGTACAGACTACCAGTGGTCTGCAGTCAGCATTCTTCAAGATATTTAGATTGGAGATTTCCACTCATAGGAATTCCTGTGTTCGGATTTCAAACCAGGGAACTTGCCTTTGCTTTTTTTGGTTAAGATGACAAGAATCTAAGAGCTTGTCTGGATACTTTATTGGTAGCAGCACAGCTGGCCAGATGTTACACATTCCTCAGTCCCTGTGATTAGGCCCTCATGTAGTGATTAACAGATACAAGTGGTGTTTCTTGAATTCTGACATCTGAAGTAATTACCAGAGGAAAAGAAATGGAATGAGTCACTCCATTGGTCAGTGAAGAATATCTTAATTTTTGTCCAATACCAGCTGTCTCTTCCCACCCCCTTCACCCTGTACTTCTTTACTGTAAGGGGAAAATCCATTACTGCTTGTGTGTAATACTTTTCCTAACCAATCTTTTAGCAGGCACAAATGATAGTGCTGATCAAGTTGCTGCAAAACTAGAAGAGCTTTCTGTAAAGGAAGAGAGCAGAGAATCTGAGAAGAAAGAGACCAAGGAGAAAAGTGAAGAAAAGCAATAAAATCATCCTGGGCCTTGCAGTTTTTCCTTTACTTTTTCCTTTTTTTTTTTCTTCCTTTTTTTTTTTCCCCTTTTTTTGTAGTTGTTTTGGTTTTGGGGTTTTTTTTTTCCTTTTTTTTCCCTTTTTTTTTTTTTTCTTTTTTACAAGGGACTTTATATGGAACTGAATTCAACATTCACATTGTTTTTTCTAAGCTTTTGCCCTTTGGAAGGTGTCTTCAGAAAAATTCATTCCCCAGTCATGAAGATGTACTGTGCTAACTTTCTTTTCCATAGTGGAAACACTTATTTATAGTCATCCTAAAGAGTGAATAAAACAAACTTGAAAACAGCATCAGGGGACAGAACTGAGTTTTCTGTATACTGTAAGGCTTATGAATACACTTGTTTTAATTGAGCTACATATCATCATTCCTGTGGATTAAGTAAGTTAACAGACTTTGTCAGCAGGGAAGATCAGGATTGCATTTGTGTTTTTATATGGCTTTTAAACTGTAATCTAACAGACCTTTCACACCTGCTGCTGTGTGTACCTGAGCAGGGAATGTGCTGTGCTTCTTGAAATGCAACAGACTTCTGCAATCAGGCAATACAAGCATTCCTGGCACACTGCTGCTGCTGATCCATCAGACAGTGAAAATAAAGGTGGGGCACAAAATTTATGATGTCAGATTTGAGAAGCATTTTCCTCTCACAAAACAAAATTGTGCTTCCCCCCACCCCAAATTTGTTAATAGTACAAAGGCTTGATTCTAGCAGAAAGCTCCTGCTGTTGTCCCAGATCTTCCACGGTGCTGCTTGCTGACTGAAGGCAGCAGCAGCAGCCTGTTACGCTGAGGTGTGTGCAAAGGAATCTGAGCTGTTTGAGTACCTTGCTGTGAGATTGCCTTGCCAGTATGTTGTTGTAGTCTCAAGAATGTATAGGTCTAAAATGTATAAGCTTTTTTTCCCAGGGATTTGGAGCTCATGTATTTACAAATGAGGAGTTTTGAACTTCTCAGATGTTTGGAAGGGAGGCTGTCCCTCTTGGAGAGCAGCAGGCTGGAATTCACTTTGGAACAGTTAATTATGGTGCACATGCTTGAGGGACACCCTCCTTGCCAGAATGGGCAAATTGGTCAAATCTCCTCCCTGCAAATGTTTTGTGTTTATCCAATTTCAGACTAGTGCTAGAGAGTAAGAAAAGAAACTGTAGTAAGCAATAAAATCAACACATTTAAGTCTGATAGATAAATTGAATTTTGTTGTTAAACACTAATTCAAAGATTGTGTTAGGATAGAGATGAAATTTTATCATAGTTTCCAAAATAATTACGAAAACTGGACAAAACTTGCTAAACTGTAAGACTGTAAGAATGATGTTAACGTGACCTTTTTGTCTTCATAAAGAGGCTTTTAACTCAGTCAGGTTCTGCAGTCTACCTGAGGAAGATATATTTTTTAAAAGTAAATCATGTCTGTCTTAGCACTGGCTTTTGATGCTACAGTGAATGAGTCTTAAATCTAGAGCTGTAATTAAGGTACTCACTTCATTCAAACAAAATAATTCCTTTGGTGTTTTGCACATTCCCCTTCAACTACAGCAGATATCAAAAGTCTGTTAATTAACAAAGATGGTTGAAAGGCAAAATAAAATGCTCTTTTAGTGTTTCTGGTTTGGAAATAACAAGACAAAGCTATTTTGAAGTATTTAACATTTGAATGTAAAAGCCAAATCTTTATCCATGAATCACTGTAAATGATCTGATAATGTAAAACTGTGTCTCAATTGATAGAAATTACTTAAAATTTCAAAATAAACTTAAATTTTCATTTAAAGGATTTGCTTTTTATTTTGAGAACTCTTACTGGGAATGCTTTTTAGTCTGCAGTGGCAAAGTGATGAAGGCAGCAAAATGAGTGAGTTGGGATTTCACTGTCAAACATTGTACAGAAGAGGGGGGGCAGCACCTGAATGACTTTTTTGCTTTAATATTAGTTATTGGTGACTCCTGCCTGATGTTATTACCTTCTCTTCTTCCCCTCTTACTTCAGAATACTTAAATGACTTCAAGACATTTCCATTCCTGTTTAGGTTAACTGACCTGTGTTTACAGTTCATGGATAGCAACCATCCTTGCAAGTCTGCATTCTCAAAGAGCAAAGTTGAGAGACCCCCTCAGTGAAATAATTGCTCTGGGTAACATTTGGCTGAAGAATGTTTTAGTCATCTAAACTAAATGATGATCATTCAATATGCTGATCACTTTAGCTGTTCTACACATTAAAAGGAAGTAAGTATTTTTAGAATTATCTCAGTGGAATAAGGTGCTTTTTTTTGTGCAAGTCAGTCTGATCATTAGACTTTCCTATGGAGTAGACTGCCAAGTGAAGATTTTTTTTACAAGTTCTAATCCATTTTGTATAAAGAAGGAAAATGCCACAGGGTTAAAGTGCTAGTCTGCAATTAGTACAAATTTTCTGCTTGCTTCAGGTTTAGAAAGAGGCTATATAGCCATGCTTAGTGATCCAGCCTTTGGTGGTATGAATGGTTTTGTGTGTATATGCTGAATGGATGGATGAATGAGGACTCCTGAGTGATGACTTCAACTTAAAAATTGTTAAATTTTGACAAGCATCAAAATAGTATCTTAACAGCTAGTTCAGGTCTTAAAGAAGTCTACTTATAAAAATTAATTCAAACTAGTTCTCTCTAGATCCCACGTTAATTATTTTGAAGACTACACTAATCTGTTGGGGTTTTTTTCTCCAAGAATAAGTTTGCATTAGTAACACTAAATGTCTCATTCACAAATTGCAAACACTCACAATTTGTTGTGTTTTAACACTAAATGTGATTTTTTTTTTCCCCCCTGTATAATAAGGTAGCTTGTATCAAACACAAATTCTCAATGACACGAAAACCTCAGAAAATTAAAATTCTTCTCAACACCATGCAGATAGGAGAATGTTGAAAATTCTTAATTTTGATGCAACATGCTCAAGGAATACCTGTATGTAAAGGGAAGAAATATGAGTCTGAGTAGTCCTTTGGGTTTTGCTGCTAAGTGTTGTTACCAGTTTGAGTGTGTTGTCCTCTGGTGGACGCTGTGTCTGGCTCACAGAGTTGTGCTGAACTCTGACATCCCTCAGCACTGCTGGGCCTTGTGCTGCATTCCTTCACATAACTCGGTGAAAAACTAAACCTTTCTCTAAAGAAAAGACTCCAAATCAGAGTTCAGAAAACTCAGCTTGAAACCTTAGTAATATTAAATTGCACCTATTTGTGTAGAAATGGAGACAGTAATGGAGATTACATTATAAATCTCCCTGCTGGGTTTTGATGTGTACAAATTGCCATCGGCTTTCAGTGCCAAGTCCTGAGACAGTGGGTGATCATTGAAACAACCCCAAACCTCTCCAGTTAACTTCCCATTGCTGTCTGTATTTACACTCTCCTGTTCCCAGGACACCCATCTGTCCTGGCTGCTCTAGAGTGTTTCTAGCAAGCTGTGTTTTCTGAGGTGTCCATGGCAAACCAGTGTTTTAATTTTGATTAGCCAAACTAATTTCAAAGTGTTTTTACATTGCTGAGGTCATGTGTAAACTTTAACTAGTTTAGTGAAATTAAGTGTGTGTAAAGGATTTTATTTTATTTTATGATGGTTTATTTAGGATCTACTTTAAAGGTCTGCCTAATTAGATTTATCTAGAATTACTCTTTATAATAGAAAGAACAGGAATTACCAGTTTTTTACCAACCTTAACTAAATCTTTGATAATGTATCATTTTCAGAGTAAGGAGCTAAGGAAAACTTAACTGCAACAGATCAGAATTATTTTGCTTGAGGAAGAGAAGTTTGAAGTAGTGAGATGTAAAGTGGATTCTACATGTAAGTGATTTCTCAGGCTCTAGTTCATGTGAAAACAAGGAGCTTTTCAAGTAAGCAGCTTGTGCAAGTAAGAATAAGGAAAGAGATCTTGAGGTTGTGAATACTGACAAGTGCAGGAGCAAAAATCTTCCTAATATTTGAGAGGTGAGTAGTGTTAGTATCTAGAGCTATGCATCAGATTTATGACCACTACATATTTATCATATTCAAGTTTAGATATGGAATATCTTTGTCCACTTAAGCCACATTGCACACTAACCACTGACCTGTTCATATCTGTAAGACTTGTCAAACTAGTTTGCTGTAGTCTCCTAGTGAAAATGCAACCTACATCAGATCCATAAATAAATTACATTTGTAGTAATGTGCTTTTTTAAAAGTATTAAGTATTAAGGGTACAGGTAATGTTTTTGAGGTGTATTTTCTGTTATACCAATATAATATTTTAAGTACAAAGAAAGTGCTAGCACAAATCTAAATTAGATGTTACATACAACAAATTTATTTTGTGGAAAGTGTCTGACTACTGCAAGTATTTAATCAACTTTACAGTCTTAAACATGTTTCCAACTTTCAAACTGGAAAAGTCCAGCTTGTTGTTTATCAGTCTTGACTCTACAAATTTACATCAGCTGATTCACTGTATTGTAGATATGAACTGCTGTATCAAGATGTGTAATTTACTCTCAACCTAAGAGATGAGCTAATGGTGTCATGAGCTCTTGCCCATGCATGTTGTGCTGGCTGGCCTAATTTCAAATAGTTTAAATTTCATCATTTTCTAACGGCTATTGTAAACATCAACAAAGATGGATTGGACATTAAAATGACTGAATATTTTGTATGCTTAGAGGATAGATCTCAAGACTATTCTAACAGGTATAATTAAAGTCACATTGCTTCATATAAATAGTGCTTATCAGTTTTAGCATCTTGTTTGCTGGTTTATGAGCACTGTTGGCTTGCAGAGTTTTTCAGCAGCATCATTTAGAGTGATGCTTCCTTTAGAGGAGTAGAATTGCACTTAACTAATGGTTTTAAACAGGATGGTTAGTGAATCTTAAAAAGTGCTTGGAGGCTTACCTCATTCTGATGCAAGTAGTTTTTTGTGAGGATCATTTAGGAATCAGTCTGCAGAGTTACCAAAATCTCATAGTAAATGCAACTTGATGTGCCCCACCACTGCTGTTGGGAAATAAACCAGATCTGTTCTTGGCAAATGCCATCCCATGAAAAATATCCATTGGAATCATCTAGAAAATTGTCATAAATCTGTTAAGGCTACTGAGAAGTCATTATTAGGCAATAATTTCTTGATTTATCTGGTAAGAAATAAACAACTAAATGAAAATTGTCATATTAAAGTTCCAGTTGGTAACTTACTAGGCCTGGCTTGTACCCAGAACTGTCTGGCCCTTGCTTGGACTTTTGGCAGCACTGTGCAGCACAAGATGATCCAGGTGTCTCTGTTCAGAGCACTGTAAATTTGAGGGGAAAACCAGTTTTTATTAAACAACAAATTGGTGATCCTAGGGGGTTCTCCCAACGACCCTGAACAATTTGCAGGTCACCTGTACTACATAGGCTGGCAACTACATTTGTTGTTGTAAGAAAATGCAGTAAGAAAAGTATAATTCTTTATTGTGGTCACTGTTTAATGGCAACAGCAAATAAAATATTCCAGGGATATTCAGTACTTTCAAGTGTGCAAAATAAAATAATTTTCTTAATCACGTAGCTAAGATTTCCAGCTAAAATTAGTGCTGTGACTTGATACAAAAATTGCATGGCTTTCAGGCTCTCTTGATTCTTGCTCTGTTGTGAGTTTCCTTTCATCTTACCAGCTCTGAGAGGGGTACCCTGCCATGTGGCTCCGATACAGCTTCTGTGGTTGGCCCTTCCTCCTTTGGGGTAAAACCTCAGAGTAAAATCTTGCAAGAAGACATGCAATTACTAGCCATGCTCTGCCAGATTATTTTTAGATTGTTCTTTGTAGCTGTGTTTGTTCTTTGTCATTAAATCTTTCCCTAACTCATGCTGCCATTGCTGTTTACCTCAGTGCTGCCAAAATCTTCTGGCACGCTAATAATGTGTGAATCCAGAAACTGCAGTCCTTGAAAGAAAGGTGTTCCAGGAGAGCAATTGTGAGACATGCCTGTTCTGCTTTAGTCAAGTCCTCCTCAGACATCCTTAGTGTTTGACAGGTAAAGTCATCTGACTGCTTTAAATATACTTGGCTTGTAATAACGAGATTGAGTGTTGCTCAGCAGTGCTTTGTGCTGGCTTGAAAACAGAGCGTTCTTGAGAACTGGAGTGTTGGTGGGAAGGACATGAGGTGAACTGTGGGAACTGTTGGACACAAAATTACAGAAAATTACTGCTTTCTGATAGGTAATCTGCAATGTGCACCAGAAAAAAAGTAATACCAAAGCCCAAGTCAGCATAACACCACAGCCTTGTAACATGGAATGTCTCAGCCCTCTTTTGGAAAAGCTGGGTCTGCATGACTGCACAGCACAGGTGTCATGACCCACAGGATGATTGTGCAGCCCAAACCAGGCTGGCACTGTGATCTTCAAGATCAGTTCAGTTTGGAGGTGCACCTCTTCTTGTTGCTTATGAAAGGTACAATTCTTTGTGTCCTGTCACAGTTATCTTTAGTCTCCCTCTAGACAAGTATTGTGTGATTGGGATATTAAAAAAAAGCCTAAGTTGCTTGCTACTGAAAGCCTCCTTTCAGAACAGGAATGGCTTGAAAGATTGGCCCAACAAATGGGGGCTGATACAGCAAGATTGAATCAGCATCGGTGTGTCAGAATGATGAAGGGAAAACTATTCTGAAGAGTGGGATGAGCAGAAGTGCTGAATCCTCCCCACTTGCAAAGCTGTCTTTGAGAAGCAGACTTTCTAGAGAGGAAAGAATCCTTAGGGGAGAATACAATTGAAAATAATGAGGTGCAGAGGAGGCATAGTCTCCTTAAGAATAACTCCACAATTCACATGAGGGAATGTTACTGTCCCAGGAAGGCTTCATCTTTAAAAATATTTAAATAAATCATCAAACTCAAGATATGTATCTTAAAATGAACTTGTGCATATTATTTCCCAGCTCATGCTAGAAACTTGACAGCATGCTTTTGTGGCTTACCTAGAAAGGAAACTTGCAGGTCCATGCTGAAATGCAGATATGACTGTCACTTGGGAGATAACTACTATTTTTACTATTTTTCGAGACCTAAGAAATGCATTTGAATAAATCTCATACTGTCCGTTACAGGATGCTGACCAAACTTCCTAAACACTCTATAATGCTGCTTAGGATAACATTTTCTAGATTAAAATAAAAATATCACTGGAAAATTATTCGGAGTTCTGTTTCTAACTTAAATTCTTCACCCAGACTGTTGCTTGAGTGAGAAGGAGGAAGATGATTAAACTGATGTAAGCAATGAAATCTCTGCTTTTGTCAAGTGTGCTAAACTGACTTGTGGCCCAGAGCATTAGGTGTGCTCCTGAAATGGATGTTGCAGCCCAGCTTTGTTGAAAAGGGACCCAGCTGGCTCCTTGGAGGCCATTCAGCAATACGCATCAGACCTGGTAAGGGAAGGTGGTGGAGAGATTTGCTTTCCAGGTGTGCCTTTGATCTGATTTAGCATGCTCATGTAGCTGCACCTGAAGCCTTTCAGCTTCGTATGCAGAGCCTGGTTCTGCATAAAATTGTTGACCTTTTGATTAGTTATAAGGGGTTTGAGAATAATTAATTACAATAAGCTGGCATGACAAGGAGTAGTGAAGCATAGGAAACGTTCAGTCCCCCAAGCATGCAAAAATAACTAGGTAGATGTTTTTCTTCCTGTTCCTTAAAAATCTGTGTCTGGAGATGATTTTAAGTTGCCTTGTGGCTTTAGTCCCTTTTGGATAAGACTTTTTTTTCTTTTTTTTTTTTTTTTTTTTTTATGCAGGGCAGTTGTTAGCAAAGGCTGAGATTTCACATAGCCATATGTCCTCAGGCTGGAACTTGCTGGCTTTGCTTTTGTAAAAGCTGATGCTCAAAATTTGAGTTTTTGTTTGGTTTGTGCTTGTGGGGGTATTTTTTTTGCAAACTGCAAAGTTGAGGACCCTTACAGATTTTTGATTGAGTTTTACTTGTTCTGTTCTTAAGACTTCTAGGACTGTGGAACTAATCAAGTCTCTTAAAACAATAAATGATTAATGCTCGTTCTGAACAGCACTGCAGTGCATGCCTTCTAGGGCAAGCTTGCTTTTAACAACAGCCAGCAGATGCTGCAAATGTGGCTTTTGTGTTAGGCAGGGGTTACTTTATCTGCATGTTGGCAGCTGCAGAAGAGGGATTAGCTGAGAAAGAAAGCAGGAGGGAGGGTGTAAGATGTATGCAGTTCCTGGTCTTGATTTTCAAACTTGCAAGTGGCCTTGAACCCTTCTTTTCATCGGACGGTTTCCTTGAGACAGGCGAGCTGCTGGGTGGTGCCCCCGGGTGTGAACAGAGGAGCCATTCTCACACAGCTCTTGGGAAAGCTGATTCGGTGAACTTTCTGTGTTACCTTAAATTACCTCTTCTGTCTGCCTCCTGATGCTAATGGACAGATTTGAAAAGAACAGAGTGTAGTGCGATTTCAGTTATGTTTGCACTCAGTTATGGATCCTGGAATCAGCTAAATTTGGCAGAGTGCAGTAGTTCCCTTAATACTGTGACTGTGGGTGCAGCCGAACGAAAAGCAGGGCTTGTCAGGGTTTATTCCCCGAACGAGCAGCTTGGCGTGCAGCTGGCCGTGTCGTGCAGGGCCCCGCTCCGCGGCTGCCGCCTGCAATCCCCGCGCCCGCAGCCCCTCTGGAGCCGCTGCTGCTCAGGGAGCTGCTGCTGCAGGAGCTCCAGCGTCCCACACAGCGCCCTGCGGAGCTCATCTTTCTTTTTTTGGGGGGAGGTGTCTTGTAGAAAGGACAGAATTGGGGCCCCTCTGTCTGCCGGGGTTGCCCCGCTGTCGGAGGCCTCGGCCGCCCTTCCGCGGGGCTGTGCCGGCTGCGCGCCCCGCTCCCCTCTCCCCGCAGCGCTACCTTAAGGGGCTGGTTGACATCAGCCGAGTGGGCTGGGCGGTGTGGGTGGGATTTCCTGTGCTGGAGGTCAGCTGCTCCCGTCCCTCTCCCGTCCCTCCCAGCCGCCCGGGTCCCGCTCTCCCCGCGCCGGAGGGACCCGCATCCTCCCGGCTCCCTCCTCTCGGGTTGGATTTACATAGTGATGTGTAAACTACAGGATGCCCAGCAGCACTGGAAAGAGGTTTAAACCTACGAAATACATCCCGGTCTCCACAGCAGCTGCCTTATTAGTGGGTTCGACTACTTTATTTTTTGTTTTCACGTAAGTACGGCTCTGGCGGAGGGGGGGCCCGGGCTGGGGCCGCCCGGCCGGCGGGGGGAGGCGGCCGGGCTTGACAGCGCTCCAGGCCCTGCGCTGCCGGTCCCGCTCCCCGCCTGCCGCTGCTATCCCTGCCCGGCTTTGGTTCGCCGAGGCTCACCATCTCTCCCCATCATAAAATGTGCCTGACAGTCAGATCCACCATTTCACGGCACGTAAAACCCCATCAGCCTGCCGCAGCTGCCGGCTGTGTGCATCAGGGCTGCCCGAGCCCCGCAGCCCCCGTGCCCGTGTGTGCAGTGCACGGCAGGGAAGCGCAGCCCCGGCCGCGCCGCTGCCGACAGGCGTGGATGCAGCCTGGCTCAGCTGGCCGGTCTGTGCTCCGGGAGGGAGAGCTGGCCTCTCCCGTCAATCTCCGCCTGTCTCAGCGTTTATCCGGCACAGCCTTTTGAAGTGCAAGGAATCCTATTCTAAGCATTACCGATTTTACATATTTTTATGTAACTGTTCCTAGAAGCTTGAGGAGCTAATGAACAAATTTACATTTGCTTGAAGGAAAGACGAGGAAACTTTTCCTCTCTCTGTTTCTTCTCCTCTCGTTCCCTTCTCCCTTAAACGCAGAATGAAGCTGTGACTGTCGGCTTGCAGCTCTCCGGTAGTTATATTAATATGTGAGTGCTGTAGTGCTTCGGCTGTTTCCCTTTCCACACTCGAGTTCTGTGGCTCGCTAACCCTTCCTGTGCGGGGGTAGCGGCACCCTCCCTGCAGAGATGCTACAAAACTGTGCTCTGAAAGGAGCTTTGGCTGAGCTGCCTTTGGGAAGGTGGAAACATGGCTATTGCATATTAAGATTTATTGTTTCACTTATTTTGGGACTCTGTTTTCCTTGTTTTGCCGTTGCTATTTTTTAACTGAGCTTAGTGAAGCTGTTGAAAGCAGAAGGCTCTATAAGAGTGGGAGTATGTGTCTGTGTCATTATCTTTTGTGGTTTGGCTGTGATATGATTCTCGATGTTTCAAAATGCTCGTCACTGGTATGGTAATCTCAATATAGGATTTCAGAATAAAATGTAAATGTTATTTTGTCTAACAGTTTCTTAAATCAGAACGGATTTTGACACTGAGTTTTGCTCTTGATGTAATGTGCATTGATTTTCCTTGTTTTCAGTGCATTTGATATGAAGTACGGATAAATCCTTTCAGGATATTACACTGTTTCAAGAACTGGTCAAGTCTCAAGAGCCTGTACAAGTATCAGCCTCTCATTCATCATTTGGGCATCTAATTATAGTTTGGTGCTCACAGGCAAACACAGGACATAAGTTGGCTTTTGTGATGAACTTGGTTGACACCAGAGTGGTGAATATTAAATGGTAAAAAAAAAAGGGGCCTTAATGCCAGCATTTATTTTTCCGGCTGCTTGAGGAATGGATGTATGCTAAGATTGTTTTGGAAGCTGTATGTTTGTTTTCATATGATACTTCCAGTGTAGAGCTGCAAATTGCTTAGTGATGTAAGACTTTCCTGGTAACACAGTTGTTGTTGAAACATCCTTTTGGCAGCAGGACATCAGCTGAGATGCTTGTTTTACAATTTGTGTGGAAGAAGCAATTGCCTTTAATCTATTAACGGATCTGAAACTTCACTCTGTTCCTTCTGTTATCAGTGAATAATTACATGCAAAATGAAGTATTTTAGGGATCTCTCCATATTGTAACTTGGCCTGTGTATCTTGAAGTGTTAGTAAATTTTTCGAGGATTGTCCCAGACATACGTTCTCTGCTGCTGCCAAGTCTTGTGTGTAATAAAAGTAACACATAATTGAGCAACTGTTGTCAGGCAGAATCTGAAGTCCTGTCCATTCAGAAATACTCAGATGAGTTTGTATGGGATTGGTGGTGTTTTTCATGCTGAGCAGTTTTAGTAAAATCTATCTTTTTTGTGGAATCAAAGCAAGCCATATGCATGAGATTAGTTTCTTTTGTGTGGTGGTGGGTTTTTTCCCCCCTTTTCTGAGCGTTTCAATTTTTTATCTTTTTCCACAGGCAGTGTTTTGTCTCCTGAAGATCTTTTTGTTGTGATATGTTATTAAAGGCTGAGGTAGGCCTGAATTTTCAGGTGTGTTGATTTGTACAACTCATTTGATGTTGGATAGAGCTCTGAAACACAGCAGTTGAAACACTGGCCTAAAATTGTTTTAGCATTTTAACAGTGCTTTTGATACAATCCATGCTTTCTTGTCATGAGACTAGAACTTAATCAGATGAAGATTTAAATGTGTTTATTAATTCCTTATTTGTGTCATCAAGCTCTCAGGCTGCTGTGTTAATGAAGTAACCTGTGTATAAATACATGAAACTGATGATGGACGGGATTCCTATCAAATTTTGGGTGCAGATCTCCTCAGTGGGATGTCAGGGATTAGAGCAATTTTGGTGCAGTGGAATTGAATAATAAAAGATAAAATATGTGGAGAAATTGAATAAATGTTTTTAAACCACTCACTGAATAGAAAAACTAAGCTTTTTAGGGCACTGGAAACATTTCTGAGTAACACGTATGAAAACAGAGCATCTGACTTGGCCTTTTCCCTAGACACGTTTGTGGTCTCATGCCACACATTATTAGTGTCTTCTGCTGGATGAAAAGCTCTTTGAACTTGAAGGCCAGGGTTAGCTTTTTAGCAATGTGGTCTTTATTTTTAGCTTTTTTTTCCAAACACCTTTGCTAAAAAGCAGCACATAAAATGTTTGAAATACACAACGTCTGCTATTAGTTCATCGTGGTGCTGATCAGTGGTACTGTTATACTTTAGGAAAATTCCATTTTAGATTATCCTTTATTCTTTTTCTTCAGCAAAGCATTTAGGATTTACTGTATCACTGCTATATTTCTTCTGGTTTTATGAGGGGGAACTAAACTATTTAGCTATCAAGATTATTGCCTGGAAAGGCAACTAAATATTGCAGTTGTATTATCGCAGGCTTTTAGCACTCCATGTGTGTTCCTTCAGTAATAAATACAGTGTCTGAGTAGGTGGTCTAATTTGTCACAGTGGGAGAGTAAACAAGCATTAACTCTAAGCATTATGAAGGAACATATCAATAATGTTGTATAGAATGATTAAGTTAATTTACTTATATGAGCAAATCAAATGGTGTAATGAAGAAATAATTCTTCACATAGGACAACTCCAGTGATTCCGTTCTAGCAAACCTGAACTTTTTTTTACCAAAATAATTTTTTCTTCATATTTCTCATAAGGCTTTTTATTAGAGGTATCAATTTAACCTATTTCAGTGAAGTCTGGACTCTCATGCCTTGGGCTACCAAGTGTTGTGATGTAAACCTAATCATGTTCATTCAAAGACCCTGAGTTTCAAGAGCTTATTTTAAGTTGTGCAATTCAGTGCTAGCAGAGAATGCAGCTTAATTGTCAGCAAGCAGAATGTCACCTGTGAACAGTTGGAATCAGTGATCTAAAAGGATTTTTCCAACCTAAAGGGTTCTATAATTATTCTGGAGCTAATAGTTCTCTTCACCTGCTTAAATTGGCTACTTACTGTAGGTGTTGGTGCTGAGAACTGAGTTCAGCAGCTGCAATGCCTGTGTCTGGAGATTACACAGCCAGCTGAAAGCATATGGTTTTAAGGGGAAACTGTGGCTCATTTTAGTAAGGAGAAAAAAGCTCATCATTCTCTCACTGAATATTGTAGGCCTGAAGTTTCTGATAAAATACCCATTTTCAGACTATTTTCTGTAGCATGCAGCCTCTTGAGCATCTTTGAAATACAATAGAAACATGTAATTCATAACAAAGGTCTAGGTACCACTACTCCTTTGATATAATGGTAGTAACACTGATGTATATTATTTCTTTAAATGGGATAATAAAATGGGTAATTTTCTGTGTGAAGTGAAAGCACAAATAAGGTGAAAACTCATTCAGTCAGTACTGAAAATGAGAACAACTTTGTTCTTAAGAGTCATAATGGGAGATAATCATAGATACACACCACAGACATCTGCAATTGGCACTCTAATGCAGTCTGTGACACAGGGAGTCTAATACCAATAACCTTCAGGAAACAATTGAGGAGTGATAAATTGGTGTAGAAGAGCAACTGAAGTCGAAGTCGCAGTAGGGGTGGAAAGAAAGCAGAGAAATAGCCTAAACCTGTGCTGTTCAGATGGCACAAGGAGGAAGAATGGCTGGTGGGCTGTGCTCCATAGCAGGGCTGCTGGATTTATCTTAACTGGGAGGAAAGTTTGGCTTCAGTTAATGAATATTTAAAGAAAAATTGGTGTTCCTCCCACATTTGTATATCGTGTTACTGCATTTCATGAACTAGAAAGACTCAGCATTTCTGTAGTTAGATATATATGAATCCAGATGCACTTATGATACATTCACCCCTTAAATCATAAGCACTGCCCCCTTCTTGCAGTTATCTGATCCTGCACTGCAACAGCCTTAAATAGGCAATACCACTTTAAAGTTTAAAACTATCATAACCCTCCTGGATGGTAGTTAATGAAAATACAGTGATATGTATACCTAAAGTTCTTGAACTGTCTGTTACATCTTTTCCTCCCATCATTTGCATATGTTCACAGATCAAAAAGGGAAAAAACAGTCTACTATTTTCACTTGGGTTTGTTTAGTCACTAGCAAAGGCCAAGATGATAGACCATCTTTGCTTTAGTGAATTTGATTTGTATCCAAAGATGTTTTCCTTGCCTAAAGTATTTAGTTCCATATGTGCAGATGTTCACTTCTGCCAGTTCAGTGTTCTGATTTCAGATAGATCAAATGATAAAATGTGATTTAAAATGTATATTGCAGATGTTACAGAGCTTCATCTGCAACACAGGTGTGTTTTATACCAGCCTAGAGGAAATAGAACTGAATTCTGAGAAGTAGATGCACAATAAAGAAAATAAAGATAAAATTGTAGCTCAGATTGTTTTATCTTGATATGCTGCTGGACATCACGAATTCTGCCTTAGAGTGTGGTCTTGCATCCTTCTTATGGTTTGGCTTCTGCCTAATAGCTTGCTGAAGGCTGCCTGTGGATCTGGGAGAGCTCTGGTGGCATTTGCTTGTGCTGTGTGGTGCCGGAAGTTCCAGGTGTGCTGTGGTGTGTATGAGAGCACATGGAAACACTGTCACTCCACAAATCCACTTCCCCCCCATCCTAACCAGATGATCCTATCAGGTATCCTTGGCATTCCGAAAGCTTTGGAGCACAAAGCTCCTCCACCTTGTCTGTTTGCAGCCATGCTAGGGGGCTGTTTGACAGTGGTAATGCTAATAATGAAACAGAACCATTTCCCCCTCCTTGAACGTTCTTTCCACACCATTCTCCACTACTTGGAATATTAATGTATTTCTGATTTTTCTTTTATTTTTTTGCTTTCCATATGCCAAACCCAGAAATAGCTGGAACTGATAGGGAGCAGCTTCACTGAGAGCCATGCTGGTGACACTGCACAGGGGAAAAGAGTGTGCATCAGTTTAATCAGGTGAATTTTAAAACTGACTTCACAGTCACATACTGATTTCAAGCAGTGCAGTTCAGCCTCCTGAGATACCTTAACATTTTCCATGTTAAATGCATCTTTAATGGCAGGTTTTTCCTGTCCACTCTCCCTGCAATCCAAAAGAGGTAAAGCTTGCCTGGTTGACCTGAGTCATCTCAGTTGTCATGTCTGTAAACTTCTGAAAAATATTTACTTTTGCTATGACAAAGAAATGTCCTTTCAAGCTGTGGCAATTTCATATTGCTATAACATTTTTGGAAATAGAATCTAGACAAACTTGTCATTCTAGATAAGACAGGCAGTCTCAACAGGAAAATATATTTAACTGAAGTGTGAAAAGTTTTTGGTTTTAGCTAGTTTTATGGTCTTTGCTTTCAAGGACAGTGATCTTTGCTTCCAACAGCAAAGTTGGCAATACAGGACATTTCTGAAAGCTATTAAAATTCATTCCTTTAGAAGAAAACAAACTAATATTTATTATCAGTGGGAATATTTTTTTCTTCCTTTAGTTTGAGAAAGTAAGAAGGAGAATCATGTTTGTTGAGGGCAGTAAATGGGTACACATGTTCAGCTGTGGATACAGAGTTTTCTGCAGCCACTGCAGTGGCATTTCAGTGCTCACTGCAGATCCACTTTGAAAAAGGCAGAAGAGCTACTGGAATGGAAGTTATTGCTGTACATGGGCTACAGCTGTATCAGTGTGTGATTTATGCCAGTAGCAACCTCCTTTCTATTTCTCCTAATAAGCAGAGATTAAGGTCATATGGAAATAGGAATGAGAGTGTCTCAATTAGATCAGGGTGGGCCTCTCAGCCTTTGTACAAGAATATACCAGCAATTTTTCCTTTTCTTTGTCCAAAGTCCTTTTCAAGATGCTAATTTAAATGCTGTCCTTGTTTGTCCAAGTATGGCACATGTGTATTCTTTTATAAATAGAAACAATCTCTACAAGATTACTAACAAACCAATTGAGCTTGAACAATGTCAACTAAGGAATGTTATTGCTGAAAAACACAAAACTTAAATTGAGAGATAAATACATGTGGTGACCTTGGAGGTCTGACTTTTGAGATTCATTACCTGGGATAGTTGCTAATTATACACATAATATTATTATGTAAACAACTTATTCTGCTACTACCTGCTTCTCAGTTGAAATCAGCTGTAGGACCCTGTGGTGTGGGGATCTCTGGAACAGGTTTTCTGTGCTCATACAGTGTATAAGCTACAAGGAAACTTGTTCAAGTGAGCTTTGCATTGGAAGATATCTGAAATACAGCAGTCAAGTGGTGTAGGCCAATTTACAGCATGAAGGAGATGCACACTGGAGTGGGGGAGAAATACTGTAAAAGGTACACGGCTACACTTGTGTAATCAGTGCAGAAGTGGAACACTGATTTACTGTCTTTTGATTCAAGCCAGTAGATACAACACTTATTTCTCTAAAATCCAAGAGTAATGTCCAATTTGGCTGTGCTGTTACAGAGCTACTATTAGTTGATCATTTGTCACTGGGAGCAGCTAATGGAATTGAGAGGAAGCGGCATGGGGGTTGAGACAGAAATGCTCCAGTTTTTAATGGAAATTCTGTATTGTTCTTTTGCAAAGAATACCATAGATAGGAAAAACCTACTCAGCCTTGATCTTATTTTACCATGGAGAGGCAATTTTAGGGATCCTTGCTTGATGATTGGAAAAATTAATTCCAATGAGTACGCCACAGTATAGTGTCTACTACATAAATCTTCAGCCAGTAATCTGTATCCAGAAAGAGGATTTAATTAGTCACTGATTGCTTTTTTGCAATTACTAATGCAATTTAGCTAGACTTGCTTCAAAGCTGTTCAAAGTGCCTAAAATTGTGCACTCTAAATGTATTGTGCAAACACTAGTGGGTACTTGATTTTTTGTTTTCCTCAGGATGGATATTATGGAATAAACTGTACAGTAACCCATATTTAGATATTGCAGTGGTTACCATGGTTCTCTGCGGAAGTATAAACACAGAATTTGTGCACTTCAAATGTGAAATCCTTATGAAATACCTGTACTCTGCTTCTGTGTGTTGAGATCATCCAGCAACAAAAGACAGGGGTGCCAGGTGCAGGAGAAATATCTCTTGAATTTGAAATCCAAACACCAAAGCAGCTGTTTCCAGTGCATGTACACCATGAAATGACTGCTCTCCAGAAAACCTTGGTACACACTCAGACTAAACTAATCACAGAATAGTCTTAAATGAACAAATTACTTTTTAAGTTGGAGCCCAACAAAGCAAACTTGAGACTACTTAAATATATAAGGGCCTTCATAAATAAAACCAGACAAAGCGTTACTCTCCCAGGATTCTTAAAACTAAATTGGCATTTACATTAGCTCTTATTCATGTCTTCAGGGAAATAATGTAATGTAATATCTATATCAACACAATTTAAGTACAGTTCTGGGAGTAAGGAAAGGTTGGACATTTCTATAAACAAGCATCATTTTAATTTAAACTTGGGTCAATCACAGAAAGGCTTCAAAATGGAAAAGTTCAGCTTAAAATTTTTCCGCTTACTCTGATCCCAGTCAGCTCGGAGAGGCAGGTATTTTCTTATGGAAAAACACTTCCTCTCCCCCTTTTCAGCCAGTTCAGTTTCAAAAGTTATTGAGGATTATTTCATGGTGTATAACCTCCCTTTCAATTCTTTCTCATGAGTGAGATCTCGTTTTGCATGTTTAACTTTCTCTGAAGATTAATGTTTGCCCCAGCAGTTAAGACTCTCCAGATGTGTTATGATCTAATAATGCTGTGGTTAACCCTTGTCTGCTGTCAGCAGCTTGCTGAACCACCTCCTGTGTTTTACCAGCCCCCAGCATTTGGTGATGCAGTTTCCTGACTCCAAGCAGCAGGAGCCATGAGTTGTGTAGGTGGGCAGCTCTCCCTCCATGGCGTTTGTGTTTGGCACTGGGCTCAGGAGCCACTGCCTCGAGACCTCCCTGCGGAACCACACTGTTAACTGGGTTTATCTTCCAGCATTCCAAGGCACAGTGATGGAGCAGGGTCTTGCTGGTAATCTTCATGTGCTCAGACCTGTGCCTTTGACCAGTAACTCTAGGTCTCTAAGTTCTTATTTCATTTGGTTTTGTTTTTTTTTTAATTATTGTCTCATTTCTCTGTTGTGTGGTGGATAAGTCTCACATCTTTCTTTTCTCTTTGAAGCTGGCTTTGCACCTACTCTGTCTTGTGCAAATGGCTGGTGAGTCTTTGTGGCAAAAACAATAAGAGTTTCAACAAGCACTAGTTTTTTTTAATTACTAAGTTTTGAGAATTCTGTAGAAAGAGGTATGTAAGATGGCTGCTTTCTGATACACAGTGCAAGTCAAACAGAAGGAGATATGAAGCCTCTGAATCTGATGACTTCTAAATCATGTATGGAATTTGTATCATCTGCAGCAACAAAGGAAATTAATATCTGCTACAGAAATTTCAATGCAAAGACAATGCACTATTAAAATAACAGGACTTTCTGGCCATTGGATCAATGTGACTTTTTTTTTTTTTAAATTGTGTAGCAAAAGTTCTAATCCATGTCCAGATAGTTATATATCAGAAATAAAATGCAAGGACCACCTCAGCTCCTCTTGGCAAAGCTCTGCTGAGAATGTTCCCTCTATTAATTTTGAAATCAAAGCCAGTCTGTATGAGCAGTGTTCTCAAGAATCTGGTGGACAGTGGAGGAGGACAGGCAGATACAGGTTTTTTATAATATTGGAAGGGTTGGTTCCTTGAAATGAAATAGTTCTGGTTGTGTCATCTTTGTGTATTTTTAGAATATGGCATTTGACAAATATATTGCAATGATAGTAAGATGCAAGGTCTTACATGTGGCATTGAATTTGGCCTGCTGATATAATAAACAGGTTGGAAAACATCTACTTTCCTTCTCTACTGCTTCAGTTGAGAAGACTTTGCAGAGGCAAAGCTGTGCTGCTCCTTAGGAAGCCTCCATCCCTTCTGGTCTCCAGTAGTGTAACTTGTGCATAAGGTCATCAGTGCTATTAATCCCTGTTTACTTCTTAAACTGAGGCAGAGAGGCACTGTACAACTGGAGTGCTTAGCAAGATGTGCCAACTCCAGGCTGAAGCCCTGTCAGCCCAGGACTCAATGGAGATCATTCTTTCAGAGAGGGCTTCTAAATTCTACAGTTTCTACTGTATTCATCTTGGGCCATCCATCATGCAACAAGACTGTTTTGTTTCTTGAACACTGCATGAATGTATGAATAGAGAGATACATATTCTAAAGCTTTGTTGTCTCTCTTTAAAAGTTTAATGGTAACATTGTAGTCTTTAAACTTTTATTTGTATGTGATTCCACAATGACTAGTTACTTTTGCCAGTAATTTTTCTTGCATTATATTACAAAGACTAGTGGGATAGAGCTAAACATGATATCTGTGGTTCAAGAACTGAAAAATTAATGATTCCTCCTCTAGCCTGCTGTGTTTGATTTATAATTCATATCTGATAAGAGACATGCTCTTCTGAGCTAGCTATCATCTCTCCATTTACATCTAGGTGGGTACTTTTTAATTCTTCCTGTGGTGGGTGCTGGGGGGTTGTGAATTTTGGGCTCTAGGGTGCTCCTGAAGAAGATTTCCACGCACATTTCCTCCAGCTCTCATTTCCCACATGTCACTCTTTATCCTCTATAGGATCTGGCCCCAGGGCTTGTGTTGACCCCAGACGTCAGAGCTGCTGTCACAGCCCACTGCCACGACCTGTGACTTTTAGCATAACCCAAGCACATGGTTTACCTTTCAGAGGCACTTGACAGCAGAAGGAAATGGAGAACTATGGGGGTTTTAAGTGTCCTGAGTAGCTGCTTCCAGCCACTCTACCTCTCAGGGAGAGGCATGGCTGTGGACGGAGCCCTTTACAGAACTCCTCTCTCACTTCCTGTGTTTCATCTTTTCCATCACTCTGGATCTTCCTGGGCTTATCTGGTTGCATCTTGTTTGCCTCTTGTACTGTTTTTGTTTTTTTCTGCTGGTCTGTCTCTCTTGACAGGTGATCTCCAGGTCAGTCTGTTCAGGTGGATAAGGCCTTTTGCCCAATACACACACAAAAGGTGATCCACTGCTTGTTTACTCACTGAAATGCCAGAGTAGAGGCCATACAAGATGCAATTCAAAATCGAATCCCATCTGTCGTGCTGGGGTGGCTTTTAGGGGTTGATGAAACAATTCTGTATTGAAACTGTAAGTGCTCTCAGTGGGCCACTGTCTTTATTGTGACTCACACATATTTGGCATCCTCTCCAAAGAAGCTGACCAACATTTCTGTCTTCTTCCCTGCTAAGAAGTTCTGTATTCTTTGTGAATTTATTTGCTCCAGAACAGTAAGCTGAGTTGCTGGCTGGTCAAAAGGGAAAGAGATGTGTAGCAATTTGCCAGTTACATTGTCCTCCTCTGAGCACAAGAGAGCCCTGTTTAATGGAGTTAGGCACTGATCCTGCATTTTTGTGATTAATATGTTTTGTGCTTTTGTTTGTGTCTTTGAGAGTGACGTTATTTATTTTTGTTGCTTCAACTGTTTTGGAAATGAGAGAAAGCTATTTTGAGTGTAATATCGATTTGGCATCATTAAAAAGTGTCTCTTGCCAGTTTCTTTCTTGGTTCCCCTAGAAATACATTTCTTTTGGGCTGCTTCTGCCATTGTGTATGTTGTGATAAGTCTCCAAAGCATCATACTGTGCATGTGTGATGGGTGAATGCTTGCATGTCTGATGAGGGGTTGATTCCCCTGGGCATGTGAGTCCTGCCAACTCCTCAGTTAGAAAACTTGAGGTTTTAATATACATTCTGTCTTTTAGTCCCAGTTTGGCCTCTTCTTTTGGAAGGCATTTATTCTCCTTTTTAATAACAAAAGTTTACAGTTATATTGAGCTAGTTAATTAAACAGCCTGCATCTAATTCAGATCTCTCCTCTTAGTTTCTTTCTCACTTTTTCTTGACTGTGCCTGTTTAAATAACCTGATGAAGCTGTGTAAGAATTACTGAGAGGGGCTGAAGCCCATCTAAAGCTAGAACCTGAATCTGATCTCCTGACCTGCCCATTAAAGTCTCACTGCAAAGTGATTACTCCAGAGTATCCAGGGCACTGTGTGCTTGGTTTAGATCCCTTGGAGGGCTCTTGGCCCTCCTGGCTTGGCTGATTGTGTTCCTTCAGCTGCCTTTATCATGCACATGTCCTGGGCCTTACTCTTCTGAAAGATGACTGTGGCACAGGGACAGGATCCTGTTCTGGAACTCTGAAGGGATGAGCTTTTCAACAGGAGAAAAGAATAACATTCTTCAGCTTCCTCTTGGAACTATCTGAATCATTTTGGTTAAAGCCTTAATTAGGACAAATACTTTGCTTGAAGGGCAGAGGTAGCAGAAAGATTGCAGCCTAATAGTTAATGTGGCAAAGTGATTCAGAATGGAAAATATGCAAATTGCTTTATACCTGTGCCTTCTCAGTCCCATCAGCAGATATCTGAACATACTCCATCAGCTTTTCCAGTGGCTGCTAGTCTTCAGATGCTTCTCTTCACTCCTTAGTTTTCAAGTTGGTCTTTCTAAATTTCAGGAAATACTGAGCTTTCCCTCTGAAAGTCAGTCCTCTTAAATCTGCTTCTTCCATAGGGTGACAGTCTTAAAAATGTGGTGTTTACTCTTTGTTCTTCTGAGTTCAGAAAACAGCAATTTAAGTAAATTATCTCTTTTAGAAGACATTTCAGACAATTTGCAGTCTGCACCCATTTAAGTGGTAGGGGGCAGGATGGAAAGACAGGAGAATATAAAATAGTGTTATTATGAATTATTGTGCAGTAGGCAAGGATTTCTTTCATCCCGCCCACCTTATGTATCTAAGGAAGAGGTTTCAAGGTGAGAAGGGATATTCTGATTTCCAAGGCAGTAACAGAAGGAATTTTGTATTTTCTGCAAGAGTACACAAATACTTCACTATCACTTTCCTGACATTACTTGTGATACTTTGAAGGCTGTTGGGGAGAAGGTACATCAAGGGAGGCTTAGACTGCTGATTCTTACTCTGTATTTGCCTAGCTTTAACTGGGTTCATGTTCAGAAAGTAGAAACCTGTCAAAAGTCAATACATTTACATTGAATTTCCAAATTACTGTTAGTATTCTACATGCAGATTAGCTTTCTTTTTGTGCTTATTTACCTGTATCTTGGAAATAGCCTTCTAGAAATATCAGCAATAGATGAATACAGGATGAGTGCTGCACTAGACACACTTAAAATGCTCTCATGTATATCAAATCTAAAATTATTTTTTTCAAACTAAAGAAAATAGAAGGGAAAGAAGTCAGAACCCCTAAGGGGAAAGTACTGCATGTTCAGGTCTCTTGTCATGGCCTATTTGATTTATAAATATAAAAAAGTGCTTGTGTTCTAGAGCTGTAGCTGGTCCAGTGTTCTTTGTTGTTCTCCCACAACGTGACAATCATCCAAAAAGCTTGTTTCCATGTGGATACCGTGGGGTTTTAGGTGCATTATGGTATAAATGTATATCTGGAGATAAACTGTCAATCTCCATTTTTGGGTGAGCCTTAAAGGAAGGTTCAGGCACAATAAAATAGACTTGTTTAGTGACAGCTCAGCATCACTTCACTTGCCATGTATGATCACCCTATCAAGAACTGCATCCTGCTGCGATGACAGTTTGCTGGAAACTCTCCATAGATTCATTGGAAGTTGGCTCAGCCCCAGCTCCACAAATTACTGGTCAGAAGAGACTGTTTGTAGGGCACAAATCTATCCAATTTGTAGTGTTGATTTGATTCTTTTTTTTTTAATTAACACTTTAAAAAGTGTGTCAGCAGAGTGCCAAAAAGACACTAAATGATCAGCTAAAACATTTTATTGCAGCATATGATGCTATTCCATATTATCAGGGAAACATGGCACTTAGATATGACAATATTTTATTTCCTGTTACTTTTTTGTTCATTTTATGGTCAGCAGCAGTTTTAAATGAACAGTCTTCAAAACAAATGCTGGGGTTTTGCCCTTTTTTCTTTTTACTTCTCGATTCTTATCTTCTTTCCCTGAATTCTCATTAAGTCCAGTATCTTATTAAATCTAAAGCTAACAATTTCCCCCCCTTTTAGTGTTTTTTTTTTCTTTTTCTTTTTTTTCTTCCTTTTTTTTTTTGTGAGACTGCTTTCTGTCTGCTGTTTCTGGCTCAGAGATGATTGGCAGGAATTACATAAGGAATACACTAGTCTGTGGTCCTTTCGAGATCCTGCAAGTGCAGTCAGGATTAATAAAATCTGTCTGGCTGTTTTTTTATGAAATCATCTTTCTCTCTCTCTCTTTTTCTAAATTTTTTTTTTAGCTTTAGTTTCCTCAGTGCTCTGCGTGATACCTGTCTCTCCTCATCCATTCCTTCAGTCTTGGATTGTGAGGGTACTGAATGTCAGCATGAAAGCTCAGAGCTGGTGCTGACAGCAGTTTAAATGTACCCTTGCTCATGTTTCCTATAGAATCGCTGGTTTATATATTTAGTGGCTGTTCCAGGTGCTGTAGCCAGGGCTCCAGAGCGGAGTTAGTGCTGTGTAAGGGCTCCCTGCGGCTCGCAGCCCCGCACGGAGCAGCTCCATTCCGAGCTCTGCCCTGCCCTGCCCTTCCCGCACGGCCTGGGCTGGCTGGGCCCCGCACGGAGCAGCTCCATTCCGAGCTCTCCTCTGCCCTGCCCTTCCCGCACGGCCTCGGCTGGCTGGGCCCCGCACGGAGCAGCCCCATTCCGAGCTCTGCCCTGCCCTGCCCTTCCCGCACGGCCTGGGCTGGCTGGGCCCCGCACGGAGCAGCTCCATTCCGAGCCCTGCCCTGCCCTTCCCGCATGGCCTGGGCTGGCTGGGTGCCCACCCCGCCGCTCTCCCCTCACAGGACGGAGAGAACCATGAGAAACCTCGCGGTTTGACATAAACACAGGGACGGCACTTACCAGTTGCCATCAGAGACCAAACAAACTCAGCTCGGGGAAAATTAATTTATTGCCAATTAAAACACATTTGGACGATGAAAAGCAAAGATGAAACCTAAACACTTTCGCCTCATCCCCTGTTTTTTGCAAGCTCAGCTTCATTCCTCTTTTCCCAGCTCCTCCACCTCTTCCTGCCCCTGAGCGGGCCGAAGGAGGGGCACTGTGGGCTGTGGTCGCTCCATCTCAGCCCCTCGCTGTTGCTGCAGTGTGGGCTCTCCATGGGCTGCGGCTCCTGTGTTCCCTCAGGAAATAACCCCCTGCTTTAGCCCGGGCTCTGCCACAGGCTGCACTGTGGGTTTGCTGTGTGCTGGCTGCCAGGGACTCCAGCACAGCCACTACCAGGGACGTTCCTCACACTTTCCCCCTCACTCCAGGGACATTCCTCACACTGTTCCCCTCGCTCCGTGCAGCTTTTGCCCTTTCCCGAGATGTCGCGGCCTGGCTGAGGGCTCCCCTCACAGAGCCCCAGCACGCTCAGCATCTGGGCACAGGCACCCAGACCCAAAGAGCAAACATTTCTACATAGATGTTCCAGCAGTTCTGCATTTATATGAGTCTCTACATACAGGAGAAGGAGACTTAAAAAAAATCCGCAGTTTTGACCTTCATCGTCTCCACCTGTACCACAAGGTCAGTCAAACAAGTTGGGAGGAAAATGGATTTACCTGTTTTTTTCTGCCTATGAGTTACTTGTTTTTTTGGTAGTGCTTAACAATCTCTCTTCAGGAAAATTGCTGAATGTCATAGTGCAGCAATGGCTCACTCTGATTTATGAAATTCCTCAGAGTTTCCATTGTGATTCTGTGAGTCACGTTAATGTGGCTTCTTCCGCTGTGACTCGAGGATCCTCCATGTGCATGTTCCACCATAGCTTCTCTGTCATGGTTTGGGGGCTGTGGGAGGCCAAGCGCAGGACACAAAGTCCATCAGTTCTTGTGCTCCATAAGCTGTTGGTGAAGAGGGTTCACTGGGGGAAAGCTGTGACAGAAAACGTCCCCACATCAGGGGCTGGCATCAGATAATTCTGTGTAGCCTCACACTTTGTCCCTCCTGCTAATCCCAGAGAAAACTCGGGGTTAGTTTTAACCCTCTTAAATGCTGGGGTTTGGTTATAGGGCTGAGATATTTAGAGGGAACATTTCAGAAAATAGCCGTCTCTTCTGTGGGGACTAAAAAAGGTTTAAAGATGTGGGAATTGCCTACACTAACATCCATGTAGTAGAAGGACCAAATGTGAGATATTTACCACAGTTTTACAGGGATATGTTTGGGTAACTTTGGCAGCTGTACCCTATTATTTGGAGACTACCTAGGAAGAGCCAAGGAGAAACAATCATCCTCTGTCAATGTCAGGAAAAGTGACTAGGTCAGAAGCTCTGTGAGAAATGAAGTTTCCAGAGCAGAAACACTAAAGCTTCAGCCCAGTTTGCAGTTTCTCTTTTCCTGTTCTGAAGCACTCCATCATAATTGCCTTTGCTCATACTACACCTGTCAAGAGATGACACTGTTATGCATTAAACTTGGTAGTGTGACAGCAATGTGTTTTGCCCTGCCAGAATGGAGGTGGCTTGTGCCCATCTAATACCTGCTCAGGTCTACCAGCTTTTTTTCCCCCTAATTTAGAAATAATGCTGAACAGTAACAACATTGTACGTAAACCAAATTGACTGTCCTTCTTGAGCCCCTTTAAAAATTCTGGAGAACTGCTTTTAATGACTGTTTATTTTGGTACAGCATCCAGACTGCTGGAAGTATGTTTATAGCACAGTCTAACGAGCTGAGGCTCCTCTCTAAGATTTCAGTGCCTCTTGGCTGCATAGAAAAAGCCAATGCACTCTAAATATGTATTTATGTCAGACTCTGGCTTGCAGTAATAGTTAATGCCACCTAAGCTAAGTCTGAGCAGCAGTTTTTCCTCAGTACATGATACAGTGATCCTTCTTACTCTGGTGCTCATTAGTCAGACTTATCAACACCTGTGGTTGTGAACATCACCAGTTGCATTAGGTCATCTGTATTTAAGCTTGATGACTTGCTGAGAAACCTTTTTCATTGGCTGTCTACCTGTGCAGCACAATTTCCAGGTTAACTTTGAAATTTGGTTAATGTTTTAGATGCAAGAAATACAAGTATATGAAAATAGTGTTATTTACATTGAACTGAAGTTATAACTGCTGTGAGTGCCTGGAGCAAATACAAGTGACATATAAACTGCTCTTTACTGTGCTGATGGGCTTTCAATCCACTTTAATGCAGTGGATTTAATATCTTACTCTTCACACTTTCTTTCCAAAAGGAAGTGCCTTTTTCTTGATGCACAAAGACTTCACTAACTGGAAGACAGTTTTGGAAACGCTTTATTTTTGATAGAAATATTTTCCACACAGGGAAAAAGATTGAAACATAGAGTAAATTAGAAGTTTGTTTTGAAACACAAGAATTACTCTAAACATTGAACAGATAATCTTGATACCCCAAGATTGGAGTTGTTTGAATTGAACTTGATGCTTGAAGTCACAATGTTTTTCCAGATGGTTTAAAAAGCCAGTTGGTCACATTTGCTCTCCCTGGCCCTGTGAATATCCTCCTGGCCCAGTTACTCATGGCAAGGAGTTTGTGCTCAGTCTCACTTTTATGTCCAGGCTCAGACCACTGAACTTGTCAACTCACAGAAACTGGATGATATAGGAAAGTGATCATCCTTTTCCCTTGCTCTTCCAAATCTTAAAGCCACTGCAAAAGCTTTGCTGTGGCTGATAGCTCACGGACATAGAGTATGGAGAATTTTGCTTCAGTGCCTATTGGAAGGAACCAAACTGTTTTCCAGTGTGCCTATGAAAAGTGCCTCTCTTGTGTTCACTTTTAAAATCTCATGCAGTCCCAAAGCTAATATTAGCAATGAGCTTTAAAGGCTGACTGGAGAAGAAAATTGATTTGGAGTATAGAATAGCTCTTCTGTCAGTGTTTTGGCCAGCCCTGTATACTATGGGCAGTAGTTAAATCTTCCCAAATTTCAAAAGAATGTAGGCATTTAAATGATTTACAGGTTATTAAAAACATTGTTATCATACTATGACAGCATTTTAATGAATTACTTTTCAAAATTACAACTGGAACTAATATCTGCTGGAGTAGGATCTCCTTCAGTACATAGCAGAGTTGTTGCCAGGAATATATTGAATATTTGAAGCCCAAATTGGATGTAGTGAGCCTCATTCATTGGATGTAGTTGGCTCATTCAGTAAGTTATTAACAAAGCATAAAAATCCTCCTGTAGCAAACTCATCCTGGGCTTTTGAAGAACTTTGCTGTTCCTTATTGATAGAGTGCAGATTGTTTAATAAGTTTGGGGAGGAATGTCCTTGTGTATGCTTTAACAGCCCACTGTCTGAGGGAGGTTTACAGTGCTCAGCTGTGTGCTACAAAGTGCTTGTCTTCCTCCCCACACTCCTCTTTTCCTGTGCTGAAACTGCTCCGAGAGCAGCAGCTCCTCTGAGGCACAGCCCTGGCTGGCACCTGCAGCACCTGCTGAAAGGAAGGACAATATTGCTTAGGGATGACTCACAGGAACCTTAAACCTACTCTGTTACAAGCAGGAGTTGCAGCTTCCTGAGGCAGACGAACACGATCCCTTGTGTACCAAGCTCCACCTCAGGCTTCTGGCCTTTTCTGAGCGCCTGGCGATGCCCCAGGCCTGTTGTCTCATTCTGGGGTGCACTGGATTATCCCTGTTTCACCTGAGTGCTTAAGCAGGTGAGGCCCAAATGAATCCATTTTGGGGAAGAGTGACTGGGAACGAGCGGGTTTTTAATCTGTGTTTAATCACTGTTTTTCAACAGTGCTGTTCCTCATAACAGTGGTTTTTGCTGGCTTACAGGACAAACCTGCACAGGAGAGAGGAGTGAGAAGGTAAAGTGAATCTGAGAGCTTTGGTCACTGTTCTGGATTTTTGTTTGCCGTTGGCAATTTCAGAAAGGTGCTCAAGGGGCTGGCAGAGAGATTTTGCTTCCCCGGAATGAGGCATGAGAGACCTTCCTTTGAAGTCTTTGGGCAGGAAGAAAGCAGGTCTATCCTGCTGCCTCCTGTTTTGTTTCTAGAGTGAAATGTGATCCAGAGTGACCAGAGACAGGTGGGCAGTGTCTGAGGTTCAAAAGAAGAGGCTAATAAAAAATCAGATCCTAGGTCTGAAACGTTTTTACACATATACCAAGCTTTATAAAAAGCCTGTCCTTCATTAGCTATTTTAAAACACATTAGAAAAATGAAGTGACTCTCATGTGCCAGTTGGTGACTTTAATTCTTTCTGTATACAAGCAATTTCATTGATTTAAGGTAGTGCAAAAGAGTATTTGAAATTTTAGTGGAACTGATGTGTCTCTTTGTGTCATATTGAAAGAATTATGAATACTTGAATGAGCAAATAATGCAAAGGACATGGTATTTAACACAAGAAAGGAGACCTAGTAACAATATGAGTTTTTTGCATTTTGCATACCTGCTCTGTCACCGAACAGCAAATATGTACAGAGCAAGTAAATTTTTTTTTTTTTTTTTTTTATTTGACTCATTTTCTTTCATCTGTAAAGAAAAGTGATGAACTGCACTACAGTGATTACCAGTCTCATTTCTATAGCTGTGTGAACAACTGATCTCCATGCTAGCATGGATAGAGAGCAGGACTGGAAATTCTGTCTTGTAATTTGCAGCTTCTTCAATCACTGGTGTGTGTTGCATGATTTTTATATTTTATTTACAAAACTTGAAAATGCACGTTCTCAAAAAGTTATGTTCTTAATGAAAAGTGCAATTCACTTGCTGAAGTTTGTCCTTTTTATCTGCTCTGTGGTAAAAGGGAGTAAGTACTTGGCCTTGATAAACTCTTGTGCCAAGTGTTCTTTTGAAAACAAAGAAGATATTATGGCCCATACTTATTTTCAGCATAGCCTTGTTTGGAAAGCAAGCAGAACTTCAAATTAAATAATTGCTGTCCACAGATTAAAGACATGTGGGTTTTCTTCTCCCCTGTATGTCACCTGCTTGTTCAGTGCTTCAGTTTATATGAAACTGTTCAGAGCCAGGATGCTGTTGGGCTAATTAATGAAAATGGTTTTCATTGATTGCTGTGGAAAGTAAAGAACTAACTGGTTTAATTAACTCAAGACTATGCATATCTAGAAGAGTGACTATTGATCTGCATGTGTTTAATTAAAATAAAGGACTTGCAATTTTTGCAGACCTTGTCACTTCGCTCTCTGGTTTCAGTAGGACTTCTCAGTCTGGGTGTGCCCTTTCACAGCAGCTCCATTTGCAGACCCCCAAACTGCAGCAGCTAGGACTGCACCTGGGCATGAGGGAGCAGAGTACGCAGCTCCAGGGAACTACAGCAGCATGAAGTGACACTGTAATTTCTGCTCTTTGTCCTCCCATTTGAGCAGCAAGCTCGTCTGGAAATGAGATGACTAAAGCTGTAGGAAGCCACTGTTTGTGCTGGGTACTACTTCTAAAATAGACACTTTCAGAGAGGGAACTCTTCTGTCTGACATTCCCAGGTTTCTCATAGGTTAATGAGACAGGAGATCCAAGGTCTAATTTAATGTCTCTTTTTACTGTTTTTTAGCTTCTGTATTTATTTAGCTCTGTTAAAACAGTGCAGATCACTTGTCCAAATCAGAGCTTTTTGTTGCCACCAAGGCTTGTGTTGGATTGGAAACTGCACAGCTTTGTACTGCTGTAGTTGTAATGTAGTCCTCTTAAAAGCAAGAACTTTCAGATGCTTCTCAGACCCTTGGTCAGTGTTCTCAGTCTCTTAAATTTGTTTTCCTGGCTTCCACCTGGAAAACTTCCAAAAGTAAGGAAACTGGACAAATAAAATGTGTAGACTGTGATTCTAACTTTTGCTGGCCACTTTGGGTACTGTGTGAATAGGAGGGAAAACATGGGAAAGCAAGACTTCAAGCAGTGAAAGGGATTCTGACATGAGTGGAAGACAGAAGCAACCAGTGGAAGTACTGAAAGCAGGGATGGTTTTTGGGACATTGTTTATGATTGCAGAAGGTGACTTAGCCTGTGCTGCTTCAGGAAAAGTTACCAGACCCTACAATGTCCCTTTGCACCCATTGTGTGCCAGCACTGATGGTGGCTTTCATCAGGAGGGCTGATGTGGTTCAGTTCCTGTGTAGCCAATAGCAGAGGGTCGGTTCTGTGCTCTCTCTGCAGTTGCCACTGCTGTTGGCATCGATATTTTGTGAAACTGTGCCCTTAGCCTCCCCTGTGCATGAAATCACTGCTTTGAAATTGAAATTGCAGGTTGCAGTGTACCTTAATTGTGATTATCCCCAACACTTCCACTGTAAGACCTTAGATTTAGTTCTGTGAAACTTGCCATTTGGGTGAAGAAATACACTTCACACCAAGGGGTTTTTATGTGCTTAGGCTAAACCAGAATGATTTAAAAAAATGTTTTGCCTATCAGAATCTTTAAGTTCGGCGAGACTAAAACTTAGGGACTTGAAATGGGGGTACAGGATTGCTTTGTGGTTGGACTTTTTCTGTTTCTACAAGACCAGTGGGGTTTGTGTTCATGGGCAGAGTGCTACAGTCTCTTGATTTTCACCCTCATAGGGCATGATCTGCCCAGGGCCTCTGCCCTGCCCTGAGGAGGCACTGAGGCGGAGACACAGGGCTCTTTGCCCAGGCTTTGGATCCTGTAAACAGCAGAAATGAGGCAGATGCAGATGTTTCAGAAATAGTTGTGTGTTTTGTCAGTACTTCTAAGGTGGGCAGTCAGGGAGCTGGGCAGGCGAAGGCAAAGAGCCTGCGAGCACCTGGGTGAACTGGTTTCACTCATCTCACAGTGACTGCAGTCTTGGTTTGTTTGCAGAGCAGTGTCATCTTGAACTTCTAGCTCTGAGCAATACCAGGTTTGTGTTATGTTGGCAGTGCCCCTTCCACTGACTGTCAAATGCCAAGGTCCCTGGAAAGTCAGGTTCTGGGGAACACACAGCATTTCGGGCTCCCATCTGCAAAATCAGACTGAGATGGAGAGATGATAACTCTTGGGATGTTAAAATGATAAATGCTGATGTTAGCAAAACACTCATATGAAGTTAATTATAACAGAACATCCCAGGAGGAGAACAATTCTATATTGAGTACAGAATGTGCATGGCATGCAGCAAGTATGGCCCGAGGCCACATGTTGGAGGGGTACAGTGATCCTGAACAGTACCTGCTCAGCCAGCATGCAGAGCCCTTCAGGGAATACAGGCAATAAAGAGATTAAATTTGGCCCTCTTGTTACATGCAAGTGACTTTAAAGATTCATGGACAGTTTTATTCCAGCAGCTCAATTTTCTGAGCACTTGCCTTTATGCTAGTGTTGTCACTTTAACGTAATTTAAAAAATATGATGGTGAATATGAACTAACAGTGTCAAGTTGCAAAAAGAAGTGCTGGGCTTGGGGCTGATTTTTTTTTCTCACTTAATTATTAGTCTGAGCAAAGTGAGAAATCCAATATTGTATCTATAAAGTGGGAATGTTAAAGGTTATAAGCAACTTGGGTTCCCTTGGATTGATCTTCAGTGCATTTTTCTTCTTTATTGTCAAAATCATCACAGCTGATCTTGGAGCAAGTAAAAGATGCAGAAATATTCAGAAAAATGCTTGTTTCCCCAGGAATTACAGTAAAGTCTATTAGTCCTAGCCTACAGCCTATTTTTACAAATAGAATTGTGGGTTTCAGTTTGTTGTGGTCACATTTCTGCAAGACTATCTTGGATGCTTTCATCCCTCACTTCTAAAAAAGGGTTGTATGATGTATTAAGCAGTATCATAAATATGTTATATTTTAAGAACAAAACCTTAGGCCTCCTTGCATTCTCCATGATGTTTAATATTTCACAAGTTTGACTCTTTTGCAACCCTTTATGACTTTATAAGTTGTGGTTTTATGGATTACAGTTCAAAAACTGGTGGATTTTTTGTAACTTGAAATAGATTGGGTGAAGGTAATTATTATTCATTGAAATAATTACAAGCATGGCAACTATTTAAGGCAGAAATAACCAGGATTTCAAATTCTTACAGGCAAAGCTATTCATCAGTCAAATAAATCAGTCCCTGATGGGAGGGGGGAGAAGGAGTAATCTCCATGTTTTTGTGGTACAATAAAACAGAAGATACTGTGTCCTAAAAGTCCTACTGC
Organism: Catharus ustulatus; assembly: GCF_009819885.2. NCBI lineage: Eukaryota > Metazoa > Chordata > Aves > Passeriformes > Turdidae > Catharus > Catharus ustulatus. The sequence goes on along the minus strand of NC_046238.1, from coordinate 6,998,928 downwards.
ACAGATTGGAGTTACCTTTATTCCTCCTGTACTTTTAAGGATTGGGGAAAAAGAAAAAGCCAAACTCTGTGTCTCTCAGGCTTTGAGATAAGCATAAATCATTTCTTGTCTAAATGTAATTCCCTCCTTTCCCTAAAAATCTTTGAAATGGTTTTTAGAAGAAAAAATATAATGTGTATGAGAAGCATAAACAGGTTAAAAATCTGGTAACATTTGGGTTTCCATGAAATTCCAGTCTTTAAAAATGATTAAGAAAGGTACTTTATTCCTACAGGAATCAAACTGGGATTGGTAACAGCAGTGGGAAGGGTGGGCAGAAGTAGGCTGGGAGGACTTGGCTGCTGGGAAGGTGGTTACCATTCCAGTCTGGAATAGTATAATCAAAATTTCTTTATTCTATAGCAAGAAAGAAGCTTGGGAAGAAAAGAAATCAAATTGGTTTATATTTAGACTTCTTTATATCCTAATGTTTGTTGGTTTGCATTGTGAGAATTGTGGGTTTCTGTCTGTATTGACAGCTGTCGCCTCTGTGTCTCCTGGCTGCTTGAGCAACCAGCCATCTTCTTAAAGCTTGTTCGTTCCCCAGAGGGCAGGAGAAAATGTTTGGACCATTTATTTTGAAAGATAATTATTGCTCTGAGCAACTGCTTAAAATTGACACTATTGCATTGATTCAAGTGTAAACATATGAAAAATGTTATGATACTGAAAAAGAACATTTAGACTGAGAACGTCTGTTGTGAAACAGTCACAAGTTTTAAATCACTGTTGCTCTAGTAGGAGTCCTGTTTCTTTTCTCTGTAGGAATATGGGTAAAGAGTTCAAATTTTGATTGTTAGAATTCAGCTTGAGGAACAGTTCAGGGAAGGATAAGTCTACCGTGGGATGACTTTTCTTGGAAAGAAAACGTCCAGAATGAAGCACAGTATTCTGTGAAATGCCAAGCCACCCTTTCCATAGTCGTGGGATTTTTCAGTTCAACTCCTGCGTGTCTCAGGAGTTTGCTGTTAATCCAAATTTCATATAAACTTTAAACCTGCTTTGGTTTTAGCAAAAAAAAAAAAGGGGGAAAAAAAAGGCATAAAGAGCTTTGGTCAATGTCAAGATGTTCTCCAAATTAAGCACTGCCTTGACTTCAGGAGGGTTTTTAATAGTTTCACATGTTTATTGCTTGTCCTCCTCCCTCTCCTGTAATTTGTTGAAATGTAAAAGCCCAGTAAGTGTTGAATCATCTCACCAGAAAAAAAGCTATTCTAACCTCTTTTGGCAGGGGAAGAGGAGGAAAAAGGAAGAAAAAGGCTGCATATTCCACACTTAGGAAAGGATTCTTTTTAGCAAACTTGACAAATGGAAATTATGCACATGGATCCTTCTGTCTGCTTCCTTGTCTTTCCATGTTGGGTACTGGATATGTGGAGTTGTTTTAAAATTCAGCATTGCTTAACCCTCCCTGCCCCCAGTTATGCTTTTTTTCATTAAGAAATAATTTACAACAGGATACAATGATGTTGTCCAGTCTGGCCACACCTAATCTGTGCTGGGACACACTGACTTCATTCACTCGTAGGTGTGGTGATTATCAGGCAGTTTGTCACCGCACCCTGGAGTGTTTTATTGCAAGCATAAAGTGGTTCAGCTAAAGGAAACATCCCTTTCTCTAGCAGAAAAAAATGGCAACTTTTTACCTCTAAAAGAACTCACTCCAGGAATGTGTAGTGTCAAAATTTCACAGCCTGGAATAATCATTGAACTTGTACCAAATTTACAAAGAATTGCATGGCTTTTTCCATTGAGTAACAGCCTACTGCAATATTTAAAAATAATTATCTTGGTTTGTATGGTTGCAAATTTTCATCAGTTCTTGTGTAGAATGCCTGAAAGGAGGGCTCACATTTCTTATGCAGAAAGGCTCATTTTATTGTGTGAACTTCTTTGTGGGCAATCCAGAAGGGAAACTGCAGAGCTTTAGAAGTGGAAATATTTTACTTTTTGGCTGGTAGGTTGTTCATGACACAGAGCAATATTGGAGGGTAAAAACAAATAGAGCTCGTGTGTATTTCTGGTGAATATTGATGTTGGGTTTTGAGCATCAGTTCAGTTTACAACACTCTTTTGCTTGCTGTTAAAAGAAGTCTCTAACTTAATCAGAAATTATAAAAAGAAGCCGTTGTGCATTGCAGAGCAACAGAAATGCCACTGATGAATGACCAGTCTGAGGTATTTTTAAATTTGGGCTTGCTGGAGGGAACTGAACTTGGAGTCACTTCCAAGTAATTAAATTAGAAGGAAAGTCTTCTTTAAAAATAGTGTAAGGGATGAACCATATTAAGATGTGCTAGTTTCTTACTGTGAATGCAGCTACCCTACTAAAATGATTTCCCTGGGTTATAACTAGGGGAATTGCTTAATACTTACCAGCTGGAGGTGTGATTTCCTGTAAAAGTAGGAAAGGACAGAAAATCCAGTTGAAAGCTGATTTGTGACCTTGAGGAAAACAAGGTGAGACAAATGATAGAATTTCAGGAAGTGATGAGCTGCTCATGCCAAGCACATGGCCACCCACAGGAACATATCTCCTCTGTCTTTTACTCCATGCTTCATCCTGCCTTGTTGTAACCCAATGCTGAGCTTCCAGAAGGGTGCAGGGTAGCTGGGAAGCAAGAGCCTCAGTCTCCCTAAAGCAAACTTGCTGATCTGTACCTGACCTGAGTTTAAAGCAGCTGGGGATAGAGGCACAACTAATAAAATTCAGTGAACTTGCTAGTCCTGTGTTTGTAAAGAGGAATGAGAAGGGAGTGGCACTGTCTCACAAAACTGAGCTGTGATTATGGTCTTCCTGGGAAATGTTGTGTCTTTGTAATAATTTTCAGAAGGGTCTGACAGCTTTTGATGGCAGGGAAATACTTAATTTCATTTATTGCTGTTGTCAAAAATTTGCTTTTGTTGATACTATGCTGAATATCCTTTCCCAAGTCCTTACATCTGTAGTCTCCTTTCCCCAAAACATTTACACAGGAGAGTGAACATGCTAAACTGGACTGTCTTGCTGTTTGTCGCAGATCAGTCCCATTTCCTCACTTTTTGCTTATAAAATGAGCTGTAGAAGCCAAATATGTTTGCCATGCACATTTGGCATATTGAAGAGGCTATTTTTGTTCTGAGTGGAGGAGTATTAAGAAATCGTGATGGAAAATGTAGAGAGGCAGCAACTGCAACTGCTTTGAGGCTCTGTAGTAGCATCTGTGTGCTGTTGATTTCTCTGCATTTATCTGTGTTGTATCGTGGTCACCACCATTCTAAAGCCTCCCTTTTCCTTGCAGTCAGTTTTTTCCCAGCTGCCAAGCTATTTCATGTGTCTCTATCAATGGGAAATCCCTTTTCCTATGCAGGGAATGTAAAAGAAGCCAAGATCTCCTCCCCTTTCTTGCAGCCACGAGGTGATGTCCAGCTCTTCTGCACTTCTTCCATCAGAGGAAGGAAGTCTCTGTGTGAGTCTACCAGGCAGAGTCTGGGGAGGAGCACAGCAGAGGATCCTGAGAGACATTCCCCAGTTTTCTTTTCAGGAATCTTGAGGCTGGAGGACCTAAGCAAAAGATGCTTGCATGCACCTGAATGATAAGATCTCTTGGGTGCTGTGTAGTATTTTGGATGATTGACACTTTTTTAATGCTGGAGGTCCTGCAATGCCTGAGTTTTGGGTGGTGTGATTTTTAAATAGACTCTTGGCAGAGGTTGCTGTCTCCACATCAAGTGTTTGGGCTGCCTACTTGTAAATCACAGACATTTCCTGAACTACCAGCATTCAGGATAATTAATATCTTTCCCTTCTCTTTTTATTTTATTTTCTTGTTTTAATCACTTTGTGCATCTTATTTCTGTGTAAGTGTAAGCATATTGTCTGGAGAGCAATAAACAACTTAGTAGCCTCACTGTGCTTGTATACAGTAAGGCAGGAAATGGACCTCCTAAATGTGTGTGCAGGTGTGACCATAAAAATGATAGAATGCTATTGTTCATTGTAAAAGAGTTATTCTGGTGAAAACCCTGGAGTACTGGAGTGGTTTGGAACCAAGAAAAAGCCAAACTTGGCAGGGCAGTGCTTTGCAGACCCTACAGTCCCCACTTGCCCCTTCTCTGGCTTGTTTCTCATCTGTGAGTTACTGATGAAGCTTTTTTCCCCTTAAATTACTGAAAGTGGTGTGGGCCAGAGCTCATCTTTCCTCTCCACTTGTGAATTTGCCTTATTAGGAGGTATTCAGACAATTTTGTACAAGTGTGTGACTCATTTTGGACTCCTTTTTTGTAACACTTTTGTCTACAGAAACAATTAAACAATTCCTCAATCACAAAAGAAGGACAGATTTGCTGGTTTCCTTAAGTCTCTAATAAAGGGCTTGATCAAAACATTTTGCATTACTATTACACAGCCTGATTGTGGAAAGGGTCTGATTCTGGTTTTAGTGAAATGATCCCTCTCAAAAGTTGGCAAAAGTGGGCTGGCAGCATCTCCCATTTAGTGTTGAGGATCCTCTAGAAGACACTTCTGCTGGCCATGCTTCATGTTACTTACAGATCCAGCTGCCAGGCTGTTTCACCTTGCATCTTGCAATGGGAGAGCTTTAAACTGGTTTTAATATCTGCACAAATTGCTCAGGTAAGAAACTCTCCCTCTTTTTGAGGCTGTCTGAATATTTTGTCCAAGAAACAAGAGCTTTATAGCAAGAGCAGTTTCTCTGGGTGAGCTGGAGAAATAAGACAGCTTAGCAGCACTTTTTTTTTTTTAAGTATGCTTTATAAAACATTTTCTGGAGGGAAACTTTACATCAGCAGTGATTTATCTTCCTCTAGGGGAAGGACTAGAGGCAGTGAAATACTTTGCTGTTTAATATCCAGTGGAAGAAATGGCTTCACTCTCATACTAATGATGTTGTGTTAGTATCACTGAGGTTATATCTCTGTGCCAGCCAGTCCACGGGGCAAAGTTCATTGTGGGTTCTTATGGAAGCTAAACAGTGTTTTCTTTTTGGGGAGGATATTCTGTCTAGTCTTTGGCACTTCACTTTGTATTGGAAACATAACAGTTCCTTCCTAGTGCACACGATTTACAGTAATATCCTATTCTTTAGGTGTGGAGCACAAGAATGTGTTTGCAAGAAAAGGCCCTGCTTTAGTAGGACTGTAAATTAAGTGAAAAGGTGCATTATGGGGAGGCTGCTTTTTCAAGATTTCTAACAGACCATACTTGTAAGGCTTTCTAAACAAATAAAAAAAAGCCACTCTATGTAAGTGGAGCCTTTTGTCCAAGTTACAGCTTGGAGAAATGTTTCACTGGGATACTAATTTTAAAGGATTTTTACAATTTTAGTTTTCAAAAATGTTATTAGTATTAATAAGTTCTTATTTATTGCTTCAGTTTAATGGCAGTGGTACAGTCAATATGCTTATAATAGTCTCTTTTTTGTATATCCCCAAGCTATAGAGGAAACATCAATGAATCAGCCAATAATTGCCTTGGTAGTTGCTTTTTCAGTAGGAACTTTGAGAATTTGGAAGCTGTCTGCCCTTACCAAGGAAAGTATGTATTTTGAAAGCTCTTGTTGAACTTTGATCAGCAAATGATGAGTTTGCTTTTTGGCCCAATTTAAGATCTGATCCAAAGCCTACTGAATTTAAATGGAGTGATTCCAGTCATTTTGAAAGAGTTGTGGATCTGGCCCATATTTTTAGCAAAGAGATGATGAAGGGTGGTACCTCAGCATCTGTCAGTTCTTTCTACCAAGGCCACATCTGAGTTCTTTTGTAGTTTGCATCTGCTTTATCTTAGACTTCAGTTCTACTCCTGTGGGCCAGGAGCCCAAACTTCTGTTGTTTTTTTATACTCCTGTCCTTCCCCTCTTCTTGAACACCCATCATGAAGCAAGCAGGACAAAGTACTGGTGTAAAAACCTAAGATCTTCCAGACTTTGCATGTTTTGGCTTTCTTTGTGTGTTTTTCTTAAGTTTGTTTTTGCCAACATCTCCCTCCTGTGTCTTTCACATATTTGCTGTTTTTCTGAGATACTGGAGGAGCGTTTCTAACAAAGAACAGCACAGATATAGCTACAAAACTGGCAATATATTCCCTTGCTAGAAAAAGAGCTATGAAATGGTCTGCCCAGATAGGATGTTAAAGGAATGATTCTTCCTTTTCTATCATATCAGATTGTTTTGCAAGTATATTGTAAGTGGGAGGATGTGTTTAGGACATGTGTTTTAGGAAACTGTTTTCTCATCTGTGTAAGCCTGACTGACCAGGCCAATTTCATACTCTTGATAGTTTCTTTGCAGTCAAGTAGGTTTGGGTATGAATTAGTGCATGTCTTCCATGTACATCTGAAAATTACAATTTCATAAGGTTTGAGTTGTATTAGAGGAGATACTGGAACACTAATGTATATTCTCACACATGTCAAAACTATTTAAACAGTCTTGGGTGTAAAATTAGCTTACAAATGTGTTGGGCTGGGGCATCAAGAGCTGCTCTTGTGGCAGCCCTTGTGAACACTGGGCTTACATAATGCTCTTTGAGGGGGACATTGTTGAATAAACACCTCTATGTTGCCTTACTGAAGGTTATTGCTTTTGAGCCACTTGTTTTTAGTACCCTGCACAAGAGTCTGTGAGGCAGGATTAAGATGTGGCTTTGTACACTTGAGGTTCAGCTGCTGGGATGTTTGGAGGAGTCAGGTAGGAAGGAAGGGGACAGAATGCAGAAAAGATGAGAAAATAGCTGCACAGAGAAATTACTGCAAATTCATAACTGTCAAAAACTGTCAAGACCTTTAAATAGTGTCCTGGGCCAATAAAGCATCAGTAGAAATGCATTGCTGCAGAGCTCAGTTCCAGGCAACCTCAGTATCACTTAAGGAGTGAGGAGTGATCCAGTCTCTCATGACTCCCTGTGACTTAAAAAAGATTGCTAGATCCATTGGTTGAGGTCTAAATGGGCTGTGAATAGGACCCCGTTTCTTGTGGTTGTGTTTTAATTCTTTTCTGGAATTAAAACCCTTAAGGAAATAGCATTTTGGATTCCTTTTGGCTTCCTGGGACTTGTTAAGATGCTTCAGTAAAGGTTTGAGGTAATTGGGTAAGGAGCCAGGAAAATGAGCTTCTCTCTATAATGTTTTCAATGGTTTATGCAGCATTAACATACAGACATACAAATACACATATACATACATACATACATACATATGTGTGTATATATATATCTGTAAATAAAACTACCCATAATGGAATTTCTACAATTATACTTTGTTCAGAAGAGTCAGCAGTTCAATTTTCTCTCATCCCATGCAGTTTCAAACCCATCAAGCAGGACCTCTTTTTCTCTACTTTGTTTCTTTGTTGCTGTGTTTGATCCAGCACAGTTTGTTTTTCCCTCCTGCTGCTGCACCTAAATGATTTTTTAAATAATTTGTGTATGAGGGATGTGTCAGTGAAAGCCATGTCCAAACAGGAGATAATGTTTTGAACTTTTCAGGTGTTGGACTAATGTATTGAAACTATTCCAGGATTTTGTTTGGTTTGGAAAAGGAAACTGTGGGGTTTTTTGCTCTTAGTAATAAAATCTCCAGGGTGAATTTTGATGGCTGAGGTCTGTTTTTCTGAGTTTAAGCATCCAGTGTGCGTAACTGAGATTTTTGCCAAGGCAACTGGAGCTACTGTGATTGATCCTATGGAAAATTTTCAAGTGGGGCTGTACAGAGTGTTGCAGGTGTGTTCAGGGGCTCATCCTTCCAATGTACAGTTTGACTTTGGTGCAGAGGGGTACAAGATGTGGGTCTCTGAACAATATGTTGGATAGAAAACTTGACTGAAAAAGCTCTAACAGGATCATGATGTTACTGGGCATAGCCAGTAATGGTTTTTAGTATTTTTATTTTGGTTGTGTTACAAATTACTTGTTCTTTGTGAGCTGAGCTAATTGGATCACAAAATGAGAATGCTGCAGAGAGAAAGGAAGAGTAACTAACAATACCCAAGTTGGCATGTGCTGTGGACTTGCTGTCTGGTTGAGGAAAGGAATGGAATCCACTGAGTGGATGTGCACAAAGCTGCCTGCCAGTGGCTGGGAGCTGGTTAACTGCTAATGCAGGAGCTGCATGCTGCTGGCTCTGAAGCTGCAGGCTTTGCTTGGCACGCAGATTTTGAGGCATTTGGAAAAGAATGGAACTCAACTTTTCTTGTATCCTTGAGGATTGACACATGCTGTTGAAAATGGCTGAGAAATCAATTCTGAAGGAGGAGAAAGAAATTGGAGCAGACTTGAACATGTAGTGGAAGGGTAAGAACTCTCTGTAAAAGAAAGATTAGAGGGCACTGTGCACCTAGAGCACTGCTTGGTAGAGTTCTTGTTCTCCAATCTATTAGTACATGCAGTGGCCTTGGGGTTTAATTGTGCTGTACTTGGGGAAAGGCAAGGCTTTGGCCAGACACTCAGCAGAGCCAGTGAGAGGTCTGGGCTGTGCTGCTGGGGGAAATCCTCTCCTGCTCAGCTCTACTCCGAAATGAGCTGCTTGTGGATGTAGAGGGAATAATTCATAGTGAGAGAGGGTCTGGAAACAAGTTAGTTAAACTCCTAAAGCCATTCTTGTCCTATCCATGAGAAAGTGGTATTCAAGCTTCTGCAAGAATTGAAATTACCTATAAATAATGGGATAGGGTGGCTTAAATCAGAACATGTATTTCTGTGCTGACAATGCACAGCATCTGCTTCTGCTTTAAGCAGGGACTGAAGAGACTTGGCAAAAAAAAAGCCTTTGGCATCACATGCAGGGGGAGCTAATAAAAGGCCATAAATCGAGCAAATATATGGGCCTCTTCACATTGACAGTTCCCTTTGAGAAAGTAATTAAGGATGGGGATGAAATTTTAAAGAAAACATATGCACTGGGAGACTTTGAGTGGATCTCAAACAACAGAAGAGCAAAGAATGTATCAGTACTTTCTTGTGGAGTATAAAATAACCAGCCTTTAGAGGTTGAGCTGGAAGTCAGAAATTTTGCCCCAGAATCTGCTGCCTAATTGAGGAATGGCTTAGCCTACAGTATGTCTTCCATTTCTGATGAATCTTTGAAGTGAACTGTGTTGCTGGATAAAACACATGGTATTTATGTTTTGACAGCAAAACAAATACCATGTATTCATATGCTTGGACACTAATCTTTTGAGGAGAAAAACAAAACCCAAACTCAGCCGTGATAAAATCTTGGCAGCAAAGTAGACCCAGATGAACTGCATTTTGTATGCAGTACAAAAAAGCTTCAGTTTTTGCCTCCCCTTCCCTGGCTGACTGGCCTTAACACTTTCCAGTAGATAGTTTGTAGTTGCTTCCAGGTTATTTCACAGGCTGTAGTTATCTTCGTGATTACATTCAATATTCTATCAGTGATAAAATTCCCCTGGTGGTTTTAAGGAGAGTCCAGGAATGTGAGATGCTACAGGACAACTAAGCAATGGAATTCTTTTAAAGAATCACTCTTGACTATGATTCAAATTGTTTGCAATCTGTCCTAAAACACACCAAGACTGTATATGCCTTTGCAGTGGCTTTCTTAAAAGAGTATTGTTTCATGGGTAGTAATTTTAGGTGGGACTGCAATGAAAGTGGTTGTACTAGACAAAGTTATAGTTAGAGAAAACTCTGCAAGATTGATTTTTCTGCTTTGACAAGAGTGTTTTTATTCAAGCAGTAACTGAAGGAGTGTTGAGCAAATTTGAACTTCTCAGGATCAGTGGGAAGAAATGGTAGACAGAGTGAGAAATGGATCAAAGACAGAGTGAGAAATGTTCTTTCCTGTATATCCCTGATACAGTCAGGGCTTTGAGCTGAAGTCTTGATTTCTAGAGGTAGGAGTTCTAGAGGTCTTTTCCTGAGCTTTTCTCGGACTGCTGTGCAAGGCTGGTGACATTCCAAGAAAAAGCCTGCATTAAAGGAAGGCATCAACAATACTTGCGCTTCTTTTAAAGTCTGGGCTCCGTTTTCTTAAGTCTCTGCTATGTTTTAGCCCCATTATTTCCAGTGGGATTTAAATAGACTCTTCACTGTAACACAGGGCAGACTCGCTGGCCTTTGGTTAGCAAAAAGCAGGAGTTGAATTAATATATTTTCTGACAGTACCTCTAGAGTTTGAATAGCCATTAGCAGTAAATGACTGGTAATTACTCTGGCTTCCTAACCTAGCAGAGACCCTGCTGCTGTATTAATCTCCTGGCTGTGGAATGCAGCACAAAGGTGTTAGGCTGTGAAGGCTGCCCTGTGCAAAGCTTGAAACAAACCTCAGTCAATAGATGAGCATAACCAGCTGCTGCCTTTTCATCTGGAGAAATGCAGGACTTCATTGACTCAGTAGCAGGATGGTCTCATTAGGTACCAAGTAATGTTATTTCTTCATCAGATTTCTGTAGAAATTTGCAGTTTACACTGCCTAGTACTGGTCTAGGGAGAGACTTTACAGGACTCCTGTATTTTCACACAGCTCTAGCCTGGGAGCTGCCACTCCAGAGATGTTTCAAAAGGAACTCTTTTGAAAATGTGTCTTTATTGAGGTTGCAAAGTTCTGCAGAAGAGCTCAGGAAGGTGTATTAGTGGGAAGGGTTTGGTTTAGGACTACTGACCAACTTCCACTGTGTCAGATCTCAGTGTTCAGGAAATCAAATGTATGCTTTATGAGTTAGCACAGTTGAAGCTGTATGGAATTTTATAATGTACCATGTAATAAAGGAATGAAAGGTTTTATCTACAGGAAGTGCTATACTCAAAAGAATGGCTTTTAGTCAATTTTAGTACATTGAAACAAACCTGTGGATACTTCTTAAATCTGGAGGCTTCATGCAAACATCCAGTTATGCTCTGTAGATCATTTGCTGGCCGGGGTGTTTTAGCTAACACATTCAAGATGGATATTTGGCAGAGTTTGCTTTGAACTGCCCGGATGGCTGAAAGGCCGAGTGCTTTATTACACATCTCAAACTGGGACTGCTCTCAGTGCTACCAGAGGCGTGTCAGTTTTTCTCTTGGTAAAGTTGCTAGTAAAAGTCTTGGAGCGTGTTTTGGCCAACTAGAAAGTATTTGAAAATCTCGTCCAAGAAACAGAATAGTGCAATCTGTTATTTTTGTGGGATGGTGGGTGGATTTACAATGCAGTTGAACAAAATAAGATCATGCATAGGCTTCTGAGTCTCTGTAGTAATTCTGCTTCCTTCAGAGCTCAGCTTCTGTTTGGTCTTTTTGTAAACCTTCTCAAACAGTATGGTTTTAAACATGTTTCTGGAATTGAAATTACTCATTTAGATCTGGGAAAAGCTGATTCCATAGTAAATTGGTATCAGTCACAGCCAATGTGTTCAGACCAAAGGTTCTGATTTCTTTGCCTGCAGAGACCTGGTCTGTAGGGAATCCCAGATGCACAGATGAACCAGTGATACACAGGAATAATAATGCCAAAATTACTGCTTACCTAGGTAACTGTATATATAAATAAAGAGATTTAAACTTTTGAAGCAGATTAGAGTGAATTTTCAGGCCATTTTTTGGTGGTACTTATCAAGATGACTGGGCAAGATTCTACAGAATATTGTATGTGTGTTTGGATGATGACAAAATAAATACTTATGGTTTCATACTTCCCCCCCACTCACTGTACTTGAAATCTTGAAAAGAGCTTAATAAATCCTTATTAACATCTCAGATGTTCTAAAACTTAGTCCCAATTTCTGTGCTTCAGTCTTGTGGAGTACCCTGAGCATGCATCCGTTTCTCCAGAGAGGATTCATATCTCTGGATCCATTCCTAAAAGACTGTAAATCTGTTTCTCAATTCCATTAAATACCCAATGGGCTTTCCTTGACACTAAATATTGATCATACACGTAATTGAATATTCTATTTCTGGAATTTATATCTGAAACAATATAGAACAGACTGCCTTAGTTTAACATTCAATATTGAAAATTTGGCCTACATTTTGAAACTGCAGGCTTTATTTCCCTAATATTTCCCACAAAATAATGCAATAACTTGGGCTTTTGAAGCATGTGCTAGAAGCTGTGATCAGATGCAGTCTGCCTGACTTTTGCTTACTCACCCTAGCTGTTTCCTTTCAGAGACAGGACACTGGTGGACCTAATTTCTCACTCCCAAGAAATGTGCCTGCAAAGTAAAAAACTTCCTTCATTAGGTGATCTGTACCAAGTCTCCTGCTAGCAGTGTCTAAATGTAAAGGTAGAAATTGAGAATTTAGTAAGTCTTATCAGCTGAAATCTGAAGTTTGTTATTCTGTTAATAAAATAGGTGATGCTCAACATTAAATTAGCTGTTACCAAGTGTGCCACGGTTCCACTTTTAGAGGAAATGCTTATGATAATTGAGTGTTGATGTTCTGAAATATTCCTCTGCTTGTACCCCTCTTAAAGCACAGGAGAGAAAGGTCTGGAAAGGGAGGCAGCATTTAGTCAGGTGGACAGAGTTTACAGGATAGATACTGAAAATGGAGCCAAACATGGGAGGCAAACACCTGAGAGATTTTCAGATGGTTTATGTGGGTCCAGTAGGTGCTAGCACATTGTCCTGCTAAGCACAGATAAGCAGTAAACCCAGTTCTTCCTACTTGCCAGCTGTTTCTTTGAGTTTTTTTTCTTCCTTCCTCCTTCCACTACAGGAAAACCCCAACCCCTTGTTGATGGAAGTATAGCAAATAGGAAGCATTATTTCCCCATTTTCCCAGGAGGTGATTTACTCATGAGCAGTCAAACCCCAAACTGTCCAAACTGCAGGTTTACCCAGATCCCAGGGTTCAGTTCAGTCCTCATTTTGATTTGTAACAAAAAGCAGTCTCTTGTGGAGAGGTTTAGGAGACATCCTCCCTTGCATGATCTTGCATAAGAATTTAGATGCATTTGAAATACAAAACAGCTGTATTTGAAATACAAAACATTCTCTCTTCAAAGTATCTTTTCAACTATGGATAAAAGTCAGACCTGATGGGGTGGATTAGCTTTATCTAGAGTGAGATTCACTCTTCAGCTTAAACACTGGTGTTCTTCTCCTCTGGATTTCCTGGGCTTCAAACTGAACTCAGAAGGAGGATTTTGTATAGGTGGCTGCTGATTTATTTTACCTCCTCTTCAGAGCAAAGTGCCACCCTGCTAATTCAAGTGGATAGGAAGGGCATGGTGAATTGATTGTAATGGGGTGTTTTTCTGCTCTCTACTCTTTCCTCTGTGCCTGTGCAATCCAACCTGACTTGCAAGTGGTTCAGAGCATGTCAGTTCCTAGATTCCATGGTGCACAGGGCAGCCAAGCAGATAGTACTTAAACCTACCCTGTGATTTGTGTCCCCACTTAAACAGAAATTCTGCGTGTCAAGCCTTTTAGCTGGAGGTTGATGAACGACACCTTTGTTTTTTGTTAAGTTACAGTGTCAGTCTTATACAGCTAAGGTTTTTCACCCCTAAAATGCAGGTACTATTCATATAGACTTATATTTGAATTAATTACTTCCATTTGTAATATATTGGCTGTATAAGTCAACACAAAAAAAATAAAAGTACTCATCCAAAGCCTTTAGGGAGCTCATTTAATGTCTCCCATAAATATTGACTTACAGAAAGGCTTATCTTTTACATTAAAGGGTGAGAATTAAATAACCAATAAACCATTTTCTAGAATTGTGATTCAGCTAACAGAACATAAGATTTTCATGGGGCTTGATGTGCTGCATCACAGGAACTAGAGATCACAGGGATGGGTTACATATTAAATATGTGAGTCTGTGTTTGGTGCTGTTGGATATTGAGAGGGTAAAACAGTGCAAGAATGCAAAAAAAGTATCACTAGTTCATTATCATTTAAAAATGGTCTAAAATTTTGAGGGCCTGAATTAGACTATGTCCCTTTTTAAATGTAATGTGCCCAATAAGAGGCAGAATATGCTAAGCAGTACATAATCCTTGCCCTAAAGAATTGTCCTATGCTCAGTGAATGTAAAGCACCAAAGAGAACCATGAGGGTATTATTATGGATATAACAGGGGCAGTAGGTGGGATTTGAAGATGCACAAAGCACTGCAGATATAATGAAAAATCCATTGGGTAAGAAGCAATGCAATAGAAGTCATTTGCACCAACAGATATCAATGGTCAGAATGTGCTGGTTTAGAGGCTCCAGAGTCATGGTGACACTGGCACAGAGGGTACCAATGTTTCAAGGTTCAGGATACAAGAGGAGTGGAAGAAAGAAACCCTTTTGCTATAGGAGGAGTAAAAGTAGCTTAGTAAGCAAAACAGCTGCTAAAACAAGATCCCTGATCATTTCCAGCATGCTTGACTGCAGGTAAGAGGCAGCTCTGAGATTCTTTCAGAGAACAGTAATATCTCTGTATATTTTTAGCTGTCATAAATGGTGTTCAGGTGTGCTAGAACTGAAAGGGAAGCAGAGATGTTACAGACAGGTTTTGAGCAATATGTAAATGGTTAAGCTGAGGGATAGACACTTAGAGAGGCTGTAAGGAATGAAGGCTTTGTAGTGGCTTGAGTGCTTTAAAACCATGGGGGGAAAGAAGCAGCTGTGTGTATGTGTTGTAATTGTTTATTAAGTAGAAACTGGCTGTTTGTAGTTAGTACCTCTCAAATGAACTCTGCTTCCCAAAGACCTAAAAGCCATTGGAGCTTGGAGCACATGTCCTTCTGGGAGTTGGGAGCATTAGAGAGCAGTTGGAAGAGAGTTTTGTCTGTGAGCCTGGACAGAAGGAGGTCAGACTTCTGTTAGTCCCTGTCAGTGTGATACAGCTGCAATTGCTGTCTCTGCTGCACTTTTCAAATGGATCCCATCCCTGGGCTGTGTGGCCCAGGGTTGTGCACACAGTGCTTTTCCATTTGTGGTTCCACAAACAGCACTCTTTTTAAAGCTGAAGGCAGAGATGAGTGAATGCAGCTCCAGATGGGAACTGACAAGTTTGAAAACATGTCAGCATGTGTATATTTTTAATTTCAAAGGCGTCACGCTAGCATTGGAGTTGCTTAAATTCTAGAGGTACCCCTATACAATTCCTAAACATTTCTGCCATAGAACAGGCACATGGGCAGAAACACAAGTCCCTGTGGGCCACTTAATCTGTAACGAAAGTGAAATATTCTTATTCTGGTCTTTTGGACTGATCAGCCACTTATTGAGGATGTTGTTGTTTGGACTTACTCTAACATTACGTACATCAGTTGCAGAAAACTGAGGAGGAAAAATTTGTTCTGGATACCTAAACAATCTTGGCTTTTGGAATTCAGTCCACAGAGTTCGGTAAGGTTGAAATTGAAGATTAATCTAAACAGATTCTATTAATAGTGGTGCTGCTAGGAGACTGAGCCTGAATTCTCTGTACAACAGCTGATGTGTGCTCTGAAATATGTTTGGTGTTGGTGCTTGAAATGTAGATTTGGAGGTGGGAAAGATTCTTAATGCAAGGTTTCATCACATGGGGATTATTTTATTTCCTAGTTGACTACAAAATGACATTGCCCTCCAAGGCCATTTTTTTGCCAGTAGGGATGCTCAAAGGGAATGGAGGATGTGCTACACTTTTGATAACCTGAGTCAACATATTGGACTATTTACAACTCTTCTCACTTCCACTGTGCAAGACTGTCACAGTGAGCAGCAGCTCTGGAGGTCATATCTGCTGTGCCTTGTGTGTTGGCAGGAAGGCAGTGAATGGCAAGACTGAGTACTCTCTGGGTATTTAAGACCTTTAGGAATGCCAAAATGTAGGTTACAGTGAGGTATCTAAACAAATAGACATCTGGCTTCAAACTTCTCTCCACACCTACCCCTGACTTGGTTAGCTGGAAGCTAAAGTGGAATCTGAGTGCCTGATTCCTACACAACTTCTCTCCTGAGCTGGAAAGTATTTGGTTAAATAAATTGTTAAATAGTGTCCTATTTCACAACAGAAAGAAGGATTTATTTGTTTGTTTGTTTTTAATTTGCATGCCTAGATAAATGGCTGGTCCTGCTTTATCATGGTCTTCACTAACAATGAGTTTTGTTTCTTTGATACAGTTTGTCAATGTCTCTGTATTACTGCATATGTGCTGTAAATCTTAGAACAATGACTTGTGGTAGTAACTGGTACAAAATGTCTGTAGGCTTAATCAGTGTCTCCATCAACTGTTTCCATCTCAGTGAGAAGAATAGAAGAAAAGCACAGAAATAGCATCTGCTGAAGTGATAACCTGATGTCCTGAGGCAGCCATTGCTATCTGACCTCCTTGCACAGTTTCCTCCTTAGCAGACCCATTTCCAGGGCACAGCTTTGTTCAGGTGTGTGGAGAACCTGGAGGTGCTTGGTTAGTGGCCCCTGGCAATTGACCCCAGAGGCCTTTTCTGCTGGGATCATTTTATTGCCTTCCTGCCTGAGAACAATGAGCTTTTAGTTCTGACCCTTAGTGAGATTAGACTTTACATAAATGGCCCTTATATAAAATGCAATAGAATGGTAAAACTGCATAATTAGTGACACAAAAAGCAGACTACATAATTGCATAAGTAGTGAAAACTACAGATGTGAATACCTGGCCGTGCTGTGTGGTGTTATTGTAGGAAGCCTAGTTATGGTTTCTGGTTTTTTAATGAAAAATATTTCTTGAGCAAATTCTAATAACCTGACTGTGCAGAAGAGATTAAATCAAAATTGATCTTAGAAGACGATAGAAACTGTTAATATACTGTGAGGCCAGGCTTGAAATGGCTTACTAAGGGCAAGCTGTGTCCAAGTGGGTGCTCTCTGATGGTAAAAACTGATCTGCCAGTGGTCTAGTGCTGAAAACCAATGAATGTTACAGTTAGAGCTTGCATGCTACTTGGGTGATTCAGATATTAGTATTTCCCAGCTTCACAGATATCTGCAAATGTTACATTTTCTGCTTTTAAACAGACATTTCTATTGAGCAACTTCTTATCTCTCCTTGCTATTTTTGGTATTCCAACCAAAGATGCCCAGATTGAATCTGAATACTGTATAAGGCTATTTACTCTATTTAGACTGCTTCCTAAGGAAATGCCAGGCTTTTGCAATTGCCCTGTCAGCTGAATCATTTCTGAATTCATTGGTCAGTTTTCACGTTGGAGAAGAGAGCTGGAAGCCTGGAACAGCATTGCTCTTTCTGAAATGGAAGAGTGACATGAACATTTCTGCTCAGGAGGAAGCAGCAGCATTTAGCTGTTGCACGTCATTTGTCAGGATCTGACCAGTGTGGACAGGTCATCTCTACTTAGATTTTTCTCTTTATATATGAATTATATACTCATATATCTCTAAAACTATGGGAAGAGCTGCAAGAAATACCTGAGCATGTCAAATGAGACCAAATGACAGAGAGGAGATTACCTCAAACTTGAAACTAATTTCCTCTGAAATATAGCTGTGATCCTTGGGTTGTTTTTCTTCGGGGCTCATCTCACTGCTTGAAGTCAAAGAAAACAAAGTGCTGTTTGATTTGATATTATTGCAGGGAGGAACTTCATGGGTCATCAAATCCAGCACTATGAAAAACGTGCATTCAACCAAAAGCACAGTTGATAGATGTACCTGCCCTTCATCTTGTGTCTTGAACTCTTCAAATTTCTGATAGCTCAGATGTCTTGCTTTGAATGAGAATGGAACATTTTACTTCTGGTGCTAAATTATGAGCTTGCTGGCTCTGTCTGCTCTGAGCTTTACTGTCAATGGCACAAGAATGCTGGAATAGATAAGAAGTGATGAATGAGTAGTTTCTTAGGGGTTTTTTCCTAAGCATCTGCTGTTGGCCACTGTCAGAGACAGGAGGCTGAGCCTGCTGAACTCACACTCTGGTATCAAACAAGTGTTATTTTCTTAAGAATTTTGAAAAACCTCTCTTCCTCTGAAGCAGAGGAGAGGAGGGAGGGGGGTCCTGCATGACTGGGCTGCTGTAATGCATCGTGCTTGGGCCAAGGAGGAGAGCTGCAATCTCCAAACCAAGCATTTGTGTTGCCTCCCTTCACTCGAGGACTGGCGGCTGCACATCGTTCCTGTCAGCCACGCTCCGCTGTCCTTTGGACTTTCTCAGGGAAGCAGCTTTGGCAAATGGCTTTCTCCTCCATTGTGCTTATGTGTCAGAGAATATCTGTGGAAATGGGAGGCTGCTACATCACACTCATAATTTTGAAGGAGAACTGGAAGCTGTGCAGAGAGATGATCAGAGGTTCATTGCACACCACCTTGGAAACAAAATGTTTGGTTTTATTTTTAACTTTGCAAAGCTGTCTATGTCTTAGCCAGAGATTCTGGATTTTTGTTTGAAAGGCATGGTTGAATGTGAAAACAAATGAATTAGGACTTGTGTATACAAGGTTTAAGACTGTAAATGATTGAATCTGCCATCTATCTAATACCTGAGTTTCTAGGGTGATCTCTAGATTTCACTTGTGCAAATGTGACCAGTTTGAACATCTGAAATTGCAAATAAACAAGTTAAGCTTGGTGCTATGAATAATAATGTTCTTACCATAAATAGTTTCTGAGTTTGCTGATTTATTGGTTCACTGCTCTTCCTCCCTCCTTGATTACTTTGAATTTCTAAAATTTCCTGACTTTAACATCCATGAATTAAAAAAACCTGATGCTACAAACCCTTGCACAGACAAACATATGGGGTCATTTTATCTTTTGACGTTAGAGCTTCATGAGCAGTAAAAACACTGACATAATCCTAGTGCATCTGTTTCTAACTGGATGATGAGTCCACTCCTGATTTAATAAGGAAATGAAGGGGATCAGTGTTTTGTATCTGAATATCCAGGGTAGATATGAGTGGAATAATCTCTCAATTAAACTTCTATGTTTTTCTCCTTTGTAAATATTCCAGTTTAGTAGGTTTGGGTCTTAAACCTTTCCATTACTCCTTAAGGGATCATGCTGGATGAGCCTTGGACAAGGAACGTGTGATGGTCTTTAATATTGACAGGCCTTGAAAGCTCCTGAATAGATTAAATGTCTTTTTGCCTTCTTAGAGATGGCCTTCTTGCCCTTTTTAGAGTTTGGATCTAATCCAAGAAAAGGCTAGGACTTAGCTCAGCTGCAAACAAAACCTGACTACTGGCTCCTGAATTATGAATTGAAACTTCACATAATGGAAATTTGAAGCTCAGTAGTCTAAATATAAAAGTTGCCTTGAAGTGTTGTTTTTTGAATGAGTGCAGGTAGTTTTGCTAGGTTTTTTCCTCATAGCTTTTGCTTCCCTTCCTGTTTCATTCTTACTTGTTTTAATACATAATTGTAGGCATACAATACATAATTTAGAGGCTGTGGTACAGGAAGCTTTCAAAATGTGTGTGAAATTTGGAAAACATAGCTCTTTATCTTCATGTTTAAAGGTACAGTGTGATAAGGGTCTAAGGGATTATATAAATATTATATAATATTATATAAATGTGTATATAATGCCAAACTAGCTTTAATATCTTCTTTTCCCCTATAGTGTTCAGGAGAGATTGTAATATTGATTCGGTATTCCCAAGTGCTAATTTTGGCTAGAAAATGTCAATATTAATTTAATTACTTAATGTTTCTGTCCATATCATCATCATAGCCTTGAATTACTTGCTTTTCTTTCTCCACTCTCGACTTTAATACTGAATTAACTCAATGTTTACTTCATATCCAACCCTTACTAGAATGATACAGGTGTGCATGTCCACAAGTATATCTGGAAGTCTCTGCAGGATCTGGCACAGATGTAAAAAAGTTACAGCTAAAAGGAACAATTATCTTGTTTCACTGTCTCTCACCCATGGGCATTACCATCTCCTTGTTGATTAAAGCACATTTTTCTGAAAAGCTGACAGTTTTGATGTAATGATGCCAAGTGAAGTATTTGCTGTTTTACTTACTGTTTTCTTCCAGTAAGTAATTGGCCTCACCCATAAATTGGTATCATATTTCTAACTTGTCTTGCTTGAACTGTGCAGCAGCCTCTGGGACTGAGCCCCACTGTGCCCTGCCTCCTGGTAAAGAGTCCTTTAGCATCTCCTCAGGATTACTTCTTGCTGTTTATAATTGTCACTTCCCAACAGACAGAGTGTTTAAAGTCTCCTATAGAAACCTTTTGTTTCAACACTGATGTTTTTCATAGTGGCTTCTTTTCTGCCACCTTCAATTTTCCAATGCAAATTTAAACATTTGGATGCTAAGATTTGAATGTAATACATGAGTGGTGCCACTGAATCACGTCCTGACTTTCTGTTCCCTTGTTTCAGAAAGCTGAAGGCTCTGTGAGTCATTTATTCATTGTGCTGTGGCAGTGGCTGCTCCTGAGTCACTCACCTGCCAGGATGCTGAAATTCTTCAAGACATCCTCTTTGCTGGAGCAGTTGCTTGTGCTCTGTGTTACCAGAGGTAACACACATGGTCTGAGGCTTTGCGTGTTTTTACTGATGTCAACTGAATGTGTGCACATTTTTCTTTCTTCTTATACTTTTATTCTTCATTTCATTCCGCCAATCTATGCGTTAGCAGAACATTTCTTCCAAGGAATTGGTTATATCTAGACTTCAGCATTTTTATATATCTGCACGAGCATTTGGCTAACTCTGATTAATGCAAAGCCAAACTAAAGCAATTTCATTCCCCAGTGACTTTATGCTGTCAACTACATTGAGATCTGTCAGTCAGCCAACCCTTAATCCATTTAGCATGTGCTTTATTGACACGAGCCAAATTTGTAGTCGGAATATCGTGTGGTGTAAGTCACGTGCCTTGAAATTCTTAAGTACTCAATCAACTCTACCAGCCAAAGCCATGATTTCAAATTCTGAAATCAGGTTTGTTTGAATATTGCTATCATAAACCCCTTGAGATTGCCATTAGTTACATTCCTGTCCTTTAATAGAAGCATATGCAAATTTTTCAGTTTCAGTCCAACACTGGTTTTGGACAAACAAGGTTCCAGTGGCCAAGGCATGAAGTTAGCAGTCATTTCTTCTGGGAAATGTGGAAAATTGCATCCAGTGAGATTTACATCTAAAAATGAACACATTACAGGCTGAGTATTGGTTAATTCTGTTAAAAACTGCAAACAGACTGGAAAATTTGGAGCCGATGTATTAAGTGTTGGGTGAGGAAAGTGTTTCAAATAGATCACAGGCTGCTGGCTTCCATCAAGACATTGGTGACTCTTGTAATTGTGCTTCTGTGTTCCAAGTGCCTGTCAGAGGTCAGCATCTCTGGGAACAACAGTGTTTGATGTCATTGTTTATACTTTGATTCACAAGTCTAGTTTCTTCATGTGTTTTCCTGAGTGGAAGAGATGTTGTTAATTAATGTTCCCAGATAGGAATGCTCATCACAGTTTGGCTAAATCATAAATCTTTGAACTCCTTTAGTGGAGAAACTGGCCTGGCCTCGTATTCAAAAATTAAACTGGGGCTACTGCAGATTTCAGCTTGATCTCTTGCTTTAGATTCTCAAGTTCAGCAGCTGTTGCAGCAGCTTCCCAGGACCCAGTATCTTGGGAAGAGAATCTCACTGTTAACACCACACACTGAGGGTTTGGGAGGAGAAATAGAACTGATTTGATGATACAACTTTTCTGCTTGAAAGATAATATTGAGGAAGCTTCAGAATATTCAAGGGCTTCCCTCTTTGCAAATTTATATCACTTTGCTGTAATTTCGAAAGAAGAATCTGTTACACTGTGGGAAGAACGTCATGGAGTTTAAAATCAAGTCTATTTTAGTTTTGCATAAATCCATCCTTACTAATCTTAATCTGCCTTTACTAATCTTGCTAGCCTTCTGCAAAATTGGAAAAGGCTGGTTTGAAATCAAAATTGTGCAAACTCAAGTCAAAACCCACTTCCTGAAGCCGGCTGGTGGGCAGTCAGCACCCTTTACGTGCTTCTGATGGAGCTTCTGATAACTTGAATTATCCATGACTGATGTCTTTATCACAGCCTCCGTGCTGTAAGGTGAGGGAGAGCCATCTGCTCACAGCAGGATTAATCCAATTGATGGCCCATGAACACAAGCTGCTGCTTCATGGATCTGCCTCTGAGTGATGGGAGAGGCCACTGCTGTCATATCACTGTAGAGACAGGCATGTGGCTCACTGCACTTGAAAAAAGTCCCCCAGGATGCCCAAGCTTTGTTTTCTACATCAGCAGCAAAAGGAACACTTGTTCAGGGTGTTCTCACCTACAGCTTGTATTTCAAGAAAAACAGGGCTGGAACTAAACCCCATAGTATGCTCAATATTATCTCAAAACTGAACCATGGATTAAATATTGTTTTGCTTGAGGAGTGTAATAAATATTTATTTTGGGGAAATGGCAATGTCAGCAGAAGACTTAAATGCAAAAAAATAGTTTGAGATTTCTTCTTTTTCCTTTTAGTTCCTTTGAGCTTTTCCTTTAGGGTTTCATAATTAACAATGAAATAGCAAACCTGCTCAAGGGCAGAATTGTGCTCTGAGAATCATAAGTGTGGTTATAAAAACAGTTTTTTCCTCCATAGTATACCAGATAGCTTAAATTTTAACCCTGTAAAGCAGGATCCATGAACTGAGCCATATGAATTTTTGCTGATAAGGTTTTGAATTAATCCCATTTTGTACAGACCTGTGCTTGCAGAAGCTTAAGGAAATTCATCATAGTTGCATATTGTTTTCTAAGTAATATCCTCATGGACTATGAAGCCTATCATTTCATGATAAATGCATAAAGATTTTGCTTAACTTCATTTTTGAGCCACTCCATCTCTAATCTCTGTTGCTCAGTTTTTAAGTAGGCTTTGGCAGCCTGGCTGAAGTACAGTAGTGCTGACATTGAAATTGCACAGTACAAGGTGGGGGAGGGATATTAGAAAAGGTTCACTGTAGACACAGCTTGGATTTTTCCTCCCCTTTGATACAGCTGAAACTCTTACTTCCTGCACAGACAAGCAGTCAGCGTGATTTTTGAATATTTGAGTAAAGGATAATATACAGCAAAGTAATTCAAGTGTAATCCCTAAGGAGTGGATAACAAATAACATCCCTGCTGTACAGGCAGCTAGAACTATTCAGAAGGTGTAAAGGGGCTGTAATGCTGTGAGGAGCTGCCTGTAAAGGGTGCTTTTGAGTAGGCACATCTGTAACTTTGCAAATGAAATGGGAGGCAGGCACAGACGAGGCTGCTGAGCTGTTGGCTGTGCTGAGGAGGTGACTAAGCATCTGCAGCTGCTGGCAGGTGTGCCCAGAGCTGCAGGTGTGGCTTCCAAGGGCTCTGCAAAACAGCCATTTGCTCGCAGTGATCGAGGCATTGTTATCACTGCTCCTTCCAGAACAATCGTCGTTGAGATTACAGCATTAAGTAAATGTTTTCCTTTGTATCAGTGTTATTCTCTTTAATCTGCATGGGTAAGGGGGAATGACAGTAGCTGTGGAAGAGCTGTGGTGGGGAACTGGCTCCTGGGAATTCGGGTCTGTTCTGCCCCATAGGGCTGTGCCAGGGCTGAAACAGGGGCAGCAGGGGAACATTTGGGCCAGCATTTAACATGTAGTGCCAAAATCTGGGCCAAAGCATGAATGGCTTTGGTAATCGACATTTCCATTTTAGACATAGTTCCCTCTTTCTTACTGTAGCAGCAGATACTAAAGATTGAATTTCTGCAGGCTGTACTGCTTTGAGATAACTGCAAAGGGGAAGGATTGTGTGAAGAAATACTGATATACTGTTCTTGTTTGTGAATATATGTGAAGAGAGAACTATCCAAACATTTTTTCTTATCTGTGACATGAACTTGCATTACATATCTGTCTCTGAGGCAGATGATGAGCTTTTATTTAAAAAAACCACCAAAAAAACCCCAAACAAACCCTAAAAAACAAACCCAAATCTTAAAACTCCCTGATTGTAGCATCCATCCAAGGCAGTGATTGTTAGCTGTACAGGAGTGTGTTGGCCTGTTCCTTTTTTCCTGGTTTGGGTTTTACAGCCTGTGGTGTGGTGTTAAGCCGTGGCAGAAGGGGAGCTGTGGCAGCGTGGGAAGCAAGCAGGGTGTTGGCAGGAGCTGCATTCCCCATCCATTCAGAATCAGATGGCCCAAACCCACCCCAGCTTTATTCATCTTTCTACAGGCTTGTTCGTATTTCTACAGGTTTCTGTCCAATTCCTTACTCCTTACAGTCATCTAAGTTATTGTAGTTACAGAATGGAGGCTTATATGACAAATAACAATGAAATTAAGTTATGCACAAGTGGCTGCTGTTAATTTCACTTAGAGTCATTGAAAGGCTTTGAAGAAATTAAAAGGCTTGGGGTTTGTTTGGGTTTTTTTCCATCAGAAGGTATAAATGAAAAGTGCACCTTTTAAACAGATGGATACGTGAATGATGAAGAGGTAATCTGATCTATAAATATAAATGGAATTTTGTCTGCTGGCTTCAGGCCAAAAGGCAATAGATTTAAAAATAATTTTGAATTAAAAACCCCTGCTTTAAATTGAAAGTAGTTTTTCCTCTTGAACAAAATGTTTCACAGTGAATGACCAGAGAGGCTCTTGATGAGAATTGCTGTCCAGCTGTCAGGCACGCAGATCTGGAAGTCACAGCATGCGACTCTACCCTTGTTGCCAAAGTTCTGCAGGCCAAATTATTCCCAGTATGACACCTAAAAAGCTTAATCTGTGTTGATGTGGATTTCCTCTTACAGGGCTCTTTTGCAAATATGAGTTCAGCTGTGCTGGGTCCACCTAGCCCTATATCCTGTGATTGTAGGCAGTAGCAGTTGCCTGAAAAGGAGTGTTGGAACAAGTCAGATGAGATGCTTGGCCAAAATACTGTCCCTGATTCCCACAACTGCAGTCCAGAGTGCTCTTCAATCAGCAGTGGTGCCTTCTCTGCACAGAGTCAGGCAAGGGTCACAGAGTGTGTTGCAGAGAGTGTCCCAGCAGCACTGCTTGTGCCAGGGCTGGTCTGCCAGCTTTTGGCTCCTTGTGTGGAGGAGTCAGGAGATGCAGCCCCAGCTGTCCCCATGGAGAAGCTGTGCTGGTCCCCAGGCTGGGAGGGACAGTCTGCTCAGATGACCATGTGGCTGCTTTGTCACCAGCAGGTCCTGGGCAGCAGACCCACACCACAGGTACTCAGAGCAGGCCTGGGAAGGGAATTTGCTTTCCTGATTCAAGCAATATTATCTTTTGGGCATAGCTGAAGAATAATGGGTTCTCAGTCTAAATAATTTGTTATAATAAAGCTAAATAAGTTAAGAACACCTTCTGTAGTCAAAAACTATTCAGCTAAAGCAGAGAGTTGAAATGCAGAGAGGAAAAACCTCCTCAAATGAAGCAAAGGGCAGCAGATGTTATTAGGATCTGTTTTACTGTAACTATAACAGATCTCTCTGTTGCATTTCTAGGTTGTTGCTTTTCTTCCTGGGAAGGCTGTGAGGGTCATATGAACTGTGCTTTCTGCTAACAGCCCCACTGTTGTAAACTTAAGAGAGCTTTTCAGTTAGCCAGACTTCTGGTGAAAGCCTCTGATCTGCGTTACACAATCGAGCCTCAGTTCGCGCCTGTCGGAGGCCGGTGGCTGGTTACATGTGGGCAGCTCCAGTCTGCCTCTGAAAGGTTTTGTTCAGTGTGTGCCTCTGCTCAGCCCCATCAGAGCCTTGTATTTTTCAAAATGTTAAGTACTCAGCTTTGCTCCAGTACATTATCTCACAAATCTTCTATTGTTTGGCCCTTTTCTGAAGAGCACATTATGTGTGGTGGCACGAACCATGGCCAAGCTGTGTCTGCAGTGCGTGCAAAGGTGCTCTGGGCTGGAGCTGGTGCCACCATTGGGTGATTTGGGACTGCCCTGGGTCAGGGGTGCTTTGAACTTCTTCTTCTTGGCCTAAACGTGTCAATGAAAGCATAAAGTACTGTGCCTTTGTTCAACGGGGACAAGCAGTGACAGGTACATAATGTTCCTATTCTAGGAGTTGTCAGATGGAATGGAGCTAATATGATGACCCACAATACTTTATCTTCTGTGATCTTGAGAGATAACTGTGCTTATGTGTCTGATTTCCACTGGAGAGGGTTGGAGGAAAGTAAAACAATCCTTGTTAAAGCTCAAATCCAGTCTAGCCAAGCCACAGAGTTTTCATCAAAGGCAGGAAACAGATGGGTGGGCACAGCTGCAGGAGGAGCTGCAAGTTCTGTGGAAAAACTACCCAGGCCTGTGCTGCAAGCAGGGACACCAGGACAGTGCTGCTGTTCTGCACAGGGCCTCAGCTTTGTGCCACTGGATGGATGGTCCCATAACCCCTGCAGCTCAGGGAGATGCCATTTTAGAAGGAACCTGCCTGGCATTTTTCCCAGCACTGTATGCTTGCCTGTTTCCAGGATTTGCTCACTGTAGTAGAAGAAAAGTGCATCAAATACTTTATTTATGTTTCTAAGTCTTACATCTCTGGAGTCTGCTGCAGGTCCTGTCCTGGGGAGCTCAGCCTTACCTCCTTTGCAGCAGCACCTCATTGCCCTGTGTCCCTGCTGAATTCTCCATTTCAGAGTGGACAGTTGTGTGATAAAGAGTTCTTGTACCTTGGTGGGCTCACAGAGGCAGCCAGGGAAACCTCTTGGGTATGCTGGGGTGTTGTTTCTTCTGCTCTTTGTGAGACAGAGAAGGAAAGGTCCAGCACCATGTCCCTGGTGTGTGCCCAGCCACTCACCCAGAGCCAGCCTGACAGTCAGTCATTGCTCCTGTGAAAAATGACTCAGTGCATGTTCTTTATCTGGCCCCTTCAACCTTGACTCCTGCTATTTACTTGGAAGATGCAAATATTTAGATCTCTTCCAGAACAGATCTGGGTTATTGTTATTTAGAAGGTTTATTTTCTTAAGCAGTTTAGGGTTTTTCTTCTTTTGTGTGATTTTTGACAAAATCAAAGATTTTTCCAAGCAAGAAGCCTATATAAGCACAACTGTGTAGTTGGGGAGACCTTTTCTCAGTTTGCTTTCCCTTTTCTAAAGACAAAAGAGCCTTATTGAAATGTGCTTCCTTTCTGACTGCTAATGGCTTTTCCTTCCTTCCTCCTTGAAATGAGCTTAACATTCTCCCATCCTGTTGGGTATAAATTTCAGCCTGGACTGTTTTCCCTGTTGAGGTGTTGAGTCACTGGCCTTGAATGGGAACGTGTGATGCGGTAGGGAGAAGAGAGGGCTTGGGAAGAAAGTTTTTCCAGCAGTTTGCTGGTAGATGGGGTGAATTTTTTTTTTAAAAAGGGCAAGGTGCTATTCGTTGTAGCTTGGGGCTGCTCATGCACTCTTTTCTTAATTTTATTTCTGGATACTTTCTTATGATGGATCTGGATAAATTCCAGGACACAGTACACAAAATAGATAAAGGAAGAGCTGGTTCCTGCTCAATAACAATGTTCCATTTTAAGCTGTCTCAGGTTAAAGGGGAAAAAAATATGATGCCATATCACTCACATCCATTTGTCTTCTGGAGGAATGATGCTGAAATCTTGCTTCAGAGGCTCTGTGTGAGAATTATGTCCTGAGGCCTGGATATTCTCCAAGGTTTAATTAAGCTTATTCATAGAAACCCTAAACTTTATGAACTGGCCAGCAGACCTCTAAATTTGGCTCTAGGTGCAGAGGGGGTATTGTTTCTGCACGCTCTGATTAGCAACACTGCACACAGACATACATTTTGGAATAATTAGTAAAATGGGCAGGAATTAAAGCAAGCTTTGCTCTGAAACCAGATGAGTTGAACAAGTCATCTTCCTATCTGCATTTTTCTGTCTTAAGTAAGGTTTCATTTTGTATGGTGTTGGGTTGTGTCATGTGGGATGTATCTTCTCTCTCTGTCTCCCCTCTAGAAATTCTTTCTGGTCTAAAGTCCACAGTGGCAGATTTGAGACAAAAATCTGCATCTCTTCCCATATCATCTTGCTCTGCAAGATGAAGAAAACAAGACTGAGAAATGGCATTAAACCAGCAAGAGTAAGGTTAGATTAGTGCCTCACATACACTTTTGACAATCTCAGAGAAATCTGAACCCAGATATCTTTGTTACTAATATTATTATATGTGCTTTGGAGGTTTATTTTGTCCTTCTTTCCTCCCCCAGGCACTATGGGTGAGAAATTAACTTCTAAAATCAAGACTCCAATTATTATTGTAATTACTGTAAGGTATCTGAGCTTGTGTGAAAGCAAACTATAGTTCAGTTGGCTTAAGCAAAAAAGGGTGGTTTTTGTTTGGTAGAAAAGCAGGTGAGACTTCCAAACAAGTTGAAACCAATGTGTGCTGCTGTCTTCATGGATTTGTTTAGTTTGCAGTCCTCCCTCTGGAGAGCCAGCAGTGCAAGAGGGTCACAGAAGTGGTTCAGAGGGCTTTTTTGTTGGTGTTTGAGGAGTTTTTGTAATTGTCCTGCTTTAGTTGCAGATCAGTTTATAAGAGATAAGATTCTTCAGTAACACTTCCTTTTTAGAAAGCTCACATATAGGTGAAAAATGTCTTCTGTTCAGAATTTTATCCACCCCAGAATTCCACTGCAGATTAGTTTTGAAACTTGTTGCTCAAAGGAATTTAAGAAAAAAATATCCTATGTAAAATTTTTAAAAATGTTGGTAGTATTAACAGATAGAAATGTTGATTGACTTTATTTTTCTAATGTAAGTCATAACATTTAGACATGTAAAAATATAAGTGCTTTTTAAAATGTAAAATAGCTCCATGAGACTGCCTAACTCTCTGTGCATGAATCCCCAGGCTGCTTAAGTACTGTTTGCTTTGTTAGTGAGATGAAACAAGGGTTTGAGAATGAAAGACATTTGTGGTCTGGAGAAGCAATTGTTATCAGTGAGCTTTGTTTCTTGGAAAATGAGGCTTTTAGAGCTGGAAGCTTTGGCTTTGTTATACTGGAGCCCATGTTTCACACAGATGTGCAGGTCCTGTTCTGATGCCCAGGAGTCACTGTGGATTTCAGTGAGCTGTTTCAGCTTCCATCCTGCTTGAAATTTTGCATTTTCCTCCTGTCTGTGCTTGAATAATGAGGAAAGAACCAGAGGCTGGAGAGCAGCTTAACTAATCCTGGTTAAAGAGGCTGCACAGAGGCTGCAGCTGGATAGTTGAGGTCTCCTTACTATGGCAATTACCTACCCAAGTGCAGAGTGTGAGTAAAGTGTCATTACAGCATTCACAAGTCTTGAAGCTGCTGACCTGATATTGGGAGATTTTAATCTAACATAGAACAAATATCATCATCTTTCATATCTCTGAAAGCAGCACTGTGCTCTGTATCTTTTATGTTTGATTCTTGCAGGCACTTTGAGTGTGTATCTTATGCCCTGTATCCTGCTTTTGAATTAGCAGTGCAGTATCATAACACTCCATCCTTCAGTGAAAGAGCCAGCTGTAGGATGAAGCCTAGGAAGAACCTCGGGGTTACACTATCTGTCTGAACTGCTTCAGAGATCAACCCAGCTGAATTCTAATTTAGAGAAGAAAGCTTCCCATGCCACAGTTGCACTGTAAACATTTAGGGAGGTTTGTAAGAGTTGATCTTGAAGTGTCCTTTAGGCAGATTGTTCTGTTTCTATGCAAATTTTGCTTGTGAGAGCCCTTGAATACACACTAGTGAGGAAAGAAGTGAAGAGAAGTGGACCACAGAATTCTGAATCTATTTAATATAATATTTCAGGAGACTAAACTTTGTAATTAAATATTGAACAACTCTATCCAAGCCTCTTCACAGCTCAGATTTGAAGTTCAGTAGTGTGATGCTAGCCCATCTTGAATCATATGTCCATCAAAAAATTCGAGATCAGGAAGGCTCAAATCTACCAATCAGTTCCTTTTTGGTTGGGAATGCTTGTAAGAAGACTCTTATTTTTAGTGTCTGACATTGGGGCAGGATGGAGGGATGGAAGTCCTTACAAAAAAGCATCAGACCAAGCAACCAGGCTGCTTCCCTGAGGAAGGACGTGATGGTGTTTGACTGCCAAAGTCCTGGACAGCTGCTGGCTGAGCAGTATCTGAGTGGAGATCAATGCAGGGATATTCCCTTTCTGTATCATTTTGTTGAGCACAGTTCTATGGGCAGAAGTAATTTCAGCAGATCTAGGAGGATTTGGGTTCTTTCTCTGCCCTTTGGCTTAAGGCTGTAGTTATCTGTAAACTGAAAATAGCATTGTAAAAAATCCAAAATCACAACCCCCTGTAACAGGCCACCAGGTGCCCGTCCGTGTGTGAGAGGGGCAGGTCTGGCACCTGGGCAGGCAGCAGGGCAGTCTCACCGACTGCTCCGTTAATGGCAGCATCCTGAGCTGTCAGGCTCATTAGGGACATGCTGCTAATTTGGTCAGGCAAGGGCTGCCAGGCTGCATTGTGTGGGGTTAAGCAGCGTGAACAGAGCCCGTAAGCAAAGCTGCTGGAATCTGCTTTTGTGTTCCCTTTGGACGCCTGTCCTCGGCTTTTGGCTCCTTTTCCAGTTCAAAGTGGCCACGTGGAGTTTTGGCACGGTGAGTGCTGTCCGTAGATGAGTTATAGATTGCAGAAGTGATCTAACTTGTGCTGAGAGGAGTTACCCAGCTTATCTTCTCAGCTGTTTTTGCATACATAGAGTGTCAATTCACTACTTGGTGGGACTTAATTAGAAATGGATTAAGCCCTTTCTCTTTAAAACCTGATTTGAACTGCTATAGGTATTTTCCTTATCATCCCTGCTCACATGTGCTAAACACTGCCTATATAGCAATTAAAGTTTGCATTTCTTTCTACCATCATAAGATAACCTTCCTCCCCTTCCCACAAGCCATGGAATCCTGCAGGTGGGTTTGCAGGTGTGACAGTTGTGGCTCCACAAGCACTCCAGTCCCTGGGTGAGCTGGGAGGTGTGGACAGACCCTTTGGACACAGGAGATTGGTGGTTGGGGAAAACCTGCCCCGTGCAGCCTGGCTGGGTGAGTGTTCTGGCTCTGTGTGTGCCTGGCTGGAGCAATTCCTTGTGGGATTATTGTGAAAGGTTGAGCAAGGAGAAAAGATTGTTTTCATCTCATAAAGGGAACAAGCAGATTGTCTCACTGCTGTCTTTCCCCAGCGTGCGTCAGAATATTGTTAATTTAGGAGCTGGAACCCAGTGGAGGATTTTCTGATTCTCTACCATGTGTTTGCCTTTGTGACTCCAATTTCTCTCTCATCCTTTGGGGATGTTTTTCCCTGACATCTTCAGCCTTACCAGAACTTTTTTTTGTTTCTGCCAGAGAAAACAGTGAAATTAATAGTTTTTGGTAACCATTTTCTGCATCTTCATCTGGTTGATCTGATTATGTTAAGGCTGAGTCGAATACTCCGTTAAGAGTTTCAGATGCTGCCAGAACTGAAGCAGGAAGAGGTTTCCCAGGAGACTGACTGTGTGTGCCTGTGTGGAGCAGACTTGGCCTGCACAATTCCCTGGCAGAGAGCAGCACAGCTCCAGCACTTCTGTCACCAGATACCTGGGGTGATCCTGAGCTGGGAATACACACCTGCTGGGTCAGGCTTTTTATCACCCTGGGGGCTGACCTGCCCTCTAGAAACAAGGGGAATTCATGGCTCTGCCTGTTCATGTACAGGGGTATTGATGTAATGCAGTGCCCCATTTTGGAAGCAGTGTTTTTCCAAGGGTGGAAAAATGCTTACTCTGTGGGAGGGAATACTTCTTGCAGACAAGCACTGAATTTCTTCATTTTACTTTACTAGGGATTTCTGTTAGAAAATAAGGCTGGAGGGGGGAAGTTTGGAATGATTCTGGGAAGCTTTGACTCAGAAAAGGGAGAATGATTCATATTATTACTGTTATTTATTAAGGAGAACAGACCACGAACCTGATCTTTTACTTATCTTTGGAAACTTAAAGCACTTAACGCAGTGACCCCAAAAGAGTTTGTGGGTTTGAACCAAGGTCTTTCAACATGAAAGCTAAATCCCAGCTGTGGGAGCTGTCACACAACATTTTAAGATTTATTCCTATTACCTTCATACTTGATAAGTATTTTTAAATCCTCAGTGCATCCCTTCTCTGTTTGTGAAATGGGGTGGTAAGTAAGTCTTGAAGCTTGACCCTTTCTGTGCTGTGCGAATGGTCAGGTTATCTCTGGTTATTGCTGGAGTCTTGATGTAAGACCTCATTCATTTGAGAGGCAGTCTAGTTTTGATGGGGAGAATTTGATTACTGAGAAAAGCAATTTTGTTTAGTAGCAATGGATTTTTGTCTTTTTTAATTTGGAAATAAACATTTACTTCTCCAAAAATAACTTTTCTGTTAATAATCAAAACCTAAGATAATCAAAGGTTTACATTAGAAATAAGGTTTTAAGCTCCATCTTAAGAGAACACTGAGAACTGTGAGGTAATTCACATTTGTATTTGTATTCTGCTACTATGAAAATAAGTGCAACCTAAACAATGTTTTAATTATATTTGGCAAGAAAATTTAAATAAGGAAAACTCAAAACTTGACACAGTTTATGTCCCACTGTAACTTCATTCTTGTACTTCAGAAGGTAGTATAACTTAATTAGCTAGTTCCTTAGGTTGGTTCTTTAAAGAGTCAGTCAGACAAGGTTCTGCCCATTTTATGAAAATGGAAAGGCACTTGACTGTGGTCACACAGCTTTTTATCTTCTCCATTTGTATCATACTGTGCACCCCTAATACTTTTGGGTGTGCTGTTGTTGACTGAGAGAGAAGTTAAGAGAAAGTTTTTGCTTGTGGGTTTTAACTTTTGGAGTTAGAGACTGGAACAAATATCTCCATTATCCTCCTGAAAAATCCTGTTAGCAAAGCAGTCCCATCATATCTAAGTTACTGGCTTGAGTATTGCTTGTATTATCTGTTAAAGTATAGCAACTTAATCTCAGCAGAGATTGAGAAGGCATGCAAAGACTCTGCTAGCAAGAAAAAATGGACAGAAAGGACAAATTGTCACAGCAAGTATAGAAACTTGAACTTAGACTGTATTTTACTGCGCTGGGGAAGGCAGAAGTCCCCACCTTCCACAGCTGTGAATCAAACTCTTGTGACCAACTCAACACCCATCCTAGAAGGATTTCCTTACACGCTCAAGAAAACTGACTTATGTCAGTTGGAATAAGAACACTGTAAAGTTAAGAGGTCTCCAAGGCTTTGGATAATCAACAGAAATCTTAATTATGTTCAACCCCAGATAAGAATTTTCAGTAATTACAGAGATTTAGTTGACATGCAAGCAGTCCTGTGAGGTCACCAAAAATAATTTCTTGGATCATATCTATTAGTGGAGTTGAGTTTTCTTTGCTTAAAGATCCAAAGTAATGGCAGCCACATGGCTGTGGAAGAGATGTGATAGGCATTGAAAATCCATCAGTATTTTCTTCATAAAGCTGCAAAATAAACACATTGAACTCTCCTGTAGTCAGTTTATGCCTGAAATTATCTTGTCCTGTGTCCTGTCAGAGAATCTGAGTAACTGTTGTGGTAGAAATAAGATCCTCTGTCAGAATTGTAAATACCTTCCAAAACTGAACTCAAACAGTGAGCCTTGCACTCCAGTACTGGAGTCCATGGGTGACATGACAGGGAGGGGCTGTATAAGAACAAACATATGTCAAACATATTGTAGAGGTTCCCTCCTACTGGGCTTGGACTTTGTGGCTCACTTAGGTTGCCAGAATTAAACACGATACACAGTTTGTGGCTTTTGTGTCGGATTTCTTAATGCAGTGCCTGATGTACAAATCGAATACTGCAGCAAAATCCAGGCATCTGGACCAAGACAGACCAAGTGGCCTGTCTCCTGTCCTTCATTTGACCTTTGGAGCTCTCCTTGGCTATCCTCATCTCCCTCCCCAAATCAGCAATCTCTGCATAAAGCAAATGAGCATCAGGATCATTCCCAGCAAGAAGTATCCTCATAAAAAATCGAAAGCTCCATTTCATGGAAACATTTTGTGAGTCAACGTGCTAAAATCCACAGTTCAGGCAGTGCATCCCAAAGATCATTATTAAGTAGTGTGGTTAAGAACTGTTTTCCTGGGAGCAATTTTGCTGCTTGGTCAAATCTCTCACAGGTGCAGCCTGTTAGGAAGTCCAGACCTCTTCCTATAAACAAGCAAGCAAAAACAGTCCAAAGGACAGCAATGATCTGTTGTTTTGCCAGCAGGAAAAATCCAAAAGAAGACTTGGACTTCAGTGAAGTAGAAGAATCTGGGGCGAAAATTCATAGTCTAAAATGGGATTTTTGGAAAGAACTGTACAAAATTGCCCAGTCAAAAGTGCTGATAAGTTTAAGGAACAAGCAGAAATACCCAAGGAAAAGCTCAGGCAACCCAACCTGGCTATTAAATTGAATGCAGCCCTCTCTTTGTATAGTACAGGTGGGCCTGAGCAGAGATTTAAGTCATGTGCTACGTAACATGATTTACTTTGCCATAGCCAGTTTCATCTGCAGCAGCCAACACTGAATGTTCAAGTGGGGTAACTCCAGCATTTGCAATCTGAGAATGCAGCCCCCTTTTCTCCCTTTTTTTTCCCCTTTTTTTTTCCCTTTTTTTTTTAATTGAAGATGATCGAAAGAACCCAAATTACAAGGAACTTCCTCACCTGAAAGGCACACAGTTTGGTAAGTATATATATTTTTAAGTTTCTTAAGAACACCCCCAGCTTCAGCCTGATGATGCAACACTGATATGTTCCTCCTTTTTCCTAGGAATGAGAATTCAAGTACCAGCAAAAAGGTAAGCTGTGTAGTGAGTTATTACAAATTTCACATCCATGAAAAAAAAATTCTTCCTAGAAATCCTTTGAATATGAAATTCAAATACTCTTTGAAGTCAGTTGTCTTGGAAAATTTTCTGGTCCTTTTTGCCCAGTTCATGTAGAATGTGATAATTTATTCTTTTGTTTCCTTGGCTTGGGGGAATTCAGTGTGTATTTTTGCTTCACCCCACTAGTTTGAGTGATTCATCTTGCCTTCCAAAGTGATTACATGTCCATCAATCCAACCACAAACCCCTTTTTGAAAACTCCTTGCTGCTGTTACATGTACTGAATAAATGCCAGCCAGACTACCTCAGATATATATTTCTGTGACACAATAAAATGATTGCAGGGATTATAGCTCTCTGTAGCTGCAACTGAGAGCTATTTCAGCATTGAGCAAATAAACCAAACAACCTTCCCATTCCCCATCCCACTCACTAAAACCACTGCAAAGTGTGTATATCCTGTATTTGATCTTTTTCTGCAGCATCCAGAAGAGTCTGTGGAAGCAGCTACCTGGAGCAGCCCTCTCACTGTTCTCCACCTGCAGCCTCATGAGCCTTGTCTCCAAATATCTGTGTTTGGACTTTTCTCCTGGCACTGAATACTCTGCATGTTGTTAAACATCTTCCCATCTGGTTTTGGCTCCACAATGGATTTCTCCTGAACTCTGAAAGCAGTGAATTCTTCTGAAAGAAAATGACCTGACTGAAGCAGCATACAATTTGAAGAGTCTTCCACATGTTAGTGCTGTATCCTGGAATCTTCCCTTCAGGATTAGTGGTTCCTCAAATGCTTCAATGGCCAGGGCTGGTAATGCTCTCTCAGGTGGCCTTCTTGGCTCTGGTTTTGCTTCAGGTTTTTTTCACTTCTCTTTCCTCAGAGCTGTCTTTCCTCTTCAGTTCCTCTTCTCTTTTACTCGTGGGTGTTGCTCTTCAAGAGCAAATTCTCATAAACTTACATCATGTTCTGGCTCCACCTCCTGCTCTTTGTATTTCAGTATTACATTTCACTTGTTATGGTTTATTTTTAATCAAATCATATCCCATTACTTTTTGGGGCCACAGAAGTGTGTTTGACATGTTTAAGTTGCCACTGTGAGGTTCTTCTCCAAACAGAATTCAAACCATTATGTTGCAATCTGTACCAGAGCCTTTCTAGCAGCTGTGTTTATACAGTTTCTAGTAAAATGGGTCCCTGATTAGGATTTTTGAATAGCTCATTCACTGAAAAAATGGTGTTTTGAATCAGCTAAAGCTATTTTAAAAATTGGGATAATATATGATTAAAAGTTTCAGTTTGAAGAAATCAGTGGCAACACCCTGCCAAATTTTAGGCCCCACACATCATCACCATTAGTATTGTAAAGATAAAGTTACTGGATTTTAACTGGGTAAAAAGTGTTATTTTCTTTCGCTTCCTAAAAAAATTAACTGTGAAAGTAATTTGTCGCAGATTGAAAATTTTATGTTCAGTCACCCAAAATTGTTGAAGTTTGGTAAATTAGATGTAACTGAAACAGGTTCTTTTTTTAAAATTGTCAAGCAACAGTGATTTGAGGGCAACTTGATCTAGAATAGAAACTGAACATTAGGCAGTTGTGGGGTTGCTCCACAGTTATCAGGACAAGCTGTTTGGAAAACCAAACCCCATCCTCAGGTGAGTGACACTGGCACACACCCCAGACTGTGTGTTGGGCAGGTGGATTTCCAGGAGCCTGTCTGCTCCTTCTGTGCCAGGCAAACCTCCAGAGGAGGATGGAGAAGCAACAACTGCTGTGGGAGCAGCAGTGCTTTCTGCAGGGAACCCTGCAGGCTCTTCCTCCCACTGGTGAGGCTGGGGGGAAAAGGTTCCTCATCTTTGCTGTTCCCCACAGTGGAGGTGGCAGCTGCATTCCCAGAATTCTGCAGGTTTGGTTGCTTGTGTTTGTGCTGCAGACACTGGCACTGTACAAAACCAGTAAATGCACATTAAGGCAGGGAAACACAAGTGCTGCTTCTGCTCCATTAAACTGCAACTCAGGATGAAAGGACCAAAAGCTACTTCGACTGACAAACTCCATATTTAAATGTTTTTTAAATCGTAAACTAAGAGTAAAGATTTATAAGTTTGTGTCATGATCCATAAATCTAGATCTTGTCCTTTGCCTCTAGACAAATGGCTTGTAGAGGAATTTGTAGTGGTTTGGATAAGTCTAGGTTTCAGCAGTCAACTCTCTTAAGTCAGACATATATGAACCATCTGTGATTGTTTGAGGAATTTGGCAGACAATCATGTGCTTTAATCACATTTTCCCCTTTGAAAGTTGGAAATGTCCATGTATAAATTAGACACACGAGCAACATAACTCTGCACTTTTGAATTAGACAAGGTATCAACCTACTGTTACCTTGCAAATCCTACTGCAAGGTAAGAGCAAGTTGATACCTTGCTATAGTGAAAGGGACCAGCTTAAAGTTTTTTAAAATGGTGTACTTTTTTTGTGCCCTAGAATAAAATCTAAGAGCTTTAAGGGGAGTTGCTGCTAAATGGCAGGCTACTTTAGTGTTCAGAATTTGCCAGTTAGCCAAAAGCTAAGACTGAAATCAAAAGGTTCTTTGAGTAAAATTATACAAACCCTCCTTTCCAGGCAGAATTGCTGAGTTCTGTGCGTAATTGTCACATGCTGGGCCCCTGAATACATTCACCATGCAGTTGTGCAAAGTCTGTCTAGAATCATCTCATCCTGTAATGAGATCATGTGAATTCAAAGCATATTAAACTTAATCCTAGTTTTCAGGATTATACCCTGTAAATTTAAAATTGCAGAGTATAAAAAAGGCATAATGTTTCTGAGTGCTTATTATAAAAAATGGGGCCCAGCTCATTGTGAACCAGCTTTGCTTCTGCCACTGAAAGCAGAATTTGGTAAAGGGACTTCAGTGGGAGATTCAAGCTGATGTCTGGTGACCTTTGTCAAGCAGAACAAATGATTGCTATGTTTGCTAGAATTGTATTAGTGCTGGATGCTTCTGGTACAGCCTGAGCAAATGAAGTTTAAAAGTCTGGCTGTCTATCAGCAAACTTTGCCTTTTGATTGAGTCTACAAATGCTGCAGCATGGACCCTCCAGGCAGGAATTTAGGCTCTGCTTTATTTGATACCAGGTCCTTCAATAATTCCAGCAAGTAATTTTTCTTGAACTAGAAAAGCATGATGAAAACAGACATAATCCTAAATAATGTGTTAAAATCAATTCCTGTGTGTCAGATTCCTGCATAGCACATGTTCTTTGGTACCCACAGGAATTGCCTGAACTACCCGAGGAAGAGGCAGTCACACATACAGGCTGCACCTCTCTGAACTCCAGCTCTGGGATGACAGAGCAGAGCTGTTGTCTATGTAAGCTTAACCCAGCTCACAATGGACACAGAGCCAAAACTAGGCAAGAAATTGCCCCCCAGAAAGGAGAACCCAAAATTTACAACTGGTCATTGTCTTTTGTATTTGAGCTTGAGGATGTGCAAGATTTCTTAGCAGCATTCAGTGACCTGTCTTGTGTGATGCTGAGCCTTTCCATGTTCAGCTCCCTGCTTTATTCTGAGGACAAGTTTAGCTGGTTGCCAGTAGTCCTTCTGAGGCAGAGATTTTTACTGTGCCTGAATGAGCAGCATCACACTGGAGGGAATGAAAGGTGGAAGGATTGTCTTCCCAAAGCTGCTGCTGGAACAAAAATTACCCACACTGGCTCCAGTATGTCACTCCTGTGGAAAACAGGCTTATTGTTTTCTTGCAGCACTTTCTGCTGCCTCCTTTACCCTTCTTTCCATTCTGTCTTCTGTACTTTGGCCTCAGTGTTCTCTCCTCTACATCTCTCCCTCTGTTTTCACTTACTGTTCCTGTACCCACTTAATCCAAGGCAGTTCTAACTGGGTTTTTTTTCCTTATTCCCAGGGAAACATCTATGTCCTTTCTCTTCCCTCCTCAAAGGGTTTTTTTCCCCAGAACTGGTGCATCTCAGCCAGTTGCAAGTTTCCTTCCTCCAGCTGAGCAAGAAGTTGATAGCACCAGACTGGGTGCCTGACTGAACTCAGCTGAGCATCCCCCCTTTGGATATTCTTGGTGGCTGCTGCCACACTCCCCACAGCATGGCCCAGTTTCTCTCTCTGTGGTGGCAGTGGCAGGGAGGGATGGCACAGAAAGTGCAAAGCAACCTAGCATCTACCACAACTGTATTTTATACCCCTTGAAGAATGTAGGTTTCTTTTTAAGGAAGACTAATCTGTTTGGAAGGTATTTTTGACATCTGTGGGGTATTGCAGTGTGGTATTTCTCTTGCCAGCCTATCTGAACCATTTCAGGAGGTTGTGGTGGGTTAGAGCTGATTGGCAGCTGTCAGTCACTGGCTGTACATTGTCAGTGTTTCTTAGGCAGGCTGAATTGCCTGATACAGCTCTCTGGAATGTAGCAGGAGGCAGTGCAGCATTTTCATTTAATTGCTTGTGGAGATAGCTGCAGGATTGTGGTGTCAGAAAATATTGCTGAATCTCCAGGGATTTCTTGGCATTTTGTTGCCACAATAAAGTCATAGTTGTCACAGTGGCTTAGTACAGCCACCAATATATGTACACTTATTTATGCATCCTGAAAATGTAGTGCAATAATAAAATAATC
Organism: Catharus ustulatus; assembly: GCF_009819885.2. Classification (NCBI taxonomy): domain Eukaryota; kingdom Metazoa; phylum Chordata; class Aves; order Passeriformes; family Turdidae; genus Catharus; species Catharus ustulatus. The sequence goes on along the minus strand of NC_046238.1, from coordinate 6,959,476 downwards.
TATTTACATTTCTGCAACTTGCATTCATTTGAGTCTTCTAATGCTATTTTTGTCACTCTCTGTATTGTTTAAATGCATATTTCTTATATATCAAATTTTTAAAGATGTTAAGAAGAGTCGTCAGTAAAGTCACATTTTGCAACCAGTCTTAAACATTATCCTACTTGTGGGTTTGTGTCTCTCTGCTGTTTTTATTACCTAAGCATTTCAGTTTTGGAAAACCATATTTATAAAGAATTTGTTCCACAGTAGAATTGCCATGGCATTGTTAATACCAGGATGACAAGTGGCCTGAAAATGAAGTGTTGAGCAAACACAAGCAGTTTCCACTTGAGTTTTTTCTGACTGTCCTGAAGCTCAGCCAGTCCATGTTGTGGAGCATTTGCAAAGTGAGATGAATGCAGTGCAGAGCTGCTGCTGAGTTACAGGAAGGCAGCCAGTTGAGACCCAAAAGTGAGGTTCTTGTGTTTCCAACTCTCCCCTAGCCAGTCAAAAGTTTGCTTGCTTTGAGAAGGTAAAGGTGTCTGTTTTTTTGTGTGTCATAGTTGAAATCTCTTATGTTCAGGGTTGTGTTCACTATATGTAAAATATTAGCCTGCAGGAGGGGTGGATTTTTCCAGTAGAAATTATCTTTGTTGCAAGTATGAAAAAGACTTGTTCTGTATATTGTTTTTGAAGACCCTTTTATCACACTGTATTTGTGTCTGTTCCTCTTGTCCCCAGTGAGATGTTTCACTTAAAGCTTTATGGATAAGTCAGAAGAGTAGCCACCCTGTGAGCAGCATGGAGAATGCTCCAGTGCTTCTTACCCGTGTCTGTGGGACTAAACCATGAACATCCCTGAGGTTACTCAGTCATTCTAGCCCGAGCAGAACTACTTACATGAGTAAAAAATTCAATGTGATCTTGCAGTGCTGCTTAACAAAGTCATGGGCACACTGGTCGTGGTAGAGTGTTACTGGAGGAGCTTTCCTCATGCTTGTCTCTGCTTTTACACCTTCCATTTGTTGTTGCCTTGGTGCCTCTCACTTCTGGGCTTTTCTTTAGGAGGAGCTTTATGTCTCTGTTAGGATACATTTGTGAATTCACTGCTTTTTCTCCCAGAACTTAAACTGGAGAAAGATTTTTAGTGTGTCTTACAGAACAGATGTGAAATCCAAGCTAATCAAACTAATCCGATAAAACAGGTTTTAGAATTAATTTAACATCAATCTGCTGCTCTGTAAAAAGCACACATCAGCAGTACTTACTGTCTGTAGCCATAAAGAGAGGGGGGAAAAAAGCCCACATGCATTCAGCTACTGCAGCAGCAAAGAATTTCCTTAGATAGTGGCCACGATAATCACAGTGCAGTGTGTTAGCCTGAACTTGCTAATGAAGGTTTGGCTCTCTGAGAGAGACTGAGCTGAAAATCATTCCTGGAACCCTGGCAGATTTGTGAGTTGGGTGAAGAAGAGATAAAGTACGGTTTTCAGGCTGTAATGAAAGATGGCTTTGGAGGAGGTATGCATGTGCAAGGAGCCTGAGGGAGGAAGTGGAAGATAGGAAATTCTGTGTCTTTGAACACTGACAAATCACCTGGCTCTGCTTAATGATCTGACAGCATCTTCTCACCAGCTGCATCAACATTTGGGCTATTCATCACCTTTACAGATTCATAGCATTAGGTAGCACAACTTTTCTATCAACACATGATTTTTCCTGCCTGGTGAGCTGAAGAAATGCTTCTTACAGTTTCTTCAATAGGGGAAGTGCACAAATGGGCAGGTTGTACTCCATGTCAGATTATAGGATTTATGTCTCTGAAACATTTTTGTCTGCCATAGCCATTTCAAGTTTGAGACATTGATTGTAGAAATTGATATTTTGCTATTCATCATCTAAGATCTGGTCAGAGGTTTCTTCTGATCAAATTATTTATGTCTTCATAAACTTGCCTCTCAGTAACACTTCCCAGTGTCCCCTGTGATGAGCTTAGGCATGGCTGAAGATCATAAAGAAAACAAATGGAGAGGTTTTCATAGGGATAGCATTCATTTGGGGAAGCAGTGGTATCTTTACCATTTATTACTGGGAAGCAACTTTGTCATCACATTTGTTGGGAGACAGCTGTGTACAGCTGCTGGATGGAACTGGTTCTTAGAAAGTTGGTTTATAAGAAATGTCATTCATCACTGATCCACTGAAGGGCCTTGGTGCTGCCAAGACTAATGGGTACACTGTAACATCAGCAACGATATTGAAATAAAAAATGAGAGGTCTTACAGTGTTTGGGGATTGGATTTAATAGCATTTAAAATGTTTTTGTGTGAAGGTGGTGTTGATGGTTCTGGCAGTGATGTTGTATTGGTCGTTCACATGATTTGATGTAGGTAGAAACACAGGATTTGGGAAAGGTCTTCCAGCTCCTTGAGTTCAACTGTTAACCCAGCACTGGCAAGTCACCACTATACCATGTCCCCAAGTGCCACATCTGCACTTCTAAATGCCTCCAGGGATACTGGCTCAGCCACTGCCCTGGGCAGCCTGTTCCAAAGCTCAGCAACCCCTTCAGTGAAGAAATGTTTTCTGATATGCAACCTGAACCTCCCCTGGTGTAACTTGAGGGCATTTCCTCTTCCTGAGGGTCTCCCCTCAGCCTCCTTTCCTCCAGGCTGAACAGCTCAAATTCCCTCAGCCACTCCTCATAGGACTTGTGCCCTAGACCCTTCACCAGCTTCACTGCCCTGCTTTGGATTAGCTTTTGGACCAGGAAGGACTGTCCAGTGCTTGTGCTCTTCAACTTTAAGAGAATATTAATGTATAAAGTGATGAGATTTTATGGTTAACTGAAGAATGTGTGGAAATAGGGAGAGCAGGAGTGGAAGTGAGGGCGTTCCATTTACAAACAACAGCCCCTGCTGTTTATAGTTTGGAGTTTCTGTCCCATTTCTGTAGCACAGCAATGGTGAGAAGCCAGAGAGGCATGTTCTGATTTGACTCTGCTTATGAGCTCTTGTGTTTTCAGTAAGTTTGTTTGTATATCTGAATTTGCCTAAGAGAGACCTACTAAGCAGTGTTTAAATTGAACTTTAGCATTTGCCAGAATAAAAATGAACATTGTACAACTGATGACAAAAACTACAGTTTCTGCAAGTATCAAAGTGGACTTTGGCATAACTAACACAGTACTCTATGCAAATATTCTTAGTTGAAAAGGAATTAATCCCTTTCCAAAGGGCCAGCACAAATCTTTCAATGGCACATAAGCCTGCTTTTGAGGGAGCAGGTGCTTAGCAAGCCCTGAGGATTCTGTTTTCCAAACTGTACATTGCACTGACACATGCAAATACCTTAAAAACAAATTTCCAAATACTTATTATCTTACAAATTTGCTATAAATTCTTTATTTTGTAAATGTTGATGTAACTTACACGGCATGCAGAAATTCTGCAAGAGCAGGATCATGTCATTCTGGCACTGAGCAGTATCATCTTTAAGTTGGGGTCAAACAAAGCTGTAATTGAGGATTGGCCAGGTCCATTTGCCAAGCTGCTCATTTTGATCATTCATAGCAAGAAGCCCTTATTTTGTAAAAATTCTTTTGTTGGTGAAGACAGCAGGCAGGTTCTGTTCTGTCCTCGAAGAAGGTGGCTTGGTGCCAGTGTCAGCAGCCAGCAATCCAAAGTGTTTTGTTTAATCACAAGATTAATTTTTCCTTTTATTGGCTTTTCCTTTCAATCTCACCAAGCATGACATGCTGTAAAACAGAAACACTGGTTGAACAAGGGTTGGCGAGCATCTCTAAGCCCCCTGGCTATGTTGATAGCAAAGTGAACATTTGGCTTGATGTGGAGCCAGTAGAGACTCCCAGGAAACCAAACTGGGAGAGCACTCTTGTCAGTGCATGGGCCCTGTGCCTGAGGAAGGAGGGAAGGGGAAGCAAGATGCACCTGGGTGTAAGAGCTCTACTGGGGCTCACAGGCTTTTCCTCCTTTAACATTTCAAGCATCTGTAGTTTCAGTAGCATGTCAGACACCTGAGTTTTTGTGCTGTAGATCCAGTCCATAATTGGTCTGTGGTTCCATTAGAATGTGTTTATTTTAGCCTTTGGTGGCCATATGCTAGTTAGCTTCTTAAAGGAAACAGCAGAGGATCCAAATCAAGTAAAAGATTTGTACTCACCCCACTGAACACAAGGCTTGTGTCTTGCGTTGAATCATATAGGGACACAAATTACTGTCTTTTTTCTTTTTTTTTTATATTTTTTTTTTTTTCAGAAGGATGATGTTAGATTCAAAACATCTTTATCCTCACAGTTTCAGCAGTGACTGGATGAGCATCCCTGGTTTTCTGAGCCATCATGCAGAAATCTGGTCATGGTCATGGTGGGAGTGCTTATGGTGGAGAGGCTCTGTCTGTCTGCTCCTGTATCTGCAAGCAACCACGTCTGTTCATCTTTTTCAGGGGACTCTGGTCTTGGAATGGGAAGTATAGCAGAGTTTGGTTTGAGTGCAAGAATGGTTAACTGCCTGGCAAAGAGTTGTGGGCTTCCAGGACCCTGCATTTTGAGAGTTATTACATATTATAAAACTTATATGCATCTGTCTTTTGACAGTCAATATTACAACCTATGAATATTGTGTTCCCAGTGGTCAGAGACAGATGGTAGAACTTTACTGAGTTTAGAGGAAGGTAAATGTGCCTTCAGGTACTGTCCCTTTCAATTAAGATTCCTGGTTTTGGATTTGTTTTAGTGACATCTTTAGCATAATAGTACAGATTTGCATGTACTTTTTTCAGCCAAAGTTGATTTATTAGCTTTTCACAAACAAACAATAGGGCAAACAATAATGTTAATGTTCTGTATGAATAATACAGCTGCTGAAAGATCAGGGACCACTTCATGGTACAGTCAGTTGCTGCTGGTAATTAGTCAAGGTCAGGCTCCCCTGAAAACAAAGGTTAAAGATTGCTGCCCTGACCTTTGGCTGTTCCTGTGCTACAGGAGCTGCTCCTGTCAATTCCTTCTTGTGCTGGGGATCCCTCTGCAGTAAAACTGTGATTGATAATCTTGTGAAAAGATTTCAATAACTAAAGTGAAAATTCACAAATGTCACTTTTTCAAACAAACACCGTGTGGCAGCTCTCAAGGAAGTGGCCTAAATTTTTGTTTAAAGGATTAAACTTCTAAGCCCCAATTTCCACTCTTGCCTGCTCTCTGAAGGAGCTGAGACTTGAGGGTAGGGGGATTAAGTACAGTTATGCATTTGTGTAAATGAAACATTGACTGGAAATTGCAGGAGGAGACTGCAACCAAACAGCTGTCTTTGCAAATTTAATATTTATTGCAGAGTTAAACAAAATGCCTTATTGTTTAGAGCATTATTTGCCTTGGGCATTGGCTTAGACAGACGCGTTGGCTGAAAAGAATTTCCTAACTCCCTTTTCCACACAACAGAAGATTAAGTAGATAATAGCAACAATTGGCTGTTTTGATCTGGCCTTGACATATGTTCCAAGCATCTACTTCATGATTCAACTACATTATTTTTCTCTTTCATGGCTGCAGCATTTTACTCCTACTTTACCATTGCTACACTTATGAGCCATCAGGGGCTTCTTTTTGAGCCTTCTTTCTGGTCAGAAGTAAACAATTATAAAAGATTCTTGCTGCATAGGATGTGAATTCTTCATGCACAGGGAGTATTCCTGACACATTATTAGTATGCAAAGTTTTCAGAGTTAAGAAAAAACTCCATTGAAGGATACAAGTTCAAATCAAAAGTTAGAGGAATTGCACGAAGAAGATTTAGTCTCCTTGATAGTCAAAAGCCCAGAAGAGTTGTGATGCTACATGGTGATGGTAATGAAAACTGGAGACAATGAATGGCAGAATATTTCTGTGCACAGCTTTCCCCTGAAGTTTCTCTGGCTGTCCTCATGCACCATTTCACTGTCTGCTAGGAATAGGCTTCTGATCAGCAATATAAGTGGGTCACAAGTTTCCTGCATCTTGCCAGGCCCTCAGGCAGCTGTATTCAAACCTTTTTCAAAATGCTTACTTGGTTTCTGCACAGAATTTATCAGCTGGTATGGAGCAGTGGTTTAACTAGTTCACACCTTGATGCAAATGGAAGTTGTAGGAAAAGCTGTGGAGGTCCTGCTTTCCTTTCTGTGTGCTGCTTTGTAGACAGCTGGTTCAGCAGGATGTTGGTGACAGTGTTGCTGCCTCTCTTCTCTAGGAGGCAAAGGTTTGAGGTTTCTGTCTGTCCTTTTCACCAGACTCGAGGCTGGCTCCAGCTGGAGCTCTATTCCAGCTGTGCTGGAAGGTAGGTTTTTGATTCCTGTACTTGTACTGCAGTCCTGTTCCTGTCAGATCATTGATCAGAAGGAGGAGATGCACTTCTACCCAGGGAAAATTGTCTTCCTGTGTGCCTAGGCAATGTGTTAGTCTCTTAGTCTGTTTTATGTTATCAATGAATTGCAAAGCCCACATTCTAATTGGCTTAAATGTGAATATGGAGTAGAGTCTGACACAGTGGAGTTGCAGCAAGTGGTTGCCAAAGCTTTGAGGGGCCAGAGTTTGCAGCTACATTAAGGCAGGGCATTATTGGAAGTATCTGAAAGTTGAGAGTGTATCTTTCCTTGACCAATTTTTCTCTCACACAGCTGTAGTGGCAGGAGATGAGGGAGCACTAAATGATTGTAATACCCACAGCACTGTGTTTCTTTATGCTCATTTAGTTGCTGTGTCTGAGTCTCTGAGCAGTCTGCACACACTGCAGGCACTGTCCCTGTTTCAAACACAGAGCACTCAGTGACCAAGAGTTAAGGTCAATTTTGCAGAATCTGTCACAGTGTGGAAAATGTTGAGCAGCAAACTGGTAGAGTTGCTTCAGTTACTGAAATTAAAATATTTAAGCAAACTGACTAAATAGGTTTCTGCATCTGCATTGCAGATTTGCACTGACCTGGTAGATCGATGTTAGGCTTGGCTGTGCTAATACAATTTTTCTACCAGACTGCAGTTAATTACCCAATACTGGCTGGCAGCATCCACTTGTGAGGGTGTATCCACTCTGCAGAGATGGGAGGCTTAAGGAGCAAAACATTTCAAGGTGACTCTCACAGCCTGGCCTCCACTTTTAAGTGTTACAGTACAGGAAGGTCCATATAGCACTGGAGACAACAACATTGATTGGTTAAAATGTGACTGTATGGAACCTAAAAACTGAGGGGAAGGTACTGTAATATAGTATTGTAGTGTTGGCTTTCACTGAGTATGTAGAAAAATGCCATCATAGAAGACAAAGGTAAAACCTGTTTTTCCTATTCACTAGAAAAAGGACTTTGTGCATACTGAAAAATCCAGAAATTTCCAAAACTCGGAAGTTTCCAGAGAAATAATGAGCAAATGAATGTGTCCTTTGTGAAAACATTTTTTGATCCAGGAGATGCTGTTCTTAATATGCCTGTTTGTCTTTGTGAACTTCTGTGAAGTCACACTGCAGTTAGACTAGGTGTCAAGCCAAACACAACTGTTTGTAATATTGTTTGCACACAAAGCAAGGTGTGGTGTAGAAGTGGTTTTCAGCACAAAAGCAAATGACAAACAATAGATTTCACTAGTAGAAAAAAATAAATTGGATTGGTTCAGCCAACAACTTTGCTAGTAAAAAGAAAAAGCCTGAACAAACTCTGTCCTTTCCAATGGAGGTTATGCAACAAATCTTTCACGCTGTTATCAGTCTGCAAATCAACTTGACACAGTCATTGGTTCCTATAATTTGGGATCAGGTGGTAACTGCTGGATTTTAACTTGCTTAGGACCCACTAGCAGAGCCCCTTGGGACTGGCACTTTCACCATTGGACATGGCTCTGTGAGGCAGCTGTGGGTCATTTACTCTGGCTCCTGAGTCACAGTGTAGGAACCCTTAATCCAAAATGAATGCTGGAAATCGTCCCCTGTGGACCTGGCAAAGTCATCCAAGCTGAAGACAGATGGGAAATTACAACAATTTGCAAGAGAGATGTTCCAGGGAGGTTCTGCTTTTCATGCTTTGTGCTCCTAACTCGGGGAGGGGGAGCTGGAGGTTTAACTCCCTTGCAGACAATGTCAGACTTTTCTGGAACTTCCCAAACTCCATGTGCTGTGTGTGTGCATCATGGGGTGGTGGAAAAACAAGTCACGCATTCTCCAGCCTGTCACCACGGGCTTTCTTCCTGTCTGAAGGGCGCTGAGCACTTTAAGTTCTTTTCTTTGTCACTGGCTGTGCTGTTGTAAATGAGCAACACAAGACTGTGTAATTCAAACAATTCAACGCCCGGGTGTTTGTGCAGGCGAGGGCTCGGAGTCGAATCAAACACGTAGGAAACAAAATCCTGGGAGAAAGGGAATCTGTTCTCCTTGGCTGCTCCTTCCCTCTGCCCAGGCAGCCCTTGTGCCAGAAGTGCACACCCAGGTTGACTTTTCCGAAGGGCAGCTTTGCCAGGGTGGTTTCTGCACAGATGCCAAGAGGCCCCTCAGTGTCTGGAGCACTGGCACAGGGGCTCCAGTGGGAGCACACCCTCTGCACAGGCTCTGCTTTTACTACATCTATTAGGATGTTCTGAATTCACTTTAACCCCTTTTTTGTTTTGCTGGCACAAATTGTGAGTAATTGAAAATGTTTCCAGTTCAAGGCAGCGTTCTGCTGTCTTGGCATCTGTTCCTATTCAGAATGAGGATACTTTCATTTTCTTCCTGGCTGTGTTTACTGTATCTTTAGCATAACCATATCATTCTCTCTAGCTTTTATTTTTTTCCAACATCCACAAAAAGTCCCTGGGAAACTAAGCCATGGTTATGTGAACTTGAGAGAAACAAGGAATACCAAAGGAGCTGCTGCTTAACAGTTACTAAAGAAACAAGGCAGATGCATTTTCTCATCTTGCACAGTTAAGACAACTAACATGGAGCTTTTCTTTCTAATAACCTTCTGAAGGAGAGCTGTATTCTCTACAGCCTTTGCAAGCATGGAGTTTTGCAGTTCAGAAGTACTAACAATTCCTAAATAATTATTAATTCAGCAAAGCTGATTGCTTTTGTTCATGGCAGGATGGGATGCAGTCAAATCACCACCTCCAGATGTCCCAAGGGCTGTGGTTTGCCTTGAGCTGTCATGGGGAGGGAGAAGAGAGAATTTGATGCTTTAGAAGCTAAACACAGGGTTAACTGCTGTATGTCAGTGCTCCATTTTGAGGGAAAAGGCAGGATCCAAACAAGCTTTTGTTTAATTACAAAAAAATCAAAACAAAGCACCATAAAAAGCAAGTAGATTTGTTAACTTGTCAATGACTTGATGGATCTGGTATTGTTAAAAAAACCCCAAAACCTGCTATATCTCTGTTTATTGTTGAACAGCAGATGTTGAAGAACTGATAAAATGAATGTGTCACTCATGTCCAAGGAATAAACAATGTTAAAGGCTCTTTTCCTCTCTGTAGTGTGTGGAAGCAGGCCTGTATGCATGAATTAATATCACAAGCCAGAAGCTTTGGGAGGGCTGTTGTGACAGAAGATGAGGAAGAGGATGGCCCCCACTCCTCCTCTGCATCTCCATGCCCAAACTGCAGCAGTGTAAATCTCTTATTTAAGGATGTACTGGTCTGTTGCTGAGAGTCACTAATTTCAGCCATTCTTTTTGTAAATCTCAGTCTCTAGTTGGTGAACTTTTTCTGGGATGGGCTATAATACTTTCCAGTTAATTTTTATTGACATATTGTTTTAAATGGAAAATTTCTCAAAATTACTGAAGTTAATGTTAAAAGTGAGGTGTTTCCAGAGGAAAAAAATATGCTGTATTGTGGAATATATAAACAAACTGAAAAAAATAACCCCCGACCAGGTCACTCAAAATACCTGACTATGATTCTTCAGGTAAATAAGCAAGAGCCTGATTTTAGTCCAGTGGGTGAGTGAGAAAAATATTATCTGGGTGACTCCAATATGCATCCTGGAATTAAAACATTAAAAACCCACTCTTCTGGCTCTGAAAAAGAAATTGCTTTTTATATTCACCAAAGGGTACTTCAGGGATTTAACTTCCCAGGACATGGTTCATTTCTACCTTGTTCTTGCCCTGTGGAATCAGGTGCACTGTACTACAGCTTCAGAAATTATAAGTTTTCTTCAAAGTTTTCCTCAGTGTATGAATTGCAGCTCCATGCTTGGATTTTCTGATTACTCTGATTTTCTTTTTTTTTTATTTTCTCCCCCCAGTCAAAGGAGATGATGGCAAAGTTTTATCTTAGCAAGATTTGCTTATGTATCTGTGGCTATTCTCCTGTGATGCACAGCTCCACACTTTCCCCTATCCATTGGGGCAGACTCTTCTGCTTTTGAAGAGGGATGTAAAGGGTAGTGAGGTATTCCAGAGTTAAAGAAGTTTTCTAGTATAAGCCAAAATTAGTTTGCTGGTGGTTTATGACTTTCAGAAATAGTCAAGGAAGAAAGGACAGGAGGGATAAGGGATTCATTCAGAAAAACTGAACAGTAAATTATTTTCATTACAGTGTGGCAGTTGTTGTTCAGCAAGAAGTAAATGTTCATATTTTTCTGAAAAAGCAGAATGATGGTTCCTACTCTTTAAATTAAATCAAGGGGAAAAATCACAAATTAAGAACTGTGCAAAGTTCAGGAGCAGCTGGGTATTTAAAAAGTACACATACTAATGCAAGTTATTGCCACTGGAAGCAAGGACAGAACTCCACAGACAAAACATCCCACAGTTCAGATCTGTAGCCAGACCTCTTGCTTGAAAATTTGGCCTGGAAATTTCTCAACAGTTAAATCATAAGATGCTTGACGCTCCTCATTCTGGTCCCAGCTGGGAATCTGGAAAGTGTAATGTTTAAGCTGAATATTCACTTTGATTCTTGGAAATGAGAACAAGTTTCATCAAGAAACTGTTTCTTTTTTTATTTTTCTTTTCTTTCCATTCCTGAATTGGTTTGCCTGTTGCATATTGTTAGCAGATGGTGGCACATATGTAATTTCCATACTCTTCTATTTTGGTACAGGAGCTGCTAATTGTCCCATTTTGACTTGGGAGTATTAAGATTTTTAAATGCATCTCAGGTAGTTGTAATTACCTTATATTCCTGAATTATGGCCACAGAGTTGTAAGGGTTTTGGTACATATTTGTACCTTTTGGTGCATATCTGTACCTTTTCTGGTTACTCTGTGATTCTTCCAAAGAAGTGCACCCCAAAATGACAAAACCCATGGGCTTTTAGTGAACAGGGAGGTATTACTAGGGAAAACAGCTACCTGTGTCCACTTCACTGAGTGAGCAAGCTACTCTTCTGCCTCTAAAAGTTCTGAGTTTGGGGTATAGTCAGTAATACAAAAGTAAAGCAGTGACATTTTTCCACCTTCATGGCTGCTGGGAGGGATCTTCGCCTTGTGCACTTTGGAGTGGAATTGGCAAGAAACAAATCTATATACCAGCCTGAATCCCATTTCCCTGTCTCTGTAATTAAGATGCTATCTCCTCATAGGATGTTTTCTAAGAAAGTAATTTTGTTTTCTGTCAACCTGAATTGAATACCTGTGCACCAGCACAAATATTGGAAGACTTGCTTTATATTTTGTCCAAGCTGACAGAGACATTTAGTCCTAAGGTGATGATGCTGCTAGGTTTCATAATTTAAATTTTAAAAAAATTACTGTTAATGTGACAGTCACTGTAGTCTGTTTTAAGTTTTTATTGCTCCCCAAAAGCATTTTGGTTTTTGATGGGTTCTGTAATAAGATTTTCCCTGCAGGAGAAGCTGCCTCCAGAAGCCTGCCCTCAATCTGTTAGATGGTAAGCAGAGATGTTTCAGTCGTTCATGTGCAGGCAGAGGAGTCTTGGGACAGTGATTTAATAGTTTGAGAAGGTTGTGCCTCTTCTCCCTTAGTGATTCTTCCTGCTATCTGTTGAGAGAATGCATGGGAACAGCCACGAGTCCTCTGCATGTGTCCCCTTTGCCCTGAGCCTGGGAAATCCAAGTGCAGCTCTGCCCATGGGCTTCCAGACCCTTGGAGGCACCTGAGGATGCCTTTGGGTGGCCACACACCCAGATTAAAGCTGCATCTGCATCGTGTTGCTGTGCTGCAGGAGGACGTGTGAGACTCCTCAGTCATTTGATTCAGAGCAGGGCAATGGGAGGGAGAGAAGATGAAACAGTGCCTGAAAGTCGAGGAGATCCAAGGAAAGGAGAATAGTTCCACAGAGGGAAGGAGAAGGCAGATTTCTAGTAGAGATGTTTAGAAAAAGGCTCTTTTGACTCTGCTGCTGCCTGAGGGTGTCCTTCCCAAAATTAGAAAAGGGAATGAAGATGTTACTGGGGAAGGGTGGAGATAATGAGAACAAGCTGAGTTTGATGTGTTTCTTCATTTGATGAATGCAAATGGAGGAATATGTTTAGTTTTGTAACATTTCCAATGGGTTAGGCAGTGGAGTTGTGGTTTTGCACTCTTGGTTTTGTTTGAACTCTGTGTATCTCTTGCTTGCAATATAATTTTAAACATTTAATTGCGGGCTTGTGTGTCCCACTACCCTCTGCTGGAAGAAATGAGGATTTTTCAGCTCTGTCCTTGAGCCCCAAAACAGTCCCATTCCTCCAGCAGAAATGGGCTGGGAAGCAGTTTGGGAGGAGCCCAGTTCTGCCCTGCTGTGTGTGCCATCCACCCTGCAGGGAAGAGATGTGGGGTATAAAAAGGGTTTCAGAACAGTGCATGGCCAGGAGAGCTGGTGCACGTGGTGTCTGTGGCAGCAGGGGCTGAGTGGGGTGGTGTGTCCTGGCCTGTTTTGTTACCTTGACCATAGTTGTTAGGTCTGTTTATGATTAAAGGTGTTGCCAAAACAGGCTGAATCACTGATGATTCTCCTCTTTTCAAAAGGTGACTGGTACCAGGTGGTGGCTTGAACAAGGGGTGAAACATCCCAAAGCAGGCGGCCACAGGAATATGTTCTTTCCAAAGTTTTAAGTGTTGAAACATGAAGGTCTCTTATATTTTTCTTAAATTAGCTAAAATAATTTTGATTTTTTTATTCCCTGCTTAAAATCGTAATATATTAAGGCACCTTATAATTGCTATGCAAATGTTCTTTTGCAGTGTAGTATAGATGAGGTATATATAAGGTATATATATATACCTTATGTATGAGTTATATAAATGCCATCCTCCCAGTTCAGGTTTCCATAAAACCTCTTCAAGAGGATATTCCAGAGGGAAATTAAAGGTGGGATTCTAAGCGGACTTTTGCTTTATTATTATATATTTGCTCCAGTACAAGATATATGAGAATGTTTATACTTTCTACCCTATCTTCTGTATCTATTTGCAGTAGAGGTGCCTTTATCTCTTTGTTTTGTTCATCTCTTCTATAAAATATGAAGTCCCTAATCATTTGGGTTCACACAGGGGAAGCTTGCAATAACTGCAGTAATTTTGCTGCACCTTGTATCTAGACATCTTGAAACAAGAGAGTTCAGATTGGAACTGGTTTCCCCACATAAGCAAGTGATTGCATGGATGAACCACTTTGTGTAGCAGCTCTGAAGGGTGTTACTCAGGCCATGGACAGGTATTGTTTCCAGATTTCAAAGGCAATACAAGATCCAGACAAGTCTGCAAGAACCTCTGGTCTCAAGGAGTTGTACATCTCCTGAACAGCATTTTCCAGTTGTGAAAGAAATTTAACTGTTACCAGCCACCTGAGAGGATTTTCCTGCCCCTCCTTTGCCAAGTCTCTGTAGTGCCCCAGAACTGCAAAGAGCAGCTGGCAGGTGTGGCAGAGCCAGCTGGATATTGGATACGTGGGTACCTTTGGTGCATTGGTACCTTTGGTGCTTTGGTACATTTGGTGCATTGGTACCTTTGGTGCTTTGGTACCTTTGGTACATTGGTACATTTGCCCTGCCAAACCTGTGGAGGCAGTGTCAGACCTGACCTGCAGTGCAGTGTCCGTCCTGTCCTTCCAGCTCTGGTGGTGGCACATCCCTGACAGGGCTGGCTGTTGGTACATGGAGGAGTGGCCCGTGTGCTGGAGATATTCCCTGGCAGTGCCCACTCCCCCAGGCAGGGCAGCCCCTCCAGCTCTTTCCAGAGCAGTGTTTTACCGGGACACCAGGACAGCCAGCCTGCCCAGCATCATCTCACACACCTGGGCTGTCTCTGCTGGTGTCCCCTGCTTTTCTTCTTTTTCCCTGCAGCTTTGAAAGCACAAAGTTACTCCCTTCCCTGCTAATTCACCGAGGACATGATCACAGAGTTCAAAGCTCACACTGAACGTTTCTTATGCATATTGGCTCATTGTTAATTTAAGTGGCACATACTTTAATCTAATAGATGCTGTCTTTTAGTTAGGTAATTGCTCCAATAGCTCTGAAGGGATGGTATCTTGTGAAGTTTAATTTGTTTCTACTGAGCTCATGTGGAAAAAGAATATCTAAAAAATCAAATTAACTTTTCAACAAGGGTAATATAGACTGTCTTTTCGCTTATGTCACCACCTCCCTCCTTATATCATATTTCTTTACTTATTTCTCTCTCTTTCTCTCACCACATACTTGAAATGAGCTGTCTTGTTTCCAGTACACTGCTATCTCATGAATTCAAACACTGAATGTGTATTAGAAGTTCTTCCAGTCTGTGCTTGGGGAATACAGCGGGCAAGTGTACAAATCCTTGAGTGCCAGTAGCTGGGATCACCTCAAGTGCGTCTGAATTAGGCTGCTGGTAATTTAAACTTGTTTTAAAAAGCAACTCTGTAGCAGCAGCCCACCTTAGCTGTCCACATTGCTGAATTCATGTGTGTATTGACAAGGGTGAAGGCAACAGAGAAACAGAACAGTCTTCAGCCAGGGAGGAGCTATCCTCTGCTTTTTTCCTATCTTGAGATCTGGCAAATGCAATTCCATCTATCCAACAAAAACTTGTGTTACTGATTGCTGAGAGGTGTGGGAGGTCACAAGAGTCACTAGTGGTGAGCAGATAAACTGTTCTTTGTTACTCAAGGAAATGGGATTCTGGTGGACTCAGGATGAGGGGCTGTCCTTCTGTCCTTTTTAGCACCGCTGTAGTCAGTGTGACATTCATTTCATAGTTCTGATGTTTACAAATCAGAAGCAGGAGTTTGCATTCCGCATGGTGTTTAAAAAATGCTCAGAAAAATTTGGCTTGTGTAGCATTGTGTGTCTCTTTCAGGCGCTGTGAAATATCTTCTGCCCTCCCTGGACACTGGCCTGGGCAGCTGGAGTGTCATTATTGCTGGAAATGGTGCACATGGGAGCACAGACAGGGCAGTGCAGACTCATGCACTGAGAACTCTGCTGTGTTATGAATTATTGGTTCATACAGAATCTTTTGGAGATAATTCTCTGATTTCCCATTTAGCAAGGTTTCCATGGCTCGATGATTTGCTTAGATGACCTTTGGAATGGGCTGGAAGTCACTCAGCTGTTGCGGTAGTGATGCTGGTGGCCAGCCATATGCAGACAGAACTGCAAAGGAATGTTACTGAGCAGCAGTTCCTTCTGTTTTTTAACCAAGTGGATTTAAAGCTTCCAGTGTGACAGGGCAACTAGCATCTCTCCTGCTGTGGTTATTTTGCAGTTATTCCTTATTGCTCTTCCAGTGTGACCCAAACACCACCCATACACTCAGCTCTCTTACTGGCTGCTGGAAAAAGCAGGGTTCATATCCAGCTGCCCAGCATGGTACTGATAAAAGGTTGATGCACATCTGAGAAGCCCTGGATTACACTTGTCCTTGCCTCTTGCGGCTTGTGTGGCATTTTAGGCTTTGCAAAGTCCAGGACTGAGGAAGCAAACAAAAGGTGTTTGTCTCTGGATTTGTGTGCACACCTCATGTGCCTGCATCCAGAATCTGCTATTTTGCCTGAGCACTGGCAATTGGCTCCTTTCCTGAGGCACCAGAGCATTCACTGCTGCTTGGAGTGACGCTGCTCACAGCCCATTAGACACTTGAAGTCCCATGAAGACCTGCTGCTTCTGAATGTGAGGCTGATGGGTGAGTTTACCCTGTGCTGCTCTCATCAGACTGGGTTATTGGTATTCTTGTTCCTTCTCTGTGTTTCTCTCACATTAGTTCACATGGCAATATTGGCTTTTCTCAGATATTTGGAGACTGTTAAAAAAAAGAGGAAAGAAACATGATCCAGAGGTTTCAGGCAGCTTTGTGAAAAGGGTAGTTTGTGTTTTACTTTGGGGGTGATATATAGCCCAGGTAAGATTTTTCACCAAGGACTATTACATCTCAAGTTGACTTTTTAATGGATTTAGCTCCTCTGATCTGTACTTTGCCAGACATGTACTACTAGCCTTTGGATGGAGTCCAGAGTGTAATGGAAAGTTCACTGAAACCTCATCAGCTCTTGTTAAACCTGAGTGAATTCCAGCCCAGCACATTTCTTGTGAATAATTAAACACAGTTAAGCAGGTGATGGATTTGAACCCCTGTCTCTAGTGTTCATCTGTATTTCAATGAGGAAGGGACTCATGAAATTAATGAGGTTTTGGATGGTGGGATTTGAGGTGATTTTTTGCCTCTTCTGATGAGTAACTGCACCTGAAACTCAGGGTAAATGTTTTGGTAGGTCCTATTTATCACCAACATGAGCTGTTCTATGTAGCACTCAGCTCTCATTGCTTACTGCTTTTCAGTAATAAATTTTCCAGTATTTACTTGTCCTTTTCCCATTTTCTGGTAACGTTTGTATTTGTTATCCTTTACTTTGATATCACTTTCTGTCAGTACAACTGCCATACTCACTGTGAGAGTGTAGTGCTATGGCAACGATGTATTATCTGCAGTCTTGCCAATGAGTAAGATGTGGTGCAGAAATTAGTTCACTTATCAAAATCTGATGTGCAGAGCTGAGCTAAGAACCTGGCAGTCCAGAACCTCCTGCTATTTTCACAAGACCTGCTGTTCTGTTTCATATTGGTTATGACACTCACATAAATTCTCTCCTGACTGTTTCCAGTGATGCCTTGTTAAACCTACGGATGTCTCAGCACCTTGGAAAATATTTTTAGATGTACAATAATCTTCATGCTGTCTTTGATAGTGACAAAAAATGGAAAATGAGCAATTTTTTTTTCTTCCCTTACTATTGCAGAAAGGAACTTTTCTGTAATTTCGGGGTAGGAAAAAATATATAAATAGAAAAATCTCGCCCAGACTGGGAAATGTGAGAAATGTGTTAGATTAACATTGCTGAAGACTAAGAGAGCTCTGCCCTTCTGTGCTCTGTGGTGCAGACTGGGCCATGCACAGCCTTCAGGATGTGTCTTGCACTTTCTCTGTCCCACATACAAACTGGTGGAATGGTCTTTACAGTGTTTGCATCCAATTCCAAATCCTTCTGCAGTGTGGGTGTTCATAATCAGTCATTTGATTTATGTTCCTTTCATTTATGTTCCAGCTGGTGCAGTGCTGGCTGAGGAGGACTTTTACCCCTGTGGACCTGTTCCCCTCTGGTGTGTCCTCTCAGCCATCCTGACTGTTGTGCCTTACAGGGTAGGGCAGCTTTTGGGCACCCCAGGATGTTGGTTCCATCTCCTAGTGTTGGTACTAGAAACGTTAAATCTTTGGTCAGATGATTAGAAATGGTTTATATGGATTTTACAGTGCAAATATGTTTTTAACAGTCAGGGTTTGGCTAGAAACTCTTGGAAAGGAATCAGGGACAGGCTTCTACAGTTTTGGACATTGTTTGAAAGTTTCCAGTGAAATTAGTACTTGTTCTTAGTCAAATTATGTTTGCTTGTTGACCCCTCTTACCTAATTAATCCCCACTTCACTGAGCTGCTTCTACTTGCATGCACTAAATCAGCTATTTCACATTATTCTTTTACCACTGTAGTGGTGGCAGAAGTACATTTGAGCTGAGATGCTTTCTTTTCTGTGTTATAACTCTGTGCCTTGTGATTTGTGGAGAAATAAATTGTTTTGTTGTGCACCAGCCATCTGTTTGAGGCTGAGGGGAAGGATGTGTGGTAATCTAGATCAAATATTAGGCACAAGGATTAGACAATCCCTGAGGGTCTTCTTATTAAGTGTGGATAAGTGTCCAGATCTTGGATGCCCATCTCTTGAGGTTCCCCCATCGCTGTGCACTGCACAAGCAGCTTCCAGAAAGGGCAGGGTTGTAGCCTCCTGCCCCATGTCCTGCTCCTTGTCTCTGGCTCCAGACATGTGCTCACACGTGCTTGTGGTGCTCCAGGCAGGCTGTGAGAGGAACCACTGGCCTTGTTTGCTGGGTGAATCACAGAGCCATCCTCACCACAGCCCAGCAGCAGGAGCCTCACCCCTGCCCCATCCAGGGCAGGCTGGTGGGTGCCCAGAGCTGCCTCCAGGGTCACAAACACCACAGCCACCAGCCTCACCTCACAGAGATGCTTTCAGGCTTTCCAGCTCTCTCAAACTCCCCTGCAGTGGGAAAGGTGACAGGGGTTTGTTCTCATTTGCAGAACATGTAACTGGGGTGGCCAGGGGAGCAGGTGGCTTTTGGTGGCTCTGTGAACAAATGTCAGAGCCAAGACTAGAACCAGAACCTGGTTCTTGAAATCCCAGGCTCCCTTCTCTGGGGCCTACTGTCTCTCTAACCACATTTTAATGAAAAATACCAAATCTTAATTTAGAGCAGGATTCAAGAAAAATGTCCTATTCAATTACTTAATTTTAGGTGAACTAAAATTGTAAGACACAAACACGTCTTGCTACAAAGCACCAGGCAGAAAAGCAGAAAGGATTATTTGTTGTTTAATTTAGCAGAGGAAGGCAGCTGATCATGCTAAGTCTATCTGACACCAAGCAAGTTGTGTGATCCTATTTGTTAATCTTTTTAACTTTCCGTTTTATTAGGATAGGGTTTCAAGAACAAACAGGATAAATGAGATTAAATCTGTCACCCTGAATTACTCTCCACTGAGTTATGAACAGAATCACTCTGTGTCAGAGAAGCATAATTATGAGGGAAATGCTGCCTGTGTAATTGTGTGCTTTGTTTGGAAAAATGTGAGATCCATAATTATCCCCAGTGTGCCATGGTGGCGTGTGCTGGCTCTGAATCTCTGCAATAAACAAAGCCAAGGAAAGTTTCTCTTTGGACCAGTCCTTGGTACAGTGTGGCTGGTACAGCAACATTACCCTTCAGGTCTTCTGGTTGAAGTGTGGGATCCAAATTAACTTGGAATAGGACACACATTGTACAATTACTTTCTCTCAGAGGAGAATCTGGTGGTGCTCCATTAGGGGATTTTACACTGGTCCTGGCTCTGTTTCGTTCATATAGCCCTGTAAAAGTTGTGGTACCCTTCATATATAATTCCACTGTGAGATGAGTTGAAGACACAAAACTGTAGCCTCTTGAAATGTTGAGTTCACCAGCCAAAGAAAGCTTTAAATTGTGTGTGCTGTTTGTCTGGATTCACAACAACTTCTGTTAGGAAAAAGGAAAGGAAAAGTTCAGCTATATTTGTTTATTTGTTCCTATACAGAGGCATAATTGCTGCTGGAAGTAGATCTCCTGAAGAGAAAAAAAAAGAAACTCTCTACAGGTCCTAAATTGTCTGAACTTCTGCAACTTTCTTCTTGAGGCAGAGAGGCAGAAGCCAGGCTTTTACATGATGGGTTAGTGATAAAATAACCTGCTAGGCTCAGATTAGAGTTTGTTATTTTGCCAAAAATTACATGTGCTTTAGTGGAGAGGGTTAGGGAGGCTGCATCATTTTGGTGAATCCTATTAGAAATTTCATTTTCTTTTTCAGACCTTTTTACAATTATGAGCCAGGACTTGATCTCCACATCTGTTTTTATTGGCCAATCTAGTTTACAAATGAGGCCCCTTTTGTCCCATCTAATTTTATGTAATCTGTGATGCTGCATAACAATTCTGGGAAGAAGAAATGAAAGGATTGTGAACTGACCTTGTGGCTAGTATGTACAGTGACTCACTCTATCCTTTATTTCAACTTCCGTGAAGTCTTTTCAGATACACTGTTTACCCATTAAATGAGCTGTGCAGTTTATCTTATGGCTAAAATTCTTCCTAATATTTTGATGTATTTGTTGGGAACATGACAAAATAAATCACAAATGAGAATGTTAAAAAATGCTTACATTAATCATCTGAGACAGTCTCTCTCATTATAATCTTGTTCAGAGTAACCAGTTATGTATAAGAAAGGGTTTCCTGCCCCTTGATTTGCCAGCCTACGTGATTTTACTGCCAAGGACATCTCTCCTCCATGCTTGACAAGCAATGGGTAACTTCATAATCTTTCTCTGTGTAGGCAGTTTCTTCATGGGAAGAAATTAAGTCAGTCATGCCCATTACTGAATCTAATTTTACTATAATTTAGAGGGAAGAACTCTTCCCTGAGTATAATTGATTTTGTAACCGCTTACTTGAGGATTTATTTTGTTTTCCTCCAAAGGATATGGCAGAAACTGTTGTTAGTGACAGGCCTGCAGGTTGCTTGGCAAGGTCACTGCAGCAGCACCTATCCTGGAAAGTGAGAAACTTGTGCCTTGCTTTGGTTTTCAGTCATCAGCAGCTGCTCTGAGGCAAACTGAGCAAGGCAGCAAGTCAGTATGACCTCGCTGCTTGCTGAAATTCCACCTTTTGATAAGGTTCACATAAAGGTCTTAGGGTAGGTACCTCACTCATGGAGTCAAGCTGTCTTTGGCTGATTTTTTTTCCTTCTCCCTTAGTCTGCCTGGTGGTTTGGCCCTGGCCAAGACATGTCTTGCTCATGGCTTTACAAGCCATGGGTAGGACTTGTCCATCTTTTTCTCACTCCAGGCCAGGCTGAGTGAAGCACACATAAGGAAAGCAGTTTGCAGCAGTGCTCATCCAGCTGTGAAGAGGTGGGGAGTGCAAAACAATCTCTTTTTGCCTGCACACAAAGAAATGGGAGAAGCTTTCTAACACTGCCCACAACAGCAGGTTTGACAGTGTCCCTTCAAGGTCAGTAACACCATTTTCAGCTGCTCAAAACAGCCTATTGCAAATTCATGGGAGAAGGCTGCTTGCTTGTTGTTTTCTCCTTTACACAGGCTTCAGCCTGGCAGACAATCAGATCCAACTGTAGCTGTAATGCAGGCAAAAGACCAGAATACATGGGCCAGTGTGTGATTTATGCTAATGGCAGCAGGCGTTGCTGAATGCCTGCCTGCTCAGCAGCCTTGGAGGAGTCCTTGGCTGTCGAGACACGTGGAAATCTAAGAAGCAACTCAGTGAGGGGTCTTTTTTTCAATTACATACTTTGACCCACATTCTGCCTTATTTATATATTTGCAAGTATCATGAGATTGATCAGATTTTTCTCCTCAGTGCCCCTGTAGGGCCAAAGCTCCTCCTTCAGACAGGAGAAATACATTTGGTGGGGTGTTCTGAGGTTGTGAATGGCTGAGTGAATGCACACTGCTTTTTATTTGGTGAAGCTGCCTGTAAGGCAGGCTCTTTTCTGCCTCATCATGCCCTTCTCTGCTGGTGGGAAGTGTTCTTTGCAGTTTGAACAATTTTTCTCTAATTAACAGGCATTTCCCCATCTTCTCTCCAAAATCTCCTACTCGTTCTCCTTTACCCTTTATCTTCAGTTCCTCTCAGTTAAATTCCCTGGGTAAGCAGCAAATCTTTCTGGTGCTTCTGAACATTGTTCACATGGCATATGGCATCTACTTTCTTATTGATATTGCATTTTTTCTGCTGACACCTGCAAAGCCCATGCTTGGTCTGACAAAACTTTCCCCCAAGGAGAGGTTTTGTAGTGTTGGTTCTGAGTATTGAAAACCATGGAAGCTTAGAGAGAAACAAATTCTCTTTGCCCCTGCTTTGGGGATCAGTGGTTTGAATCCTATTGTGCTTTACACCAGGGAAAATTGAAAGTAACCCCAGCTGCAACAAGGCTGTAGAGAAGGTAACAGAAATGCAACAATGGGGTGAAGCTTTTACACAAAGTAGTAAAACGCCAGGTTGCAGATAAGGCAATAGAGTGGCAAAGCTCTGTGAGCCCTGTGAACAATCGGTGCTTTCTGTGCTCTGGAACAAAGCAGCTTTACAGAGGGTGCTGCAGTGATCACCGAAACTGGCTCCGTGGAAATTTCTGTTAGATTGCAAATTCAGCCTTGCTGCATGGCTGGGGGGCAGAGTACTGCTCTGTGTGATGGTAGTGAGTGGGAAGAACCTGAGTGTTACAGCTGAACTTGTCTTCTCCACAGGTGCCCCTGGTTGACAAAAGCCATCTCCCCAGCCATCCCAGTGTACAATGGACTCGTTTTCTTGTTTGTACTGGCAAACTTCAGCATGGCAACTTTCATGGACCCTGGAGTTTTCCCACGAGGTAACAGAAATGGGACAATTGCAGGGGTAAGGGGGTAGAGAGCATTGAAAATCCAAGGCAAAGGAGGTGCCAGGTATCTAAACACAGAAGTTGCTGACTAATGTTGTAGACTTCATTTATTTGTTTATTTTGACTGTCATTAGGAATGAGATGGCAATGAAATGCTGGGTACCCTCCAGTTCCCTTCCGAGCTCCTGGATGTCCTTGCACTTGCTCAGACTGGCACTCGAGGGCACAGGATTGTGTAGAATGGTTCTCCTTGGATAGCTCTCCTGAGAGATGTGATTTTGATTGCTATCCCCTGTGTCATGCTGGCACACTGGATTTAAGTCACTGTCTTCTCAATAGGTAGCAGAGCGTGGCAGAGGGGAGAGGCTAAACTTTCTGAAGCAGTTTCATCAAAGCAGTCCTTCCAGAATACCTTAAAAGAACGGCAGAAGCATTGAGCCCTAGAACAGATAATGATTAAGGCTTGCCTTAGAGTGTCTAAAAATGTACATTTAGAAAGATATTCCTGCTTAAATTAGTACTGATTCACAGCTGATTAAATAGGATAGAGATCACTCAGCTTTTGTAATGGGAGCCACAGTGCAGCTATCTCTTTTAACACATCCTAATGAGAGAATTATCACCTCATTTTATCCGTCTTCCAATAATTATTCACATGAAGTTTGCAGCAGAGACTGCTTTAGGCAGTCTGTCTCAACCAATGCATCTGTGCTGTCTGCAAGCTGTGCTTCTTCACCACTATTCACCAAATTCAGTGTCTACTTCGAATTGCTACCTGACAGGAGCAGGGCACCAGTCCTGCTGGCTTCCCTGAATAGCTAGGTCGGGTTTCTCCAGGTAGCAGGGTCTAATGATGAGCATCTCTCTGCCATTCATCTCAACTGAAGCTTCTAAACCCCTGATTAAGTGTTGCAGCACTTCAATTAAGGAAATAATTGTGTGTAAAGGCAATTTATGGCAGAAGAAAGAATCAGTCACTTGTGTAAGATCAACTGATACCGTGTATAGGTGCTTAAATCTACAAATGATAGTGACTTTCAAAAGATCTAATGCAGTCAAGTCTTAAGGACTTTCCTGGACTTGCTAGTTTTCTTTATCTCAGCAGAGACAACAGTGGTTAATTGAACATTAAACAGTCCCAGTCTGAGAATCCAGTGTGTTTGTGCAGGGCAGTTCCCTCAAGCAGAGCTGGACATCACCAGGCCCCAGGAGTAATCAGTGCTGAGTTCTATTGTCAGCTCATACCTTCCTTTGGGCTTCTCTAACTTCCTTTTGAAAACAAGTTCTTCATTTTGGACTTTGCATTTAAGGAAGAAACACACAGGGAGATCAAATAGCAACTTTCTCACCACCTTCCCTCCCATCCCATCTCCCTTTACACAAGGGAGTCAGGAGCAAAGCAGGAAGAGGAGGAATTCCTAAAATTCACCCTTCTACTGTCTCTCACTTCATTTGTGGCCTTGGCCTTGCATCTCTGTGCTGTGCTTTGTCAGGAAGATGTTGGGAGCAAGGCGAAAGAAAAGACATGGCATTTGTCCTGGGAGAAAGTAATGGAGTAGGAGTTAAGATGTGTGAAGGAAGCAAACTGATAAGGGAAAAGATGGAAAAGACTATAAATACCAGTGCTGGGAGGAAAGAGGAGCAGATGTTATTTCAGATCACAAGTGTGCATGTGAAAAAAAGCTTATCACCACCCCACGCCGCCCGCAGAGCTGCCAGCGCAAGGAGTTCAGGAATTGTAGGAGTGACTTAAAATGAATACACAATCACTCTGTTTGCTTCTGCTGTTGAAATTAGGTTTAGTCTTCTTGGTTTCAAGCTTCTTAGCACATTTCTGTTAGTTAGGAATTTACTTCAAAACCAAAACAACAAATAAGCCGTACAAAACCTGAGACTCTAATGAAATCACACAATTCCTGTAAGGGAAGAAAAATTTTTAGCAAAATATGAGACTTGGCTGCTCTGTGTCAGTGGATCAGTGTATGAGAATCTGTGTAGTAACATACATTCCTTTGTCAATGTATTCTTCTGCTCAGTTCACTGGAAACTGGAAATAAGCACATTTCCAGCTATATCATATGACCTTCAGGTGTGGAAGATAGGACCTCACCTGTGGGGGGAAATGACAAAACTTGGGCTGCAGAAACCCAACTTGTTGAAGAGGAGCTTAATCAAACTCCCAGATCTATTTTTAAAAATCTGTTGGCTCTCTAAATCTTTCTGGTATGAATCAGGATTGGCTCTGTGTGAGTGAATTTCTAGTAATACACCAGAATGAATGAGTAGGAAAGGAAGTATTAAGGAACTGAAATTGGGGCAGTCTTGAAAAATCTGATTTACAGTCTAGGCAGAGACTGGCAATGTTTTTTACTGGCTAATTATACCAACTACAATTGACTTCCAGTATTTTTGCTGTGAATCTGTTTTATACAAACTCTCTGTTTGAGTTCTGCTAAAGGAGCATGTTTAAATGCCTGTAGGTATATATAATGTATAGACTTTTTGTCAGCATAGTCATATTTTTTATAAAAGCTTAAATAGTTTGACTGTTCTGGTGTCTTTTCATCTGCCCACATGTATTACACAGCTTGGGCACGTTTATAATGGTATTGGAGAACCTACAGACTATATTTATAGAAGTGCCTAAGGGATTTAGAGTCTGGCTCTCTCTCAGAGTCCCACTGACTAGTTATGAAGGAAAATTATAGGGAATGATGCCAGTACAGCACTCTGCTTCCACGCACAAACGTTAATCCAGAGAATACTCTTGCAGATAAATACTGTAGCTGAGCCAGATCCCAAGCTCATCTAAGTGAAGGGAGAAATTCCCTCTGAAGTCAATGGAAATTGGATCATGATAACACATCTAGAGAAGATTTAATATAGAACTGCGTGACAGTAATTGATGCTCCGCTGGGACAACATTATCAAATTCCACCTAATTTGGAGCCAGTCAACCAATGCCAGCTGCACTATAATGTTTAACCAGGTGTTAAATAGATGTGAACTTCTTAGATTTTCTGTCAGGAGGAAACAAATAAAGATCACAGGAATCTAGAATAATGTATTTTCTTTCCAGTATATATTCATCTGTTATAGACTGGCTTTTATTTTGTGCATTTATTTTTAAATGGATTCGAACAGGGCAGAGATGATAAACCATCAGTCCCCAGTAAAGGGAGTGTGCAGTGTCCCTGGGTCCCAGGTACCAACAGGATTAGCTCTTTTCTCTTTGCCCTCAGCTATCCCCACTAACTCTGAGTTTTGCGTTGAGCAGCAGACGAAGATGAGGATAAAGACGACGACTTCCGCGCGCCGCTGTACAAGAACGTGGAGATCAAAGGAATCCAAGTACGGATGAAGTGGTGTGCCACCTGCCACTTCTACCGCCCGCCCCGCTGCTCGCACTGCAGCGTCTGCGACAACTGCGTGGAGGTAACCCTGCTGAGCCCCAGGGCACTCTGCCGGCCTCGGGGCTGCCCTTGCACCTGCTCTTGCAACAGGCAGTTGGGTTGTCCCAGTTTCTGGAAGTTCACAGCTGTGGCCTCGCTGGGCTCCCACTGAGCAGTACCATTTGAAGCACAGCCCTCATTGTGTGTGTGTTACATCAGTGCTTCTTGTCAGCCCTGTCGCCAGTGATAATTAAAATGAAAATTTATAATGCTGGCTGCATCTTCTTGAAGTAGCTGAGGGGTTGTGAATGTAAAAAAGGGGTGAATGGGAGAGATGATGCAGAGTTCGAGAGAGCAAGAAATTCGGGGTGAACCATTTTAGCTTCTCATGTGTGAGCTTAAGGCTCATCATTTCATTTGGATCAAACTGGTGCCTACGTTAGTGGACAAGCAGAAAAGCCACAATGGTCTGTAAGTTCAGGAGAACCAAACTCGGAGTTCAGCAAATGGTTCTCTAGACAATGAAAGGAGCCCATGTTTGTTTCACCACCCCAGCTCAGAGCATGAACTCATTCATGTTTCTAATGTTGATTGCTGTGAATTAGGGGAGTTTCCTGATTCTTGTTACCCTTAGGGTCTCGGTGAGTCACACAGGATTTTTAAAAAATTACCCCTGAACAGTAAGATGTGCTTTTGGGCTATAAGCATCTCCCAGACATGTAGGTACAGAGCACTGTATTCACGGTAGTGTATAGCCAGGGGACTTTTTATTGCTGAGCTAAAAAATCTACTTCTAAAGGATCATTTCTGCTGCAAGGTCTATTTTTTTTTCAATAGAAAGATGAAATCTTTAATATGTCTAAAATATATTCAGCTGTGCCATTAAAATGAAAGGAATTACTAATCAGAAGGGGAAAAAAATACCAGAGTCAGCTGGAATGCTGTATACACTACCTTTGTCCTAATCCTCTTTGCCATAAGCAAGGGAATAGTCCCAGAGAAAGCAGCATAGTTACAAGTGAGGAAAAGTCTGCCTGGATTTATCTTGTGTCAGTCATATATCCAAGTTATAATTATCTGGAAGCAGTGCTGTGCCTGGTAACCATCAATAAATAGGACAAGGCTGTCCTGTTTTGGAAGGCTTTAGAAGGATGTGGCATTTTAGAAGCCTGAGAGTGAGGAGCTGCCAAGGTCCCTGGGTAGAGGGGAATAGCCACAGCTATTTGTAAGTTGTGACACACAGTTTGTTTAGACTGCTGTGAGTTGTTGGATAGAGCTGCATTTTTGGTAGAAAACCTGAATCGTACATTCCTAGTTTTAAAACATAAATGTTTTCACTAGTTCAAGATCCTGAGGATTGTTTAGATGGTGGTAAATTCTCAGTTGTCCCTTGGAGTTTCTTTCTTCCACCTTTCCTGGTGGCTCAGCATAAAAATTTATTTTCAGGAAATGAAGTTTTCTCAGAAAAAGATTGCTCAAAACTCACTGGTATAAACACTTGAAGTTTCATGCTGATGTAAGGCCTCCATGGGAGTTAGTTCTGCATCAGAAATTAAAATGGGAGGGAATCCAAAAGGAACCTGCATAAAATAGCAGAAGGCAAGGTGACTCTGGCTAGCTCTCCACGAGTTCTATTGATAGTCAGATCAGTTGAATGTTCCCTACTATTCTGGTGCACAAGTAAGGAAGGAGCTCTGCTTGTAACTGAATTATTACTGCTGTGGAAGAATGTAGGCAGAAAGTATTAATGACTTTCTGAATCAATAAATCATGGCCTTAAACATGTTTTATTGATTCTTGTGATGCTTATTTCCCACTCACCTGTCATATTCTAGAAAAGCTTCGAGACAGTAACAGGAGTGACTCTGCTGACTTTCTGTGTAGGATCCACTCAGGGTTGTAGTTCACTTTCAGTCCAGAATGTACAATAAAAATTATTTTCCCAAATACAAAACTTTGGAACCAGTTTGATCAAAATGAGTAAACAGCAAAAGCAGACAACACTTGCAGAAATTAAACCAATTAAAACTTAAAGGATCCTGTTACCAGAGGGACCCAAAAATGAATCTGTGACAAAAGTAGTCAGATTTTTGTTTTCTTAATTGAAATGTTTGTAGTGAGTACTTACATAGTTTCATAATCCATAGGTATTTTGGACTGCATACAGCCAGATTTGCATTAACAGACAGATGTTATGTCAGCATTTCAGATATAACCTGAAATTATCTTAATATTTAAGTTTCCCCTGTCATTTGAGAAAGCTCTAATCTTTTTTTTGTATTTTGTAAATTGTTGGTAAATGCATTGTGCAGAACTTAGAAATACAAAACTCCCTGTGTCATCATTGAGCAGTGCTTAAAAATAGCATTGCCACAAAGTGAAGAATAAACAGTTCATTTGTTGGTGCAATGAATATGTAATATCTGCTCTGAAGAACACACAGATAAGAAGGGTTTATTTCTTGCACCTGATGTTGTCTTCACGTCAAGAATAATCCCATTGGAGACAGTGGATTTACATGCTTACAAAACTGTGTAAAGGCATTTGGAGGGTGTCTGTGACTTGCCCTCATTATTAAATCTCCTGTTAAAAGAGATCTGACTTTGTGAGGGACTTTGGACTTGTGACTGAGACAAATAGTTAGGTTTGGATTCATAACCTAATGAACCTGTGCAGATCTTTGCCTGTGTCTGATCCAACTGTTGCTTTTCTTTCTGACCTGCATGGTGAAAAGGTACTTCTGGGATGTTCATTGTTCTAAGTGGACTCATTCAGTGTTGTATAAATACCAAAACGTGGGACAGAGAGTTCTGCAGCACTGCTGCATCTTCAAACCATTGTGGGTTTCAATAACTTCATTGTAATTGACTCATGCTAAGGATGATAAAAAATTAGGGCTTCTGCTGCTAGCAGATAAATAGCCTGTCCTTTATTTTTAATATATCCTCTCTTCAAACCCCAGCAACACTCAAGTACCTCTCCATTCATGGACAGAGGAACAATTTGGTCCTAAAAAGTCTTATAAAATACAGTCAAGCATTTTGTAAAGCTACAGAACTAGTCTGATGTAATTTTACATGACAGTAGTTCAGATTCATCTCTAAGGCAATGTATTTTCTTTCACTGTTTGGATATTTTTCCCTATCTCTCCCTTTCTCTACAAGGATTTTGACCATCACTGCCCATGGGTCAACAATTGCATAGGACGGAGGAACTACCGCTATTTTTTTCTCTTCTTGCTGTCCTTAAGTACGCACATGGTTGGAGTGTTCACCTTTGGGCTCATCTTCGTGCTCAACCACATGGAAAAGCTGGGAGCAGCTCATACTACCATTACGTATCCTTCTTTTGGTCTTTCCAGACTCGAGGTGACAAGAATGTGCAAGAATGAATCTGAACATTCCTCCGTGGGAGCTGGCAGAGCCTCTCCTGATCCCCCACTGCTCTCCTCCTGCAAATGCTCAGTGCAGGTTTTCCTCTGTTCCCCTTGTACCTGTGTGAACATGGATTGCTCCAGAAACTGTAGCTGACCCTTTGTTTGTCATGACAACCCAGCAGAAGGATGAGCTGTCTCCCTGAATTGGAGCTCTCAACTGCTGTTTGCTGTGTTGAAAACTCTGTTGCTGTATTTTGGAGCAGAGTGTGCTCTGGAAGCAGCCCCCTGCATGCTGGTGTAACACAAACTGCTGGCTCTGAGGGGTGATACTGCTCTTGATAGAT
Source organism: Catharus ustulatus (assembly GCF_009819885.2). Lineage (NCBI taxonomy): Eukaryota > Metazoa > Chordata > Aves > Passeriformes > Turdidae > Catharus > Catharus ustulatus. The sequence goes on along the minus strand of NC_046238.1, from coordinate 6,929,967 downwards.
CAGTGCACAACATTCTTTACAAGATAGAAGGGTAGAGCCAGGATCACAGAGCTTACTTTTTAACCATCTCAGGGATGGGGAACCAGACTAGGAGCAGATGGACTTGGAGATGCAATTTAGTTAGACCTTGCTGAAGGAGAGGGACACTCTGCACCCGTGAGACCCCACCTGGAGTGCTGCACTGACATCAGAAGGACGTGCTGGAGCAAGTCCAGAGGAGACCACAGAGATGCTCAGAGCTCGAGTCCCTCTGCTCTGGAGACAGGCTGGGAGAGTTGCTGTTGTTCAGTCTGGAGAAGAGAAGGTTCTAGGGATACCTTAGACCCCTTTCCAGTGCCTAAAGGGGCTCCAGGGGAGCTGGAGAGGGACTTTGGACGAGGGTCTGGAGTGAAAGGATGAGGGGGAACAGCTTTACACTGAAAGAAGGCAGGTTTAGATGAGACTTAGCATGAAATTCTTCACTATGAGGCCCTGGCACAGGTTGCCCAGAGAAATTGTGGCTTCCCCATCCCTGGAAGTGTCCAAGGCCAGACTGGACAGGGCATGGAGCAGCCTGGGATAGTGAAAGGTCTCCTATCCACAACAGAGGAGTTGGAACTAGGTGATCTTTAAGGTCCCTTCCAACCCAAACCATTCTATGGCACTGTGACACCCTTTTTTTTTTTTTCTCCTTTTCCTCCCTGTCTTTCACAGACTCTTTTTTCCCTTCACTCATCCCAGTTTCTTTAACTCTTGGATCCAGAATGGCTGTCATGTGTGTGGCTGGGTTATTCTTTATCCCAGTCATTGGTCTCACAGGTTTCCACATTGTTCTAGTGGCCCGAGGGCGCACAACGAATGAACAGGTAAGAAGCAATCCTTCCTGCATGTTTGTGGCTAAGGTGTTGAGGTGGGAAGGAAAGCCAACAAGTCAGCTTGAGGAAAGGAAAAGATGGTCCAAATCTTACCAGTAATGCTCTTACTGGAGCTTTTGTGAGGATCCAGGAAGATTGCCTATTTTTTTATTTTCAGATTTTATTTTTTTTAATACTGCAGGCAAAGGTTTCCCTTTTTTAGCCAGAGTATCACTACAGGCTTATTTATTACTTAAAATCTACTCATGGCCTTGAAATAGGTTTTATGTTGTGAGTGCCATCAACCCCAGAAGTTCAAACTTTATGAGTCAGACTGAACAATCCATGAGATTGAGTGAAAGAAAGAAAGGAAAATATTAAATCATTTGCCCTCTCTCCTGGTATTTTGAACTCCCCCAGCAAACCCACACTGTCCATAATAGGTCTGAGTTAGCTCTTTGTCTCCCTCTGTGTCTCTCTCTTGTTCTCATGCATATGAACACACACACACACACAGAGTGCTGTTGGACCCAACTTGCTTTGCTTCTCCAAACCAAGTGCCACCATGACACCTTGTGCCAAAAAGCCTGTAAAGCTCCAGTTCCCCTGCAGTTACTCAAGTGTCCATGATCCACAGTCCCTGTGGTTGATGCATTCACGTGCACATTAATGGCTTGGCACGGGTGATAGAGTCAATGTGATGGGATCAGTAACAGGCCCCTGCCACCCCCAGTTTGCAGGTGTGGCACTGCTCTCAACCCTCATCCCAAGGCTCATGAACTCTGTGCATTCCTGTGCTGTACCCTTTCACAGCTCCAGCTCCAAAGTGTCCCTCACATCTGGGCTTTTTGCACGTTTTTCCCCACCATACTTCTTTTCCTTTGTGGTTTGGGGTTTTTTGAGACGGGTTTTAGCTGCCCTTGCACCCATGGGTGCTCTGCAGCTCCCACTGAGCTGTTTTGGCTGTCCTGGGGGCTGCTGGCTCCATGCTGTGGAGCTGTCTGGCTCCTGGGCAGGCTGTGAGCGTTGAAAACATCTGTCTGAGGCCAGGCCTTCATAAACTGAGATGATATTGTCTCCATCCCACAAGAGACAATAAAAATTCTTATCCAGAAGAGTGTGGGAGGTTTACATAAGCAAGGAATCTGAAGTCATCCTGAACTGTTGCCTAACATGGCCTTTGAACAAAGTAAGCTTCCATAGCTGTCATCTTCAAATGCTTTTCTCTGTCCTGCTCAGAATCATCTGCTGTTTGTTTTAAAATTGATTTTGGCCAAGTATTAGGTTTGATAGTGCTAACAATAGTAGCATTTTGGTCTCACAGCCCTAGTCGTGGTTTGCCTTAGGCTTGTCTTTTCGCAGTGATATAAACTCCCCATGAAAATTTTAGGCTGAAGAAGAAGGAAAAATTTGACTTTAAAAAATGTAAAATTTAACTTCACGTGTTTGTGGCTGAACTAGACTTTAGGAAGGTTGAGAATTTTTCTGTGATCAAAATAACTGTTGGAAAATGTATCCTAGCTTGGTTTGGTTTCCTGAGCTACCAAACCACTTGAGATTTAATTCATCATGCCATGCCATTTTGAAAATTAAATATAATCTGGACTTAATTTCTGCTAAGTCATTTGTAGCAGTTATCTGTAACTGGGGGATGGATGTTCCCAGCCCTGAGGTCCTTTCAGAGGAAGCATATCTAAGTAATTAGAGCACCAGACCAGGAGAGATGGATATGAGATCTGCTCCTGGCTTTGCCACTGTTCTAAAACATTCCCTTTTCCCCTGCAGTCTCAGTGTTGATTCTATTTTCTCACACTGGTAGTTATCTACTGTCAGCTTTCCAGTTGCAATATGCTCAGCTTATCTTGTCCTCTTTTCCTGGTACATTTTATAGGCCAGTGGTACAGACATTTTTGGATTTTTAAAATTTTTGGTATTTATTAATTCTGGAGTTTGTAAGTCTGAGCACTCATAGTAGGCAGACTGTGATTGAAAAGTGAATAGTAGCTATGCTTAGATGTTTCTGAGCTTTCTGAATGCCTCTGAAATTCTTTTGTGGAATCAAAATAACCCATAACCCAACATCTGCTCATATCCTGGTATTTTTAGCTTCTGAATAGAATAAATAAATACCCTTCCTTCTTAGACTGTTTTCTACCAGTAGATTTCAAACTACTTTAGAAACCAAACTGATATAATTAGTACTGCAATCTGTGAGATGGAGAAATTTTATTTTCATACTGTGTTTGAGAAAATGGGCACAGAGATATGAAATGCTTTGCCAGGATCTGGCACAAGTCAGCGTGAGCCTAGGATTGAATGCAGATGTGCCAAATGTCCCAGACCCATCTTTTCATCCAAAGATTGCTCTTCCAAATCTCAGAACTTCCAGCCTCTCTCTTGGCTTCTTAAAGAGCTTTATGTTATACCAACAAGGCCAGCATAATATATTGCAGAATCATTTAATTGTTGTTATTTTATTTGCAAGTTATTAAAGTATTTCTGGTACTCTGTAAACTTGTTGCTAAATCAGAGCTATGAGCTGATTAAAATGCTTTACTTGCATACAACAATAGTAGGGCTTTTAATGGCAACCACTATTAATCTCCCTGGCTTTATTAGTATTTATCCCCATATGGTGACTTTCAAGTATCTGCCTGTAGAGTACAAACTCTTTATAATGCTTATGAAGCCTTGAATGGATCCCGCCAGTCTAATGAGGCTTGGCTTTTATTAAACCTGCTCATTTACAAGCAAACATTGTAATCACCAGGGAGTTCCTGGCACCCTCCCACATAAGGCAGTGGTTTGTACTGATTGCTGCTCAGGATGGGATCTGAGAGAGAGGAAACATTGCTCTCATCCAGTGTTTGGGAACGTTGATTCGACATTGCTGTTGGTTTGGAGGGGACTTGCCAAGGCAGAGGAGGGGAAGTGTTGGGAATGAAAGAGACCAAAGAAGAATGTCTGGCTGGGAGTAGACACAAACCCAGTGCAGGAGCAGCATGGAGAGGTGAACCCAGTCACCTTCAGCAGTGTCCTTTTGGGAAGGATATTGAGTTGAGTGCCTCCTAGCTGGAATTAGCTGACAGAGGTTGTGTGTTAGAGCTGGAGACAAAAGTGCAGCATTCAAAGAAAAATGATCTGTTTGGGAAGGACAGAAGGGTCAGATTTGTTCTTGGCTTTCTGAAGCTTGGATGATGACTTTTTTATAACCAGAGGTTTAAGCACTGCCCTGAACATGTTTGCAGGTGACAGGGAAATTCCGTGGTGGAGTGAATCCTTTTACCCGAGGATGCTGTGGAAACGTGGAACATGTGCTCTGCAGCCCCTTGGCTCCCAGGTAAGAGAAATGCTCTCAGCTGGGAATGAGGGAGCAGCAGTAGGGAAGAAAATGTGCTTGGCTGGGCTCACAAGCCAAGGATCATTGATGGAATAAGAGGAAAGCAAACCAAAACAGTTCTGAAGGCAGAGCTCTGTGTTAGCTGCTTCCCTGTTGCATGGCTGTAACCTGTAATTCACCATCCTTATCCCAGAAATATTTTTTTGAATGAGCCTGTCAAATTATGTTGAGCTCATACCCTTGTCTTGACCAGTTTATCCAGTGGATTTCAGTAGCAAGGTATCCATACTGCCCTCACAACTTCTTACACTGTACAGGCAATGTCCAGTCTGCTGGAGAAAAAGAAGGAAGCTAAAATCAGCCTTTCTCCTTAAGACTTAAATCTAATTTAAGGCTGCTGTGGTTTTCAATCTCACTGGCACTTTCATTATCATAAAACAGATTATCAATGAGGTCTACATCACGAAACTTGAGATTTTATTGATGGCTTTCTATTTTTGGGGAAATGGATTTATTGTTGCACATTTTGAAATAGGGATCTTAATGCAGTAGATCAGATGGACTATAAATAATTCTGGGTGCTGAGCTGTCCAGCCTGCAAACATGTTCATAATCTTACTACAGGACTTATTTGAGCCTTTTTGGGGTATTGAACAATTCCAGACCCTGATACTCTTATCTGCCTTTTTCCCCCTCCTTTGTTATACAAGTAAGTCCTAAAGGACTGTTACATGTGTTAAAGACAGTGGAGTAGCTGCTTCTCAAACCTTCCAAAATGTGAAAATCAGGTCAAGGTGAATGAGAAGAGCCAGGTATTAAACACTGTGAAACACTTCTGTTAAGAGAGGGGTTGTGAGTACCATCATCATGGCTATTCCCAGAATTATAGCAAGCAGAACGTTTGTGTTTTGTGAAGACCTGTTCAGATTGTCCTATATATTGAAGGTCACTGAGCCATCACTACTAGAATGTCCTGTTCACTACATAAACCAGAGAAAGCTGGTGTGTGTGTTGATATTTAGGCATTGTACAGCCACTGGCCAATTGCATTTAGAGTTCTATTCCACTGGAGAGAAATTAGGTATCTACAGTCAGCCATATCCTCTTAGATTTTTTGCTTCCTATAGACTTGTCAGTCTCTCTTACCTCCATTTATTTGATTACTAAACATGCTACAGAATCAAGTCACCGTGTGGTAAGTTAGAACTGGCAGCACATCATCTTCTCCATGGTAACTCCCCATGTGCTGACTCTTGTTCCCCCAGTCACTGACTCCCACCACAAGGCAGCTGTTTCACATTTACTGGGATGACCTAGTCAGTCACTTCTGTTGGTGGCAGGTCTCTCTTGCTCTCTTTGTTCTCTTGTCCATTAGTGCTTCAAAAATTGCTGATTTTCCAAATGCATCCTTTCCTTTTGCTCACTAATTTATTTACTTTTTTATTGATGCTTAATTATTACATACATTGAAATAAATGGAGGTTCTTACCTAGATTCTGACACATTCTTAAATCATAACCTGGAAGTGGGAAGATTTTTAAGCCTTCTTCTTAGGTTACTGTTTATTTTAATGATTACTGTTGCACAATTAATCAGGTACGTGGTTGAGCCCAAGAAAAAGCAAGCTGTGAGTGTGAAGCCTCCTTTCCTGAGACCTGATTTGTCTGAGCGACAGATCACAGTGAAGATCAGTGACAACGGCATCCAAGCCAACCTCAACCGGAGCAAGGTGAGGAAATCTCCAAGTTCTGCTTCTGAAGGGCATGGATTGAGCATTATCAAGCCTGGGAATGAGTCTATCATTGACAAATCTCTTTGAGATGATGCAGAAACTAGAGTTTGAGTCCTTGTCATATACTTCATCCTCTGAAAGTAACACAGGTTCAATAACAGCAGCTGTTGATCCGATAACAGGCAGCTCTAGAATGGAATCTCTTTGGGCTTCTTTTGGAAGAGCTGGCTGTTCTTTGAGTAGTTATTTTCTGTCCCAAGAGCTGTCACCTCTTGGTGTTCAGATTGATTTTAATGAACCCTTGTACCACCAGACCAGGTCAGCTGTTCTACTTCAAGGAATGTTCTGAGCTTCCCACTTGCAGGAAGGCTTGTGGTCCAAGCAAGGAATATTGACTGACAAGCTGAGTTCTCTCCTCTTTTCAGTTTCTCCTTGTATGAATAATAGAGAAGGATTTGTTTAGTCCCATAAAAAGCAGAGGATTCAAAGGAAGCCAACTTGCAAGATTTTTGTGGATAGTTACTTCCTACACTCTTTGGATAATTACTTGCTGAGAGCTACCTGGAAAGTTGCTGAAAAATGCTAGAAAGCACTATTGTCTTCTACCACATATTAATTAGTGTGATGATTATAGTACTTAGCATGCCAAGTAGGCCAGGACAGTGCATTTAAAATTTTACTGGCTGGTTATGATGATGCTAATTGTGACAGTCCTTGCCTGCAGTGGATGCTAAATCCTATTTGTCATTTTATGTAGTTCTGGATCTCTGGTACATCCAGCACTCTGCCACATGCTGTTATTTAACCAAGGTGCAAGTAATGATTGATTCATTTTTTATCATTTTCAGTCTAAAATCAGCCTGGAAGGTCTGGAGGATAAGAGTATGGATGTGCAACCACCTCTCCCACCCAAAGGAGATCCAAGCAAGTACTCTGAGCTAAAAGGGCAGCTGGGCACCAGTGAAGGTACAGTTGCATGATCAGTGATTTATTTTTATTAACAAGAAACTATTTTAGCCTTTTTGAAAGGTTTCTTATGTTCTTTCAAAACAGGGGGTCTGGGTGAAGGATTTTTTCCTATTTATAGGTTTTCCAGACTAGGGGAATTAACAACAGGGAAGGGAGAGAAAAGCCAGCATGAAGTGGTTCATTCAAGCCTAGGTTGAATATTTCATGTCAGTTTTGCAGAGTTTATAAACTCTTTTAGATCCCTTCTTAAATAAATTTTTAAATGAAAAACGTCTAAGGAATCTAAGGAATCAGAAATACTAGCATGAAATTCTTAGGCATTGCAAACTGAATTATTTGATTTGTAAGAATGTGAAATTTATGCTTTGATAGTATTAAAAAAACTTTTTTTTTTTTTCAGGCAGAACTAGTAGCTGAATTCAACCCAAATATTTAGTATTTCAAATTAGGCAAAATTTCTACTCACCAAAATATGTCACCCATCTCAATATATTGTGCCTTGTTTCTTCTTCTCTGTAGATGGCTGATCTGGCAGCAACATCCTGTTACTGCCATAGGGACCCCATTGATTTTGGTGGAATGCTACACAAAATGCGAGTTTTATTCTCCCCAGAACAGATCCATTTGCAGAGGACGATTGATGGCAAGGAATTATGGCTGACAGCTTTCTGTCCACACACATTTTAACAGAAAGAACTTTTTTTTTTCTCTTGCAGAAGGTGGCCTCTCACCCAAACTTATCAGCCCTCCTACTCCTGCCATGTACAAATACCGACCGGCTTTCAGCAACAATCCCAAAGTCCACTACCACGCCACGGCCGAGCAGGTGAGCCAGCCTGGGATTTCTGCTCCAGCTAATGCCAGGCAGTGTGCAGCTGAGGATGAACTCACTGCAGGGCTCTAGTGAATGACAGAGTGTAAAAGTAAATAACAACACTTGGCACTGTTGTGTGACAGTGAAGTATTTTCACCTTGCTCCTTATGGAAACATGTCTGATTTCACAGCTTCCCCTGCTGACATGTCTGTCCTTCTGGCAGGCGTGCGCTGCCACTGCTCCTGTGTCTCGGTCTGATCCTGGGATGCTGAGAAGTGTCACCTCCCATTGGCTTCTCCTGGCAGAGGTGCCACCTCACATTCCCTTCAGAGGGAGCTGGGCATGCTGAGTGCTTCTCTGGATCAGACCCTTTAGCCAATACTCTGTGTATTCACTGATTCCTTAAGATGTCAGCTTGCAAAATAGAAAGGACTTTTAAAGCATCCCAAGAGACATTTTAGTGACAATTAACAGAAGACTCCTCATGTTTGACCTTCCTTAGCACCCATCCAGTGCATTTGGGTAATATGGATAAAAACACCTTCCTAACACTTGGCATCATTTTCACCTGTCAGGAAAACTGAGGTCCAAAGAATTAGACAGATTTGCTATGGAATTTTGACAGTTTTGTCTTTTCCTTAGAAGTTACGAAACTTATTTCTCATGGATTTATTGCAAATATTCCTTGGCCCCCAGGACCAGAGAACAGAATTTGGAAAACACTGGTCTAACTTGTGTATTTGCAATATGTATCCCAGTCTTCACACACCAGTGGAGACACCCTTAAAAAACACATACCATACTCAGTGTAGTTTTCTCAAAATTAATTTCATCAGGTCCTTCAGTGTTACCCCTGGAATAACAAGAAGGGGGTGATAGGAAGGAGTATTATGAAAGAAGAATGTTCCTTAAATGGTGAGGAGAGCTTTTAGTGAATCCTTCTCATTTTGAAAAGAAAGATGGTAATAGATAGTGGAATTCCAGCTATGACCAAGTTTAAGTTTTAGTCTTACTGCAGTAATGGTAAATCTTATTCTCTGGATTTTCCACTTAATGAAGAAACGAGTGGCTTATGAAAGGGAACACAGGAACAACAGTGTGTTCACTGTATCCAAAAAGTTTAATATCCTATCATTTTCATTTTATTACATGAAAAATGGCTTGACATCTAGTCCAAAATATTCTATTTACATCATCTAGCAATTTTGAGCTGTGGAAGCCACAGCATTCTGAGTCATAATGCCAAAAGTCAGGGAGCCAAGGAAAGGCAGGCTTGTTGTGTTCATTCAGTGCCCAGCCAGAGATGCAATATAGATACAGGGCAGGTTGTGATCAGGCCAGGGGACTGGGCAGTGCTGTGAACGATAACAGGGAGCAGCACCTTCACTCTGAGGGTTGCTGTTTCAATCCCAACCCACAACTGTGTTGCTGACTGGTGTACAGGCTCTGGGGACTTGTTCAGTTTTTTATAGTAGTCACAACTCTCTAGTAGTCAGCTGAGAGTATCATAAAATGAGGTTCATGTGGTGAGCTGATAGGAGGGCATGGATTTGTCTGCCAAGCCTAAGTAGGAGGTACAGAGGGAAAGAGACTGGGCTGTGTGAGGAATGCCATGGTGTCTGTTCTGTATCAGTTCTTCAGCCTGTCAATGTAATTCTGCTTTTAAGCAGTGAAAGCTGCTAGGAAAGAGGCATTGGGACACAAGGATAAGTAGCACAAATATACTTAAAAGCTACGTCATTGATCTCATCCTCCTTTACAGGCTGTCACTTGGTCTCCTTTTTCCAGAGAAGGCCAAATTTAGCACCATGCTCTAGAAGAGAGTGAGCTGTTTTGCATATTTCTCTATCTCCTAGCTGAAAGGAAAAAGCTTTTTTAAAAATCCACAATGAACCAAGGGTTCATCATTCAGTTTTTTCTTTCAATAATTTTCCTTTAAAAGAAACTACAGAACAAGCCATGTCAACTGCATTTCTGATTAAACATGTGACTGATAATAATTTGTTTGCAGAGCCAGTGTAGCCAATTTATTGTGCGCTATGGCAAACTCTTCCTTAAAAATAAGAGCAAGAACTATTTACTTAGCACAGAATGGCATTGTAAGTGAACAGAACTCTGAGCAATTTTCACAGAGTAAAACAAAGTGAAGTCCTATCTGTTTTCAGAGTACATAAATTATGGCCTTTGTGTCCTTTTCTGATGTGGCCACTTTCTCCTACGCAGGCAATAAAAAAGAGAAAATTGGTTCATTTTGTTTCTAAATGGTTGGAAGGAGCCTCTCTGCTTTAATTAAGGTTAGATGCCTAATTTTGAAGACCTATGACCAGAAATTCTGAATTAGTGAATATTCATAGTGCAGAGTAGAGTGGATAAGAGTGTGCTGGCCCCCAGCATGTTGAAGTGAAGCTCAAAGTATTTCTGTCTCAGCACAAAACCAGACATCCCTCAACTCAAGAGCTATTTGTAGAAAACATTAAGTGCAGTGTTTTTTCCAAGGGCAGTATCATCAGATAACAATCTGATTTACCTTGACTGAGATTTGAGTCTCAGCTTGGGTCTCTCATTAGTGTTTTCAGTGTCCATGTATTATCTTACTTTTTACTGTCAATATTATTTAGCAATTACTATGAATAATTCCTCCTTGCTTCCAAGGTGCTAATCCATATGTTGAACAGGAGTCAGGAGATTTTCTTGTAATGAACCTGAGCTGACAGTTGGAGGGAAGACCTTCAGCTCTGTCCTTCCCATGCACTGACCAAGACAGCAAACCTGTATTTATGTGTCACTGACTTCTGTTTTACCTCTGTTTTAGATCACCTTGCAGGAGGGACACAGTCAAGGGGCTCTGATAGAAGAGGATGGCAGGAGCCTTGATTACCAGTCCGAACCCAGCTTGGACATCCCCAGCTACCGGAAGAGCTCCCTCCACAAGACCTACCAGTCTTCCCCACTCCAGATAGATTCCTTTGCCATCAATTCACGATCCCTGAGCCTGAAATCTGCAGGCAGGAGAGGGACAGACAAAGTGCCCCTTCATCCAATGAAGTCTGAAGGGGCGGCTTCCACCCCTTACAAAAGCATCTTTTCTCCCAATTCCCTGTCAAACAGAAATGGGAGTCTTTCTTATGACAGTTTGCTGAACCCCATGTCTCCCTCGGGGAGGAAGTGCATTGCCCATTCTGCTGTCAGCTCTGTTGGGTACCACTCCCCATATTTGTCAGCCAAAATGTGCCACCTCCGGGGCAGCGAGCTGCAGCGCCAGCCACCGCAGAGCTTCAGCCCGGTGCTGGGGAGCCCGGCCCCGCATCAGCGAGACCCCTCCCCGGTGCGCTACGATAACCTTTCCAAGACAATTATGGCATCCATCCAGGAAAGGAAAGAGATGGAAGAGAGGGAGAAGCTCCTCCACTCGCACCCTGACTCGGTGTTTGCAGACTCGGGTGTCTATGATACGCCCAGCTCCTACAGCCTTCAGCAAGTGAGCACGCTCTCGGAAGACCCGCGCAGCATGGCCATGAGATACGGATCCAGGGACAATCTGATGGCTGCCACCAGCTTTAGCACAAGGAACCCTATACTGCAGTCCTCAGTGTCTTCACTCTCAAGTGCAATGACAAGAGCACCAAGGACTTCCACAACCTCTCTGCAAGCTGATTTAGCCAATAATAATGTGCAGTCCCATCAAGCACTACAGGGCAGGGTGAGCAATGGCTCCTACAAATCCCCAGGCCACCAGGTCCCATCGTCCCCCACAGGGATGCCCAGGTCACCCTCTTACGGAGGCCCGAAGGCTGTGTCCTTTGTAAACACTGTGGAAATTACAGAGGTGCAGTCAGTGGGAGCACAGAGGTATGTACTGCCTGAGGGGCTGAGAGCACTGGGGATCTGCTTGTGAGCAAGGGCAGAGCTCTGCACTGGAGGCACAGTCCTGATGAGGTGTTTGCTGTGGGCCACCAGGGAGGGAGGTTTGTGGGTGCTCTTCAGTTGTGTCATACCCCCACAGCACCCTCATCATGACAAAATGTTTGCACTTCTGCTGTACCTTGAACTGCAGGTGGTGAGTTTTGCTGTAAATTTGTAGTGATACAGTGTCATAGCTGAACTTGGAATTATTTCCAAGGTGTGAGGCAGATTGTCCCTCCTCTTATGCACAAAAAGGTGGAGCTGTTTTAGTTTGCAGCCTGAAGGGAGGCTGACCCAGACATTGCCTGGATAGAGACAGAGCTGAGATCCTCCTTGTGCAACATACCCTGCTCTGAGGGAAGCAGGCTGAATCCTAGTGCTTGGCACAGAGAGCTCTGGATTTAGCAGTGTTGTGTCCATAGTACAGAACTGCTGATAAAAGCACAGAACTTCATGATGTTACCTTAAGGTCTTGCTGCTTCCTTTTCTGTGAGAAAGCATGGAGAGAGAGGATTTGCTGTGCCAAAAGTCTCAGTATCTGCCTGAGCAAGACCCTCAGCTGCAGCTTCTGTATGGGCTTCTCTTTTCCTTCCTTTCGGCTTAGTTAGGACCTGGAGGGCTGCTCTTCAGAATTATCCAAGTTTCCTTTGTATGTGGTACTTACTGTGCTGTGCTGGCCTCTGGTTAAGGTCCCAGATTTCTCTCTCCTGTTATCCAACAGTTTTGGAAAACTTATTAAAATGTGGGAGAACCATTATTGTAGATCTCCTGAAGTTAAGTGCCAGCAAGTTGTTTCAGAGATGAGCAACAAAGTTTTGTTTACCTGGATATTTCAATAGAAAATGGTTTTTTTTCTGAGAATTTATTTCTGATTTTAAAACACACAGTTAAATCCTCCTGCATCCTGTAAATGCCTGTGCAATTAGTTTGGATCAGCAAAGCATTTAAGCAAGTAGTTAAATGAACAAATATTACTGGGGTGTGGTCCACTAACCTAATGGCCAAATTAATTCTCTCATTTCAGTGACTTTTCATTGAGTTCACTGTCTTCAACCAGCTTGCTTCCAGGCTTGAATATTTTGCAATGCTGGGAATTCAGGGTGACAGGGGTAATTGTTTGCTCTGAATGAAGCCATTCTGCTATTACACTTTGTCACTAATATTGCACCTTTTGATACTTCTTTTGATGCAGGGATGACATGCAGTTGAAGACACCTCACAGTAAAATAAATGGACAGCCAAAAGGAATAGCCAGGTTGGGTTCAACATCAAGTTCCCAGGGGACGCCTGTCAGCCCTGCTAGACACTCAAATGTTAAGAAGGTGTCTGGAGTTGGTGGAACAACCTATGAAATTTCAGTGTAAAATAAAATGAATTAAAACAAAGAGCCATCCACTCAGCCAGCCATGAAGCTAGGAGCACTGTGAAGACTCAAATAACAACAAAGAAGGAGCAGCAGCAGTCGGCCACTCTCCTTTTCTTGTTTTGGGTTTGTTCTGTTTTCATCTTTCTCTTTTGGCCAAAAACCAGCTGCAGCCTTATTCTCGAGGGAATAATAGAACTGTACAGTCTACGACTCTTCCTGAAGCGACAGGCGGGAACTGGCTATGACCTAAGACCACCACAGAGCAGATTTCCTTCCTGCAAGAGAGCGCTAAAGCCATTGTGCATGTGTCTGTCCAACCACTCCGTTGTGTACCAGTCGTGCTGTGGAAAAGTACGGTCAGTCCAGGATCAGTCAGTTTTCCCATGCCCCTTCCCAGTTCTTCTGGCCAGCCATGTGTCCAGCAGGAGCCAGAGGACCAACTGCTGTTTTCCTGCTGACGTGGCAAGTAGGGTCCCTGTGCTGGCAGGAGCTTCTCCTTGTCCCCCGGCGCTGCAGCTCAGGTTCCTCCTGAAGGGAAGGAACAAGGCAAGGCCACTTGGGCTGCAGACACCACGTCGTCTCTAAAAGCCTCCCCAGTCCCACATGGGGGCAGGAGGAAGGATAGCAACAGCTTGTCCCTGTCTGCCATTGGCCTCCCTGTGTGTGAAGTTTTGTGTGTGTGTGCGTGTGTTTGTCTCCATGGAAAAGGACTGCAACACCGGCGAGGATCTGCCACTCTGACCTCCTGCTCCCTCTGGGTTTGAAAGGCTTCTCTGACCCAGAAACAAAACCAGGCAGATAAGAAAGGAAATGTTGGATGGAAAAGTATTTTCAACAGCTGTCAGCTGCTTTCCCTGCACCCTCCTTACCTGTTGGATTTAGGCAATAACAGAGTTTACTGCCTTGCCCTGGTGCCGTCAGTGTAATCCCGCAGCAAGGTTATCATGAGCTGTCGAATTTACGGTGTGTGTAACTGAGCCAAGCGTGCATCTAAAGGATATAAATTTTCTGTCTGCCTAATTACTAGCACATTCCCTCTGGTCTTCAATACTGTTAGACAAAGGATTTTCAATTTGGGTTTCCCCCCCTGGGGAACAACTTTTTAAAATAATATCAATCAAATCTATTTAACATTCTGAGGTTTCTTTTTCCTGTCTCCAGAAAATGACATTTACTTCGTTGGATTTAAAGACAACTTTACCATAAAAAACAAGAAAGGGGTGCATTACTTTTGCCAAAAATATGAGGACTCTGGCAAAGCTAATTTTGGGACAAATAGATTTTTATTTCTCTGTTCCTTATCTCCTTTTCCTTACCATTCAGTTACCACCTCAGAAGTCAAAAGTACTGAGATCTGGACCAATGCTAACTAGCCAGATCATGTGTGCAATTAAGAATATCCTGAGCGACTGTTGCCAAAGTCACTAAAAATTATTATTTATCACTGAGCCAGTCAGCATACAAGACCTCGACTTCCCACCTGGTTCTCTTGGTGAATAGTTTTGATTAGAGATCTAAATCCATCATTTTTCAGGATATTTGTTTCAAGGGGTTAAATCCTTTACAGTCCTTGACTATAATGGAAAGCTCTCCAGGTATTTGGTAGCAATTCAGAATGTGTTTGTAACATCTTATTTGTTTTCATGTATGTTGAGGTTAATTATTCCAGAAGGCAAATATTGACCTTAATTTTGCCTGGTTAAAATTTATATTTTGATTTGATGAATCTTGACATCTGCTGCAATACATGGTTATTATGTCCCTTGTATATCACATTATTTTTTGGAGACAAAGGTTGAAGAGAACATAAGAAAGTTAATCATCTCTCTGTGTAATGCTCTATGTTGCCTGAAGGGAGAAACGTGGAAAGCAATGGATCTGCAATAGGCTAAAGTTCTGAGGGAGTGAAGTAGAAATCAGTGTGCATTTTATTGCCTTGGTGATATTTTAATGCCTGGTGTAGGGATATTGCAGAGCAGAGAAGCAATAGTTTTTCTATGCAGATTTGCTCACTGGCAGGTAGAACATTGTCCTTAGTTGAAGGCACCATGGTACCAGAAGGATGCTGGCAAACTGGATCAGGTACAGATGGAGCAATATATATTAAAGAACTGGATGGCTGGATAATGAGAAGATTTAAAGGGCTGAAACATGCCACTGGATAAGCAATGAAGTGGAAATTGAGTATTGTAATTTTACAAATATGTTACTTAAAAGTTGTAAAACCAAAGGTAAATCAAAGGGTTGTCACTGGTAACCAATGGTCTACATTTAGAATGGGACAGAAAATATGGAGAGGAAGGGGCAGTGGAATAGTCTTCCAAGCAGAGTGTTGGATGAACTGTTTAGGACAGTCAAACTGTATTTGGACAAGTAATTTAAAAATTTCTGAGAGGTGAGCCTGTAGGGACAAAGGGTAGACCAGATGGCCTTACAGATTTCTTCCATCTTCAACTGTTATTAATCTGCAGTCTACCCTGGTGTTAACTCCTCAGGAAGATGCAGTGCTTCTTTAAGGACTGGAATTCACTCTGGTGCATAGAGTATCACAAGAATTACTTGTTTTTAAAGTATCACATATGCCATATGTAAGCCCTGAAAAAGAGGGGGTATGAAATACATGGGATTAGGCAGTGAGACAAGGGCACATTTTATCATGTATCTTTGAATACGTACATGAAATTCATGCAAGCAAGGCTGAAAATTTGCACCAATGTAATATTTGAGATTTGCATCCCAGTGATGCTCCACTTTGATCGTTCTTTCTCTTGCATTTATAAATGAAAAAGCTACTGAGGAACTTGAAGGGCCAAAGAGCCTTTGAAGTTAACTACATTAGTTCATGAGAGAATTTCTCAGTAAGACTAAACACAGTATTGTGTGTATAAAGCACTAATATCCAGGGTTATTTTGACATAGTTCACAAGGGGTAAGGGAGAAAAAAAGGATGCACTGTGTCAGTACAGGTTCAGCAGTAAGGATTATGTATTTTGTGAGTAGTTTTGCCCACAGTTGAGAGACATTCAACTTTTTCATAGGTTTACAATGGTACCAAAGTCTTTTTTTCTTTTTTCCTTTTGAGGTTTGCATTTAATTCAGTGCACATAGCCTGGAGTAAATTATTCAGATTTTCTGAAAGAATAATCTAAGCAGAACTGTTAACAGGAGATTGCATACAGCAAATCCAGCCTCATTTCCATCCAAGGCACTGAACCTGCAGCTATTTACTCATAAATGTAAGTGTCTGTTCCATAGTTCCTGTTATAGGACTGGGGACCTATTTATTAAATCTAATTTTTGAGCAGAATCCAGCCCACGTTAAAGTATAGTTCTTTAAGCAGTTTACACATCAGCAGTAAGGTTCTTCTGCCCAGATACCCTGTTTTTACAGACACTGCAGGCCAAATCTTCAGCTGGTATAAATTGGTGTGGCTCCATGAAAGCTCATTTAATTGATGCTAATTTATGGTAGTTGGGGATCAGCCATGAAAATCCAGCACGAGTTAACACATCCTGTAAAGTAGCTTCTTTATTTTTGTCATGCTTATTTCATGTTTCGAAAGTCTTAAATATTTTCAACATGTTTTTATTTGTAGCTGTGGATTGTATTACTTATTTAAAAAGAGCAATAGGTTTTTTTAGTTTACGCATCAATTTTCATTGCATATTGCATTTTATTATCTGTTTGTTCCCTGTTCATGTGCTCCCTTTTAGCCTCCAGGTTTTCATTGTAGTATTTTTCTGCCTTGAAAAGTTGGATCTCTACATCTTTAATTGTATAATATATTGAGTATTATGGAATTAAATGTACCTTACTACATGGGTGGGAGAGAGAGAAAATATTTTTACTTGAAGCCTTAATATTTTCTTTTTTTACTACTTTGTTTGTTGACCTCATAGGAAAGTCTGAATAGCAAAGACTTTGAAACTCCGGGCCAAATACTGCACTGACAGACAACCAGCATTTGGCCCCCATGTCAAAACTGGATGCAGACATAACCTGAAGTGAACAAGGGAAAAAGCCTCAGGGTGGCATATTTTCCTGAAGATCATTAATACAGTCTCAAAACATGTCTGTAAGCAAGTACATTAAAGAAGTCTTCAAGTCTTGAATTTTTAAGGAAGGTGACAGCAGGAGCTACCCTAATATCTTACATCCGCTTCTTTTTTTTCTTTTTTTTTTTTTTTTTAAATGAAGCAAAACAAATGTATTTACTCAGTTTGGTTCAGCCAGCTCGGGGGGTTGCACAGAGCTCTGTGTTGGTAGCCACGTGCAGCACAGGAGCTGTGGGGTGTTGCTGTTCTAATTCTAACCAAGCGTGATGTTGTGTCAACTCGGCCCGCGAGCATCCCTCCCGGGCCTTACAGTGCACGTTCCTCAGATGATGCCTACTCTCCTACAAGCCTAATATGGAAATTGCAATGTGGTTTTCTTTGGACTATATCTGTGGTCCAGACTAGAGATATATAGAGAGATATATATATAGTCAATATTTTTTTGTGTGTGTGGGAAAGATGGGGTCAAGCTTTTCTGTCTCTGACAGTCTGGAAAGTTAATGTCGAACCGTTTTTATGGTCTGTATTTCACCTGTTCTGCCACCTTGAATTGTTGGAATGTATCCGTGCAGGCTTTGTGGAGCTCTGTCTGTAACCTTTTTTGTGGCTCTCGTAATACATATATATTTTTTAAACCTTTGAGTCACTTCAGTATTTTCAAGTGTCCATTTCTGCCTCAGATGCACTCGTTTGCTGAGATGGTTCACGGTGCCCTGTCTCACTTCCACTTGTGCAAAACCTGAACTGGAAGAGCAGAACTGGAAAGGCCAGTTCCAGTGTAAAGGACAAAACTGACAAAATATTAAAAGAAGAGACTGCAGGTTAAATCTCATTTTCAAGATGCCTCTGGTAGAGTAGGAAATACAGTGAGTCTTTAAAAGAGCATCTCCCGGTTGTGACTAGTCAAGCATGTTTGGGAGGTCACAGCAAGTGGTCCATGAAACAATACGAAATGAAGTTTTCTGTACTGTTTATTTAAGTTGTGGGGTTAATAGGGATCCTGTGGTCCATCACAGTTTTGAATCACTGCCACAGAGTAACTGGAAATATTTTTATATTGGTATTTGTTGAATACATTCTGTCCAGGTCATCTGGGTTTACAAATCCCAAACATGCGCAATTCTTAATCTGCCTTCATCTGTCTATCTGTTTCTAGTCTTTGGAAATATGTCCATTTGATCTGTCAGACTGTCTTACAACACACACAGCTGCCAAGCCCTGCAGCTGCTGCAGGATTTCTGATGCCATAATTTGCATATATGGGCTAATTGCATTAAGCAAGGATCCACTCAAGCATGTTCATTCTAAATGCCAGTCATATTTGTGTGCTGCTGTGTCTTCACGTGGCAGAGATTACCTTTTCTATAAAGTGGCCCTAACTGTAATCACCAGGCTCCATTGATGTTGGCTACATCAAGAAGGATTATATAAGGCCATGATCTGTTTCAATACATTTTACTTAAAGATATCTTGGCTTACAGCAATCTCTAAGTAATGGGAAATTATCCAATTTTGTATTTCATTTTTTCATTATTGTTATTTTTCATTCTGCAGGACAAGTTTAGGTTCCCATTTTGGAACATAATAAGGAGAAACAAAGGAAACTATTTATACAGGTGAATATGTCTTTTAAGAGAGAATCAGTTTTACGATAAATAGAATTACTGTCAAAATTGGTTTTGTTCATCTTGTCACAATACCTTGAAATTTCAAGTAAGGCTTATTTCACAGCTGATATCTCTAACCCTGAAACATTTTAAAAATGTTTTGGTTAAACATTTCAAATTATATGAAGAAAAAGTATCTACTTTTACAGATTAAAACAGTACTGGAGAAGTGATGGTACATTTTACAGTGCCTTATATATATGTGTATATATTTATATGTATATATATAATGCCTTTATGTATATAATGTATATGTAACCGTGTACATAGTCAAAACTAGTTACAGGTGTCCTCTCTGATGTATTATAAACGGAACTGATCTGTCTTGATAGAAAAAAAAATATATTGTATCAGCAGCAAAATACAAAACTGAAATTGCTTTAAACAAATGTAAGCAAATAAAGTAGACTGGAAACAGTGTTTCTGCCAGTGGTTATGTTCCAGGACATGGAAGACTGGTAGACAGATCCACCATTTTAAGGGATATTCAGAGAGAAGGCAAAGCAGTGCTGGAAGCTTGAAGAAAGTGGAGAATATATAAGAGCAACTTGCCTTAGAAGTTATGTTGTTTTGCCATCCTGTTCACCTTTTACATGTCCATTCCTTGTGTGGATTTTTCAGACAGTAATTTTGCCATCTATTTGCAAGGAATATAAAGCACTGATGTAGCCTGTCCACGTGATATTAGGTGGAGAATACCCCTGGCTGGGGATGGACAGTGACCACTGTGGGCAGTGCTGAGGTTTAATAACATTTCTAGCCTGTGTTAAGATATTCTGTCAATCTGCTCTTCATTAATCAAAGTAATTTCTGCCTTTGTGGGCATGGGCCAGTTTGATCAGACTACATGGCAGAAGTGCACAACGTGGCTTAGGCAGCAGATTCTGCCAGACCAGGAGCTTTTCCAGGGGTTTAGTTGCATTGAAGAAGAAAGGAGTACCACAGGTAAGTCTTTTATTTTAAAAAATATCCCCTTTCTGAAATAAAATTATTTTACAAACATTAGTAATTCAAAAGCTTTTCTTTCAGCAGACTTTGTGAAGTACCTGCCATGTAAAAGCCATAAAGGCCATGTGCTGCCTTCTGAGGGTTATTTCACACCTTTAACTTCCAGCCTCTATGGGGCTTGGACTATCCATTTGTTTTTCCAATATGGGGTAAGAGCAGGATTTCCAAGGATTTATTTGAGCATTGTCTCTGTGTATGAAACCCTCCCACTGAGCTCAGTGGTAACTGAAAGAAATAATGGGAAGGATATGTGTGGTTAGCCAGAGAAATGGCAATGCCTGGAAGGGAAAAGCTTTCCATACAAGTGAAGAACTGTCCTTTAGTTAGCACTCTTGTTTTGGAACTAAAGCATGCTCATGAGTTTGGCTTCAATAAACCTTACCATTACACACAGCCATGAGGACTCAATGTAGGGCTTTCAGCACCAAAATCACAAGATTTGATACCCCAAAAAAACACCTAAAATGAGAATTCCTGTTTCCAGAATAACAATAACATATTGAGCTCATGAGTGCCATGCCTAGCTCACACTGAGCTCTTCCTTCCCTTGAAATCACTGCTAGTTTTATCTTTAGGATTAATGGTGCCTCATACTTGACATGCCATTGGGAGTGGCACCCACAGGAATTTGTTCACTGCTGTAGTTCATTGACATTAGGACTTCTTCAGGCCTCTAACTTGGAGCAAATCAAATAGTTGCCATCTTTTTTTCTCACAACAGCACAAAGAGAAAAGTGGAATTTCATGAACACATCCCATTCTGGGGTCAGCTCTGTTTTTAATGGAATTTTGGTCCCTACTCCACAGAACAAAGATAGTCTCCATGGAGGCATTTTTGGGTGGCAGGCAGCAAGGAGGAATTTGGGATTAGTAGAGGAGCAGCAGTTTGGGCACTTCTGCCTTTTGGAGTGTTCTTCCATGCAGAGTGCAGGGGAGGGTTCCTGGGCAGTGGTTTCCTCCTCCATTCACTGCTCCCATGGATGTGAGGTGGATGGCTCCTGGTGTGCCAGTTGCACACTCATATAACTTGAAAGCCTCTTTCAGTTACATAGGAGGAGACCACATGGAGATCTTTGGGTCAGAGCTGACTGTGGAAGCTCATAAAATTATATTATATTCTAGTTCTAGTCACAGGCACAGGTGGTTTAGCAGAATACAGCTTTGTTGTCAGCTTTTTTTCTTGTACAGTCATTGGAACAGATGGTGAAAGGATTGTTGAGGGTTTTTTTTAAATACAAGCAATGCTACTTTTTCTTAGGAAAAACTCATCTTGTAGAAACTGCAGTGTCTGAGTAAATTCAGTGAGTAACAGCATAATCCATTTTTTGCAGCCTGTATATTATGGATCCATCTGGCCTTGGGATCAGCCCTGATTGTCTCATTGACAGATACCTAAAACAACAGACTTAAAACCAGAGAAGTAAGTAGTTATAAATAGGTGGTACTTGGTCATGACTAATTTTTGGGCACACTGTGACATAGTGGAGACAAACTGCTCTGTTGTTAGCCACAATCTCCATCAGAGCTCACGTGCTTTGCACTGCTGTTGTGGGGAGCATTGAGCTGTGACTCACAGTGACAGAGGTGCCAGCCAGATGTTCTCCTCCAAACATGGGCTGCACGTGAGGCACAGGAATGGGCTTCAGGCATTCTGGCACCAGTTCTGACTCCACTGCAGATTCCTGCTCGTTTGTGTTCCTGTACCTCTGCTCCATGTTGGATGGGGATGGGATTTCCTGACTCACAAATGTGTTGTTTGTGGGAGGCTCAAGCCCTACTGCTCTGCAGTCAGCTCTGCAGCTGAAGTCAAGCAGATACCTCCCATAGGTATCCTGGAGCAGTAGGGCATATTTGGGGCACAAATGAATATTTATATTCATATTTTGCCTCAAATTAAAGCATCACTTAGGTCATGTACTTGAGCAGAAAATTTTTGGGTGTTTGTGATGAGTGTTGTTGACAATAATCTTGGTATTTCACGCTGACTTTGGAAAGCTATTTTAGTAAACAGATAAAAGACATTTCTGCCTTGATCCCTCCATTGACCCCCTGCATATTTCCCTATAATCCAAAGCCTGTGTGCACATTACCCACACAGCACAATCCTCATTCCAAGAGACCATATGCTTCATTGCCTTAAGTAGTTCTGCTCTTCCCTGCCTGGTTCTTGGAGCAGTTGTACATATATATATAATAATAACTAAAATGACTGAGCAGAAATACAGTAAAAGAAATAGCTGTAGTTTGAGAATGACCTCTAAAAGGGGGGACACTGTGATGTGCTGGTGAGGCACAGAACACATCAGGAGCTGAGTTCCACACTCATTGACATGTTGTGGGCAGCTGAGGAAACCCAGGCTTTCACATCTCCTGAGAGCAAGGACTGAGCTGCTGTGTTGCCATGTGAAAAATGTTGCTAATTCCTTTTTTTGTGTGTGTCTTAGTGTTGTAGAGAACTACATATCCATCCATTCATCTACATTGCCATATTAACAGCACATAAAGCTTGTCAGAGAAGGAATAATGTCTGTTGGTGCACAAAATTATTCCTTTTCTAGTATGGTCTTTAACTCAAGGAGCAGGAATAAGATGGAAATTATTAATTCCTGGGACTTTAACACAGGAAAGCACATCCTGATTTAAGGAATAGGAAAAAATAGGTGTGTCCATGTGTAAACAGAAGTTGCATGAGTTTATGTAGCTGTAAAGGCAAAAAATAATTCTTTCCACTTATATTGAAGAGCAAAATAGCTATTTTTTAAAAATGTGTAAAAACCTTCATATGGATGGGTATCATAGAAATTTAGATTATTTCTCCCTCATTTTAAATATCATTCTCTATGAGTGTTTTCATTTCTTTTTGAGAATAATATTTTTTATTATATATGCTCCAATTCTAGGGATATTTATACAGCTTCTGTTTAAGAATCTCTGAAGCCCTGGCTGCTGCAGGACTGCATTTCAGCCCTGGGATATAAATGATGGAAAGAGTCCTTTTTGGGCATGAGAGACTTGGGGTGTGCTCTCTGCTTTTGGTTCAGTTCTATATGTATAAATATATATTACACACTCTGCTCCTATTATTAGCAATCCCCTGCGTGGGTTGGGAAAGCAGTGCTCTCCTTAGCCTGCCTTGACATTACTTGATTTTTGAGGCCGAGTTCCTTGGATGCTCCATGACTGCCTAATCCTATGCTTAAGGATAAATTCATCACTTGAATCCTACAACTAGTGACTTGAATAACTTACACTAATGTGGTGCTCAGACTGGCTCAGTGCAGCAGGCTGATTTTCACCTGAGGGTCCTTAACATTTCCCTAGGAAATGCATGAATACATTAGTGAAATTTGATGGAATACGTTCAGTAACATAATTTGGAATAGAGGAAGAGCCACAATGCCATTTTGTCTGATCTATACCTATAGCAATTTCCAAGTTGTTACACACACACACATAAATATACACATGCATTTACATATATATGTACGTGCCCAGATATTTACAAAAACAACCACAGCCTTTCAATTGTGTGTGCTGTGATTCATCAGCAGCAATAGTTTTTGGCAGGGACATAATTTCAAATCTTCTGCTGAGGATGCCTGCCAAAACGTTGTTGGACAGAGATAGGATGAGGAAAGTTATTTATAAATGTGGATAATTAGGTCCTGTGCTTATTAGTGTTGAGGATGAGACAGAAAGACGGCGTGTGTAGTAATGAGTATTGTAATATGAGAAGATACTCCTCATGATTTTCTAATTGTTGAGAGAAAATTTGTTTTATAAAATCCTCTCAGGTGAAATAACATCATTATGTGCTGCTCTTAGCTATGAGATTCAGACTGGGAGTTTGTGTGCTATGTTGTACTGCTGTAGGAGAAGTCTCAGAGTAATGGAAGCTTGGAATACATCCACAGAGTCCAGGTGCTGACTGCCATGACTGAGATTAAATTCTGTTTCCTCAGTCCTGGACTCTGCATTTTGTGTTCAGGCAAAAACAAATCCTGATCAGACATAGGAACTGCATTAACTCCTCGTATGTGGAAGCAGTGCTCACAACCACACTGTCAGGAGAGCTCTGTGCTGTCTGGTGCTCTGCTCATCACCTCTGTCAGCAGAGGCAAGGCTCTTTCTGTGTTCTAGCAGTCAGGTAGATGTTTGTTACACCCTTTTTTAATTCAAGAGATACTGTCACTGGGACAAATTCACCCCTCCACTGGTATTCACCCTAGAGGTATAAATCCAGTGAGGACAGTGTGAAATTCCTCCCAGCAGGTCACAGTGCTCACACAGACTCTGCACAGCACCCAGGACACTGCTCTCAGCCAGGTACTACAGAAAAGTGGTCACACAGTGAGTCAGGAGAATAGCAATTAATATTAAAGATGTCTTAGCTCCTGGCTTTGTACCAAGCTTACTAGATAGTGTGACTAATGTGTAGGAGACACTTAAGCACACATCTGTGTTGAAACAGTTGAATAGCCCATTAACTTTTCTTACTTCCAAGCTATTTGGATTGGTCTCACAATGCTTGGGATTTTCACAGCCTGAAGCTCCTGAAGTCTCAAGTAAATTATTGCTTTGGGGGTTTCTGAGTTTTTCATTAGAGGTGAGGGGAAGAAATAGTCTTCAGCATTGCAGAGAGAAGCTTGAAATTGAAAAATGGAGTCTCTCCAAAGGTCATAATTTCCCTGCACAGTGTGGGGATTTTTAA
The DNA here is from genome assembly GCF_009819885.2 of Catharus ustulatus. Classification (NCBI taxonomy): domain Eukaryota; kingdom Metazoa; phylum Chordata; class Aves; order Passeriformes; family Turdidae; genus Catharus; species Catharus ustulatus. The sequence continues at coordinate 6,905,567 of NC_046238.1, read as the reverse complement.
ACACAGGCACAATACCGGCAAGGTCCAGTGCCTTCAGAAAGATTATTCATGTATTTAAAGGTGGGTGCAGTGTAAGCAAGTGCCTGGCTTGGCCTGGGCCTTGGTTTCTCTCTGAAGGGGGGTGGTGCTGGGAGAGCTCGTCTGGCTAAATCAGTGCCACAGCTGCTATTTCTGCCCTGTCTCCAGCAGAGAATATCACCTGTGTGGCTGAGTATCTCCCAGGCTCTCCAGACCTGGAGTTAGCATTGCTTACCCAAAACTGTTTCATCCCAGGGTTTTGCCTACACATCCTCAATGCAGGCTGTATGTGAAAACACTGCATTTAAATGCTGTTGCCAAAAAAAGAATCGGGGGGTTTTAGACAGCCTGTGCCAAGCTCATCCCTAGAGTGGTTTTTTTGAAGTAAAGCAGAGGATATCTAAAACAGCCCCTGGCAGAGAGATAGGAAAGGATATTTGAGGGAACTAGAATTTTGCCTTTGTATTTCTTGTAAAGCATTAAAAGGATCCTTAGAACTCGAAAGCTCCTAAAGTGTGTAATTATGTGCATCACGGTGTCTCAGATGGTTCTGCAGGCAGAGCACTCTCCTTCCTGCTAAGGGAATTTTGCAGAGCAGGTTTTTTAGTGGTTTGCAAGGGCACTTAAATGCAGTGCGGGGTTTACAGACTGCAGTGCCTAAATATTAAATGCTCAGTGGTGACAGTTACTATCAAATGCAATAGAAGCTAACAATGTCAAGACCATAACAACAATTTATTTTTATTTTTAAAACAGAAAAATAAAGGGAAATGGTGCAAAGGGAGATCAGTTGAACTTTGCAAAAGCAGCATGTGCTATTGCAAAAGCACATTCTCACTTGCTAATCAGGATTAGGAGAAATGCCTGAGTTGTTTCATTGTTGGGAGCTATCAGCAGCACCTGTGCTTCATTAGCAAAATCAAAGTTTACTGTTATCTTAGACAAAAACATTGGGGGGGCAGGTGGTCCTTGAGGCAATAATATCAAATCCCCTTTGTTTCCTGGAGAATGATTACAGTGAAATACTTTGCTTATGTTTCCATTCTTTAGACCATCTGTTTCAAATTAAACCCTTCTGGGAGGATACATCATCATTTATTAGAGCGTTACATTAGATAATGCAGTGTTAGTACGGCTGTTGTAAACCCTTAGTTTCATGACTGTGACTTCAGGGACAGAACTGAAGTGTTTACTTAATGAAAGGGCCAGAGACTGTTAATAAAACTGGTTTTCCAGTTCAGAAATGACTTTTTTTATAGGTCTTTCACAATTACATTTCTGGTGTGTCTTGATCTGCATCTGAATGTGTTTGGTAGAGTGAAAACTTCTGGCTTTAGATGACTGAAAGCAAAGGTACTGAGAAGGACTTGTCAGTAACAAACTGTGAGACACCTAAGGCTGGAAATAATCCCTGCACATGATGGGGTGACAGCCATTTCCAGAAATCTCCAGTTCCCTGTAGCATTCAAGGCACACCCCATGTGATTCTAGAGCACACAAACATCTGGCAGGTAACACCGTCACATCTGAGGGAATTTTCTACATTTCCATCCTCTGTAGAAACTCTTTTTTTTATGCTTTCTGTCAGAGGTAATCTTCCCATGCCAATAGACTGAAGACAGGCCTTGGTCCTAGAACTGTCCTTCCTGTCACTGTCTCAGCATTTGGGGACAGTTTAAGAAGTACAAGACCTGGCAAGGAGACTTTTTCTTTTTTTGTCATATCTCAGTCCCAGTGTACTAAAGAGGCTCACTCACTCACTCCTTACTAAAGGAGTAGGGAAAGAGATTCAATCCCAGGAAACAAGAGCAGTTCCCTATAGGTGTATTTGAGATACTTCAGTTTAACAGTGATGCCCACTGTTACTAAAAAAAAAATTCTTTCAATCTACTTTAGTTAGAAAGATGGTGACTGTGAGAGGAAAATTAAGAAATAGATTAATCATTCAAGATATAAAGACTTTGTATGCTTTAGATAAGGCAAAGCCTGCTTTTAAATATGCTTGTAGAGAGTGTGCCTGGGGAAGAGGACAAGTCTTTCATCTTAAATAAGCTTCTCATTTTTTTTCTGGTTAAAGGAAATCTGAAGAATCCTCTAGTAGGTGATTCTCACCACCTAGATTAAATTCAAGATCTGAATCACTGCTATAATATATATATATATAGTTTCTTTCATGCCACAATCTCTCTGAATTTTGTGCTGTATTTAACCAACACAGTATTTGTCCTGGTTACCCTTCAGCGATGCAGTCAGACACAGTCAGGGCCAGCATCTTCTTCAAAATCTTTTTTCTTTTAACTGATCAAATCATATTAACCAAATTGCTTAAAACCAATATTCTCTCTTGCTCCATTAAAAAAAAAAAATACGTGAGCTTAAGTAGCATCATTTTATAACCCAAAAGTTTAGTGTTTAATTTAAATGTTGCAGGTCTGAAGCAGGCCAGGATGACATCAGTATTTCCTTTAAGAAGGCCAGCAGCAAGTCCACTGTGTATGTCTGAATACATGTGGTTCAAATGACATAATGTTAACTTTTTTTTCTCTCTCTGTTGCTCTTTTAAGAATAAATTTACTTTTTTTTTTACATTGGGAAGGTGATACATGGTGAGTAAAAATTTTTGAGGTCTTGGAAGAGGCTTTTAAAAACCACATTTTCCTTCTTTCAAATGTTCTTTTATTACTGTGTTTTGTCTTAAAAAAAAAAAAAAAAGTCTGAAAGTTCATAAACTTTGCTTGCCAGTTGTAGGCTAGAGAGCTGCCCTTGCTCTCCCTGAAGCTAATGGTAAAACATCCAAACACTGACTCATCCCTGGGCTGATCCAAGTCTCATCCAGAGAGGAGTTGTTTGTATTCCTGGTGAAGTTAACCCCGAGGGCTTCTGTGGGGCTGCTTTTGCCACAGGATTTTTCTGCCTGCCAGGGGAAACCATTTGTTGGGCCCTGCCTGTGCTGACCTTTCTGCCAACCTTTTGCTGGCTTTTTGACTTCTCTTCTCTTTGCTGGTCACAGCACAGTTCAGAGGCTGCCCTAACCTTGGGCATCCTCCTTGAATGTATCTCTGCATCAAACACAGAAATGGGATAAGCCCCTGGGAATCATCCCTGAGGATTGCACCTATGGCATCAGTAGCACAAGCATTTACTGTTTTCGCTAACAGAATAATTCCATTAGTGGGCATCAGTAGGTTGTTATCCTCTTACATGGATTTTCTGCTTACAGATGAAATACAACACAATAAAACTGGATTACAATAGCAGCAATATAAATACGTATAAAAAGAACAAAGAGCAAGAAGCTGGGTAGTTACTGATGGAACACAGCACTGTATATTCAAGCTAATGGTAACTTTCAACAAATTATTTTTGGAGGTTTTTTTTTAACCCAATTGAATTGTGAGTTTTAAAAAGTGGTAAAAATAATCTAATTAAAAATAACATTTTTGGACATACTGAGGAAAATCTAAGGTCATTTCAAAAGACTTTTGAACATAAATTGTCTAAGTGTATTGGTACCTAGTCCAAGCAAAAATAAACTGCAGAATGGAGCACAGGCACAGGAGATTCCTGATGGTGAAGGGTTTGTGCAGAAGAATGGCAGCCAAAATGCAGCACTGAGGCAAACAATCAATATTATCCATTTTCATTTTCTAGCATAATGAGATTGCCCAGATGTTCAGCAATACTTTTATAGTGCTGGGGAAACAATTTTACTATTGTTTAACAACAGTCTGAAACTTTCCTGGTGGTGAGCAGAGCTCAGCCCTGGTGCATTTGGTGACACTGCCATGCACTCCAGAAACTTGTCTGTGTTTGTTACTGGGATTTTGACCTCAAATGGCAGCTACTTGTGCAAGCAACTCACCTCAAATAGCACTGAAATTTCAACCATATGATTTTAGAATTCAGTTCAAGCTACTAAGAGATTTATCAGGAATTGTTTTATTTGTCTGATCCAGCTTCACCCTGTCTCTGTCCCCAAGTGAGTGATGGTGTCTGGTGCAGATTTTCAGTTCTTTTGTGAGATGCTGGAGGTCAAATGGGATTCAAGTTAGAGGGCAGGCTGGAGAGGAAGAGATAGGAAACAAGTGGGAGCATCTAATGGAGAATAAGTATTACTAGGGATAAAAGAGAAAAGACATTATGGAAGAAAATATTTAGAAAGCATTTGTGTGACTTTGGGAGTGAGACCTGGGAAAAAGGAACTGTGCTACTTTAGGAGGAAATGGATGTGAAGTTTTTTCTTCTGGGTTCTTGGTAAGAAAGAACATATGCAGTATAAATACATGCACCTGCCTATATAATAAGTTAAAATTTAGGAAAATAATAAAATTAACATTTTAAAGCTATATAAGAAGAATCAGAAAGCTGAGTATCTTAAATACAGAGAATGAGCAGGCAAGAAGGATAAAGCAGGGTGTGTAGCAGATTTTCATCAGGGTCTGATTTACTTATGTGACCCCTGGGAGCCACAGTTGGTCTGTGGAATGCCCCAGAGCCAAAGGAGCTCTGCTCCAGTCAGATGTCTCCTCTGCACCGCATGTGTGTGAGACAGAGACACAGAGTGGTGGACAGGGGAAAGACACTCTGCTGGGAAATCCTTAACTTTAACAGAAAGATCACTTTCTTTTTGCCAGGCACAGCATCCTTGTACCCCTGCTGCCAGTGCTGCAGAAGGCTGAGCCTGGTAACTCCGGGGCTCAGGGGAACACATCTGTGTGCTCAGCACAGACAGCCTCAGTGGCTCCAGAGTCACTCACACTGCTTGAAATCTGGCAGTTGGAAACTGTCTGCCCAGCTGGCATGTTAGTGGAAAAACAGAAATAGTATTATAGAATTTGTGGTGTGGGGAATGTGGGTATGGAGTTGAGCTTGAACAGGTGGACAGGAGTGGTAAGAATGCATAATTAAATAAGCACAGGCTGGATAATGGAATCTGTAGAATCTGCTGGCATCCCAAGGTCCATATTCATCTGCAGTTCTGTCACCATTTGCAAACTACTGAATCTGACAGGTAGAAACCAGTGCTGAATTTGGGATGTCAGGTCGGGAAAAGAGGGCTCTGTTCTGATTCTCTCTCCCTTGTGAGGTTAAGACTGCACCATTGGCCATCTACAAGTAACTAACATTCCAGTTCCACCGTGTTTTTCTCCTGCACAAGCAATGTGTGGAGCTGTAACAAGCTCTGGCTTCTGAAGGGAGTCTCCATGTGAAGAGGGGAGCAGAGGCCAGAGGCACAAGAGCTGGGACAGAATGCCCGGGCAGGTGCTGCCAGCTCGGCACCTGGCTGGTAACCACCTTTATTTCCCAAAATGCAGGTTCTTGGTTTCCAGTGCCAGGGACCCAGTGCTGCCTGTAAGAGATTGATTCCTGTGTGACAGAATCACAGAATTGCTGGGGTTGGAAGGGACCTCTGGAGATCATCCAGTCCAACCCCCCAGCCCAAGCAGGGTCACCGAGAACAGGTGGGTTTGGAATGTCTCCACAGGAGACCACCCTGGGCAGCTGTTCCAGTGCTCTGCCATCCTCAACGTAAAGAAATTCTTCCTCGTGCTGAGGCAAAACTTGTTGTATTTCAGTTTAAGGCCATCCCATCACTGGGCACCAGTGAAAGACCCTTCCCTTCAGACTAAACAGGCCCAGCTCCCACAGTCTGCCCTCCTAAGAGCTGCTCAGACCCCTCATCATCTTTGTGGCCTCTGCCGGACCCTCTCCAGTAACTCCTGGTCTTTGTTGTACTGAGGAGCAGCTGGACACAATGATAAGGCTCAGGGCTTATAATTAAATATGATGGACTTGGCACGGGTTAGTGGTTGGACTCAACGTACAGGTCTTTTCCACCCTGAAGGATTGGTCACCGCATCAAGCGATTAAACCAGGCAGGGCTGGCGGGGATCCCCTGCCAGCCCCACAGGGTGACCCGGCTGGGGCGGGAGCCGGTTTGGGAGCGGCCAGGCAGGACCAGCCCCCGAGCCCGGCCTGCAGCGGGCGCAGCTCCGCGGGCACCGCGGCTGCGGGAGAGGGGCCGGGCCGGCTCTGTGAGGGTCTGTGAGGGCCGAGGGGTCGGAGGGGTCCGCGCAGCCCTGTGCTCCCCGTTGGCGGAGGAATCTTGCTCCGCACCGCGCTCCGTCCGGGGCGGGGCGGGCGGCGCGGGGCGGGCTCGCCGGTGAGGGGCCCGCGGCCGCCCCGCCATGTCGGTCCGCCGCGCCCTGGCGCTCGCCGCCTGCGGGCTGGCGGGCGGCTCCGTCCTGCTCTCCGCCGTCGTCGTGGGCAAGCAGCCGGCCCGCGGCGGTGGCGATAGCGAGCCGCGTCCGGGGGGCTCCGCCGTGCCCTCCGCCGCGCCGCCCGGCTTGCTGCTGCTGCCGCCCACCGCCTCCTGCCCGCCGGCCGCCGGCTGGATCGAGAGACCCGCCAGCACCGGCAGCTACTGGGACAGCAACTGGGACAGGTGGGCGCGGCCGGGCTGCGGTGGGGCCGCCCCTCGCCCGGGGAGGTCGCGGCTGTGGTGAGGGGCCGGGGGTTCGGGGGCGGTGGTTCTGCCCTGGACCCCCCTCCGGAGCCGCTCGGGGTGGGGCAGGGCCCCTCGGGGGTCGGGAGGCCCCGGGTCCCCGCGGGAGCTGCCCCGAGGCGAGGCGGGGACCAGGACTCGTTTCCCAGGGAAATTCCGCGTGGTGAGCTGCTCAGAGCAGAATCCTGCTCAAGTGCGTGACCCCCCGTGGAACGCTGAAGCACTCGAGGGCTCTTGAGGGGTGTGCCAGGACTGGGTTTTGTTCACACAGCTCCGAGACCTACCCTGTGCAGATCCCTTGATTCTGGTGCTCTCAGCCAGGGAGACTGCTAAGCCTCAGGCTTGTGGTAAATGTAAGCACTGGGCAGAAGCGTGTCTTTTTTTTTTTTTTTTAAGCCATTTCCCGATGTTGCTGTAGTCTGCAGCAGGGTTTTTCAGCTCGGCAGCGGCTCCCGTTGGATCCAAGCGCTCTCACGTGCAGCCCTGGGCCTGCTGCTCCTGAGGCTGCCCGGGCTCCAGTCCTTGTCAAGGCAGTCTGCAGCGTTCAAATGCATTCACGCAAGGGCTGACCACATTTTTTTTCTGAATCTTTAATTAGAATGTGCAGATATCTGCATGGAGCTTTGGCTCGTTTAGGTTCAGTCTGGTAGAATTATCTGCCAGGGGAGACTTATGCCAGGCTCCAGTTTAATCGTAGTAAATCCAAACCTAAGCACTAACAGATTTTTATTGTATAATGCATCGCTTTGATTTCTGAGAGGCTAGAGGATCAAGTGCTCATGCAAATAGGTCTATGTACACCCTGGTGATAAAAATAATACCTTTATTAAATAAGGTTATAGCTGGTTACACAATTATACTGAGGGAGGTACTAAAGCTGCTTGTTCTAACAGCAGCTCCAGGCCTTCCTGATTCTGCTAAATGGTTGGTTTTCATCAAGGGTTCTCAAGTGCTTTCAGTCTCAAGTATTTTTTTTTGAACCAATACAGGAAGTAGAGCTTGTGCTGTAAGTTACAGAGCTGTCGTCATTGCCTGACCAAACATGGCCAGATAATACTTCCTAGCGACTCAGGATAGCAAATCACCATTCGTCACAGTGTGCAAACACTGGCAGTGGCATGCATATATTACCCCAGATCAATTTGTTTTCTGCTCCTTGTGGTCTACCAGTGGGTGTGCTGTGGCTTAGGTTGTGCCTGCTTGAAATCTTAATCTTGATTTTTGGATGTTGTTGGCAGAAGCACTTAATATGCATAGTTTTTAAATGGCTTCTAAATACACAGAATATCTGACTACTGCTCTTTGGGGCAGGGAATGTTTAGAAAGTCAAGTCTTGAGCAGATAACCAGATACTACAATATTTTTAACAACCAAGGGCTTTTCAAGTTTGAAACAAACAAACGCAAATACCCAACTTGTTATTGGCCTGATAGGGTATCACACTTGGAATGTTGGTCTCTGCCACTTGCACAGGAATTGTGCAGCTCAGTTCTCAGAGAAGACAGATCTGGTTTCATTCATGTGGAATACTTCATGGCAGACACCAGATGAGTTATTCCCCTTGCTGCTTTACAAATGTGCTTCAATTGATTTTTTTTTCCTATTGTATCTTGCCAGCAGTATAGCTTCCAGTCAATCAAAAGTATCCTGTGAAATAGCAATAGAACTTCTTGTTACTGGACTATTGTTTCATTTTTAATGCCTTGCTGAACTTTAACAGCTTGAGGAATGTGTAGAGTCTCATTGTCTAATGGAAATCATGTGTTCAGTAAAGCAAAATGGAGGCACAGCCAGTCTTGCTGTGAGAAATAGGTATGGGAAGCAGCAATTTTCTGTGAACAAATTACTTTGTTCCGAACTGAATAAAAATTATTTTTCATTAATATAATCACATAAACAAGTTTAATAATGGAAGAAATGAGGTGTGGTATGAATAAAATACACTCTGAGGTGGAGTGACATGAAAAAGGATTTGTATTAATGGGAGGGAGGATCAGTGCAGAGAGGGGCCCAGACTAAGGTGGGGGAAGGTTTGGGCAGGGTTAGTGCTGGTGTGGGAGATCTGTAGCACTGAGCCTGTGATAGCAGAGAGGGGAAGATCCCCATGTCCTCAGGAGCAACTGGGTCAGCTGTCTGGGTGATGTGCAGAGCAGGGTGCTCGTGTGCACTGTGACAAGTGGAAGAGAAATTAAAGTGGCATGAGGGGAGAGCGTGCTGAGAAAGATGAAAGGATAAATGAAACACTCCAGGCTGAAAAAGAAAAAAAAAATTACTGGAGAGACCTGATGTGACCTAGTTAAAAGCAGAAAATAATTCTCAATGTGCACTGCAGAAGGATGGAGTCTTTCTAGGATGTTGTTGGGGGGGTGATTGTTTAGTCGTTTGATGTAAATGTGATTGATAAAGTGCAAATTTTGTAGGTGCTATCACAAGGTCTTTTAGATATAGAGCATTTTCTTTCTTTACTGGTCAGTCAACACCTTTTCCTCTTTTCCTGGGTATCCTTCCTGATCAGTTTTTCTTGTCAAAACCCTTACCGTTATACCCTACAAGTTTTTTCTGTTGCTCATTGCTTTTATTTCCCAAGAATTAATTCAGGTGGCTGGCACTAAATGGCAAATTTACCTATGTCAAGTTACACCTTTTAACCCCTGACATTAACTTTCTTTTTTCATGCAGGCATTTATTTTTACTTTTCACACAAAGCTTTGAATCAGTTTCATGACACAAGTGGCTAAATTGTCAGTTTTAGTTCTTCAATTATGTCTGGAATTAAGGCAAGACTATATACCTGTAAAATTTCCCTGCCTCTTAAGTCTCCCTTATCTAAAAATGACTCTTTAAATGTCTTTGTTTAGACGTGAACCACTGGCTCTTATCAACCTCAAAAAGAAGAATGAAGAAACAGGGGAAGAAGAGCTTGCCTCTCGCTTAGATCACTGCAAAGCGAAAGCCACCAGGCACATATTCCTCATCCGTCATTCCCAGTATAATTTGGAAGGCCGGGCTGATAAAGACAGAACTCTGACCCCACTGGGTAGGTGTCACTAGCAGCATCATACTTTGCATTTTGAGCAGGTTATTTTTCACCTGATGAGTACAGGTCTAACTCAGCACTGTTCTGGGTCTTGCTGCCAAACTGTAGTCTATTGCTGTATTCCTTTCTGGCAGAAAGATGTCATGAATTAGTTTGCTTTTTGTTTTCTTCAGTTTTGATCCAAACATTAAGATGTGATTTAGAGAGTTAAGGTTAAGGTTGCTTGAGCAAATTTTTGTGCCAGCTGATGTAGTTCCTCAGGGCTGAGGCTTTTAAACTTCATTCACTGGATTTTTCTTGTGTTTTTCTTAATTTAATCTGCTGATTTATTAAAAAGAGAATGCCTCTGACTTTCAGCTGGAGTGTTTATAATTAAATACATTGCACTTTTGCTGCTGTCACTGTTTCTGGGAGTACTGCTAATCACTTCCATGAAATGAGGATAACCTTTGTGTTAATTCACTGATCCTGTGACTAGGTCTCAAATGCTAATTAGTATTACTTTTAATTATGTCCTTTAAAGCAGTGAACACTTCCTTGATTATATATGTGCCAACACTGTTTTCAGAGAGGGAAGCATTATTACTGTGGACTTTTTTTTCCACCTACATCTCAATTACTGGTGTGCAAACAGGAGTGAAATGCTAATTGCAGGCCTCAGTGCTGTCGTAAACTGGTAATGAAGTATAATGTTAATCCTGTCTCATCCTGTGCCTTAAGTGACTTAACCTGTCTGTTGTGTTTTCACCTGCCTGCCTGAAAGGTGGGATGAACCTTCCTGAGGCTGCCCAGTGCTGTGAACTGTGCCAAGCTGGTGCTGCCTTTATGAACAACAACACAGTGTCAGGCCTGAGGGGGATTGTTGCTTCCATACTGAGTACTTCAGTGAAAGTTGCTGAATAAGTTTTGATTTTTGTTTTTTTTTCTAATTGAAACAAACAATTTTTTTCCTGTTGATGGAAGTATGACTTGAAATTGTCCAACCAATAAGCTTGGCATGAGTAATGACTCTGAAAATGTTTTCCAGTTGCTTTTTGAAAGGAAAAAGCCTGACATTGATGCAGATCTTTTATGCCTGCTGGACAACTGTCTTGGTAGTTTGCTGGGATGCTAATGGGAGTGTCACCAGTTTGTATCATGAATGTGCTTTTTAAGGTCGAGAGCAGGCTGAACTGACAGGACGGAGGCTGGCAAGTTTGGGATTAAAATTTGATCAGATTATCCACTCCTCCATGACTAGAGCAACTGAAACAACTGAAATTATAAGCAAACATCTCCCAGGTAAGAGACTTCCCTTAATTTTTCATTGTCTTCTGATCATTAAAACTGCTTCCAGTAGAATTCTAAGCTTGTTCTTAAAGTTGAGATGTTATTTAGCCATTTCCCAGCCCTGTTTGAATGTCTGTATTTATAAAGAAACCTACAGCTGCAATTCTGCTTGTTTCCTTGTTATCTTTAAAAATTCAAATATACTTTTTCAAAGTGTAACAGACAGGGAAAACAGCTTGCTGTTCTGTTCAGTTGGAGTAAGTTGTCTTGCTGATGGCAAAGCAGTTCTGTTGGAGAGAGTCACATCCCTTGGCAGAAGTGTGTTGACTGAAATGGACTTTAGGATGAAGAGTAAACCTTCCTCAAAGAAAGACTGAAAAAAGTATTGATTGTAGAGTTGTGGGGCTGTTTGTAATGGCATGTGAACAACTCCTTTCTGAATGTGTATCTAATATTTCAGGAGTTAAAAAAATCAGTACTGATCTGCTGAGAGAGGGAGCACCTATAGAACCAGACCCTCCAGTCTCCCACTGGAAACCAGAAGCTGTGGTAATTTTTCTTTAAAGTTTTGTTTATGGTTTGGGGTTTTTTTCAGTATACTCTGTATGGACAGTAGCAATAACTTGCAGTGTCTGAGCTGATGTTTGTTACCACAGCCCTTAGATCATTTCATTCTTTCCTCCTCCTCAATAAGTGTGCAGAACAGTTAAAATAGCCTGCAGTCCTTGAGCATTAGTTGAGCCCCAACCCCAGTACGCAGGAGCTCTTGAGGAGACGAGGCCCCAGGGATGCAGGCTCAGGGCAGCTGTGAGCTGGCTGTAACTGTGACCTCGGTGCCTCCAGCAGTATTACGAAGATGGAGCTCGGATCGAGGCTGCTTTTCGGAACTTCATTCACAGAGCTGATGCCAAGCAGGAGGAGGACAGCTACGAGATCTTCGTGTGCCACGCCAACGTCATCCGCTACATCGTGTGCAGGTACGCGCTGCCCTGCGCGCCGGGGGCTGCGGGGAGGGTCAGACACGGCTGCCTTTGGCACCACTGAGGGAGGACAGTGTTCATTTCACTGCTTGGAAGGGGTTGGAAATCAGTGCCTTCTGCAGCTTCATCAAGGTACATTTGAAAATTAGAACACTTTCATTCTAATTCTAAAGCAAAAATGGCTAAACCAGTGAAACCGAACCCTTTTTGTACATCTGGACAGTTACTTTACTATGTGCTTCTGCTTCCACAAACCTGAGGGTCGTGCCTGTTGGAAGAGATTATAAATAGGTGCATTACTGGATGCATCTCTTTGAGGTGACATGAATTTGAGCTTGCATATTTAAAGATTGATGCAGTTTGGGGAATTCTTTACTAATGGATAGTTTTGAGTTATGCTCAAGTTGCATTAGTGTGTTTTTGCAGTAACATCCAATATTGGATTAAGGGGAGAGTGGATCTTTCCAATAACATCAAGGAGAAAACAGTTCTGGATCTTTGCCTGTCTGTATCCAGTCAGCTGAGTCTGTTTTATTCCTCTTCCCCATCAACAAAGCACTGTCTGTAAGATAATTTGTCGTGAGCAGGACAGATGTGATTAAACTTTAATCTGATCAATACCTACAACAGTTTCAGTTAGCTTTATTTAGCTGAGCTAGGTAAATGCTGGCCTGTCTGCTCTGTGGGCTCTTTCAAAAATTGCTGTACTTGAAATTATCGATCAGGAAAACAGAATATTCTTTACTGTGCTAAAAAATACCATGTTGTTCCTGCCAAGGCTTTTTCTGAAATACTTACATTTTCTCTTTGCTTTGCTCTTCGTTTTAATGTCTCTTCTGTTCCTTTGATTCCAGGCAATCTGATAGCACAATTGAACACAATCCATGTAATATTTCCTTCAAATCTAGCTTGGCTGTAGCTGATACTTAATTTCTTGGGTTTTCTACAAGACTGTTTTAAGAGCCAAAACCAAGTTATTCCTCAGTATCAGAGGCAAAAGCTGTTTGAGGCAGCATGGTGTTTTTTGCAGCTGTTTAATGCAATTGATGGAGCTCCTGAGGCTGTTGGGTTAGGAAATTCAGAAGGGCTGCAGGCCAGCTGTGATACTGTGTTTCTGTGGAAAGCATAAGTTACTTTTTCCTTGTCCTTTCTGGGGAATGGTGTAGCCTGTGGAAAGTAGTTTGGTGGATTTCTTCCCTAGGCACCTGCAGGCCACTGTGGGGAATCCTGTGTTGCTGCCTCTGCTGTGGGGGTGTGGCTGAAATGGAGTGTGACAGTCACTGCCACATCCCCCTGGTCCCTGCTGAGGCAGCCCTTGGGGGCTGAGCCAGCTCTGCCCTGTGCCACCTGCACAGGGGTTGTGGTGCTGGAGCCTGGGCCAGGCCCTGCCCTGTTTGTGACGGGGCTGCTCAGAGCACTCCTGGCACTGCATTTGAGCTGCTGCCTTCTGTCCACTTGAACTAATCCTGTCAGCAGTAATCATACCCATCTGCTGGACCCTGTTAGCCAAGTGCACTCTTGGCCACGATCCAGTTACCAATGCTATGGTTTTATAGCACTTCCACAAGGAAAGGCTTTTTTCCAAGGCTGATGGGGCCATTGGTATACACTGCACAATGCCCACTGATTTCAATTTTCCCCCTCCTTCCCCCCCTTATCTGGGCCACAAGGTGATGCTGTGAGGGCTTGTTAATCTAACTGTTCAGGAATTACTAATCTATGTGTTTTTGTCACCAGAGCACTGCAGTTCCCCCCAGAAGGTTGGCTGCGCCTGTCTCTCAACAACGGCAGCATCACTCACCTGGTGATACGTCCCAACGGCAGAGTGGCGCTTCGAACGCTGGGTGACACAGGTTTCATGCCTCCAGACAAAATCACACGCACCTGAGTGAGCCAAATGGATGGATGGCTGTCCAGGAGCTGCCTCCAGTCTCTTTGCACTAGCACATTCTGCTACAGTACCACTAGATTTTTATTACATTGGGGTGTGATGCTGTCTTAAAATGTCCTTTAGCCCCATCCCTCCTTCATATTCATATCTGCCTTTCACTCCAGAAAAGAAGAAACCATTGTAAGCCTGAACATGTCCAGTCCTTAAGTATTCCCCAAAACTCAAAGCTGAGCTGTGGAATACAGGTTGAATGTCTGCTCAGCAGTTGCAAGAGCACTGACTTTTCCCCCACCCCACTGTGAATTTCTCTAACCAAAGCTTGCTCCTGTGGGTATTTTTCTTGTGCAGGAAAGCGATTGGTGTGGGAACAGCCTTGTATCACACTGCAGCTAAAACAAAAGGTGAGCCAGCTTGTTCCAGCTCCTGCAGAAGTGACAAACAGGGTATTCTGCTGTCTTAAGGACAAAGGGATAAAGCTTCAGTTTTGTAAGCTGTTGAGTGTGTATGTTGATATTGTGTCATTGTTCCCCTCTGCCCCCAAAAAAGCTCCACGTGCCTGGAGGTTATGAGCATGAAAGAAAGAGGGTAAAAAACCATTTGCCTCAGAGCTGTGGTGCTAGAACTAACTGCTGCTTATATTAAGTGTTTCACCATCCTCAGGATGTCCTTTAAGATGTTAAGAATATTTTTCAGTCTTGTGAAGCCTTTAACCAAAACATGGTCTGGAGAGAGCTTTAGGGATGAGACTGTAGCAGTAAGATGGGAGAAAAGGAAAGCAGTGGTCTTCTCAAAGTACTTCCAGTTTTTTTGAGTGCTCTTTCCCATTGATTTGTATTTGTTGATACCTTACTTTCAGAGTAGAGCAATACCACCACTGAGTTCAGGGTAGTGATGCTGCAGGTCAGAGGTCCTGCAGCACTGGAAACTGCTGTTGCCAGAATGGTAAGTAGGTGGCCATGGGACAGCTTGTCTAGGGCAAGTGTGTAAGACAGGCATTGGGCAGAATGCTCCAAGTGCCTCCTTCATACAGCTCTGACACTGCTGGGCTTGTGGGGGGGGATGGCTCAGAAGCACGCTGAAGCTTGCTGGGCACCAGAATCGATGTAGAAACTTGGTTCAGTTACTAGGTGGAGGCTTGGGAAATTTCACCATGTGCATTGTCTGCCTTGGAGAGAGAGAACAGACTGTAGGACAGCAGACATAGCTAATGTGTTTGAAGATTCTCTGATCAGTAAGGATCTGGATGAGATGCTGAACTTCCGTCAGAGCTGTATGAAGCATAATCAGGACACACAACCTATGAAGAAGACGATTTAAAGACTTGATAATGAACTGCTGCTACATCAGGATACATTCAAGGAACAGGGAGTGGTAGGGAGCTGACTTGTGTAGTGTACGGTGTGGAGGGCAAGAGGAACCCATCATGATGTATCTCTCATTGATGCAATGAGAATAATTTATCAGTTTTTGTCTATTAACTTTTTAAAAATTTTGAATAAAATACTTGGTCTGTCTTTCTTTCCTGTCTCTTCAGCTGTAGCAAGTGTGGCTGGAGCTCTGCAGGGACTGCTGGTGCAGGACCTGTTGTGTCCCACAGTGCTCAGGGCAACAGCTCTTTCACCAACCACCTGAAATGTAAATTTGAGCTGCCCAAGGGGGAGTAGCTGTAGCCTAAGCACAGCCATTTGCAGGGCTGTGTCACCACCACGAGGGAAAGGAGCAGAAGCACCTGTAAGATGAAAATTCTGTGATTTTTATTTTTGTGTGTACCCTCTCACACACATCCCCCTCTACATCCCCTGTGTCAGTGAACAAGCTCTTGGTGGGCAGCCAGACACCACAACACCTCTTTGCACAGGTACAGAAATTAACAACAGTTTTGGTGACACTTAAGGTGGGGAGGTAAAGTGTGAAATTTAAAATTACGTCTTTTTTACCATAGTCTGAGTTTCTGTCTCTTCAACACTGTAAGACTCTTCTTTGAAGTCTTTGGTGGTGTAGTCCCCTGTCACTGTTCACACACAGAGGAGTGAGCTGCCCTGCCCTGCCCAGCTCCTTCTGCCCATGTCCCATACTGAACACAGGGTGACACTTTCAGCTATTCATTTCATTTTAATAGAAAGTGGGATACTTCTGTATTTTTAACATGACACTTTGCTAATTAAAAAACAACCAACAAAAACACAACTAATTTTTTGCACCTTTAAAAGTGAACTTTTGGCCAAGAAAACACAATTCAAGCACTATCACTCTGATTTAAAGTGTCTCCACAGGCTCAGTGTTGAAGGGCTTTCTTCACAAAATCACAAATGATCAAATTGCTGCATAAATTGTTATTTTTTGTCATAGCTGAAGTAACACATTGTTAGAAAAATGACCTCTTAAGTGCCGTACAACAGGACTAATGCACATTATATAACACAGTTAAAAAATGCTCTCTTGACTGAACCAAAACAACATTACAAAGTGAAAGGCAGGGTGGGGTGGGTGTGTGGGTAGAGGGGTGGGTGTGGGGGGTGATGCTACATGTACATACCAGTAACATACATTTAAATATTAAAACAATAAAGCAAAGCATAATAAAGGTAAAAAGGACAAAGAACTAGAGTGTTAGTATCAGTCTCCTGGCTCAGTAATAAACTCTCAGCAAAAGGGGACCAGGGTGGAGAACAGCAGCTGCACCCACAGCAACCAACCCCAGCAGTAACATGGTATTAGGCAATTACATCAGATGATTGATTTCTCCAGAAAGATAAAGATCTAATTTACACGAAGTTTTTGTAAAAACCCAACCAACTAGCCAAAAAAAAAAAAAAAACAAACCAACAACCCAATCTCAAACCTTTTGGAGTAAAAGCGTAGGTGTGTAAGATGTTGAAATATTTTGAGACCATGGAGTCTGCTACATAAAAATAAAAAATTAAAACCAAAACCTATGAACCTTGGTAACAGAAAGTTATGTTTTTGATTCTGTTTTTTTTTTTTTAAACATGTTTCCTAAAGTATGACACCCCCCAGGCCCCTGGTACTTGTCTGGAATATGACTGAATGAGAAGGATTTATGTAAAGTAGCTCTTCCTAATGTCCAGCTCTATGGAACTGGGCTCAATTTAAAAAAAAAGCAAAGTAAGCTTTTTTTTTTTTTTTAAATAATTTCTAAAAGAGGAGTCTCTCCTCCCATGGAGAGCTACTGCACCAAATAATCCAACTTAGAGACATTAAAAGACATCCTGTTCAGAAAGCCCAGAGAAAAACTGTATTTTATCTGCCCATAGTAAGTGGATGCCACTTTTTTTTAAAAAACTTCTAAAAGAACAAAAAATTTAATTAAAAAAATATATTACAAAAGGCACTACTGAGCTTGCAAAAGCATTAAGTGCAGTGTTTAGGTTTGTACCAATCACGAAGCTGTGAGGGTGCACAGTTTGTGTAGAACAGTCACTGCCGAGTGTGCAGCCGGGCTCTGCAGTGCCCCGGAGGGGTGGGGCCCTGGGCAGGTCCCGCCTGTGCCCTGCCCTTCCAACCCTGCCAGCTTTCCTGACTCTGGCACCAGCCCATCCTAATCCATCCCTTCTCACCAGCACAGCCCTGCAGAGCTTCATTTTCTGATCACATTTATCTTCTAACAGTAGATAGCAGAGAGATAACAGATAGGTAACAGATCATCTTTCTCTTTTTTTTCCTTTTTTTTTTTTTTTTTTTTTTTTTTTAACCTAGAGAGCTGTTTCTGGAAGCCTTTCACGCAATTTTACAAGCACTAGGCTTGATATGGAAAACTCTCTGGAGTTTTGAAAATCTTTCTTATTCTCAGCATCATGCTGTCACAACAAGTCATTCTTACAGAAGGCTGCAGAATAAAATTATTGACTGCTGTAACAAAAACTCATTTCATTACCACATCAACACTAGAGACACAGTAAAAGCTCAGATTTCATAAAAATATTTTGTCCTTAGTCCTCTCTTTACAGCTGGGAAATAGCCACCTCCTGGGCTACTGGCTACCATGCTAATATATTACAAACTACACCATTAAGGTAAGGTATCTTGCTGGTAAATTTGCTGAGATTATTGCTGATGTGCTTTTGTGTATTAACTATTCAAATCTGCTAGTGTTAACAGCTTCTCTGGGGAAAAAATAACCAAATAATTTTTAAGGTTTTTTTTTTTTTTCCTTAAATCTTCCACTACCAGTTAAAGGAACCCCAATATAGTTTCTACAGTGCCTGCTTCTAAAGCACTCAGTAGATCTCAGTGTCTGTAACAGCCTCAGAACAAGCAGAGACTCGAGGGTCTCTGTGCAAATCTGTGCACACACACACGGACAGACAGGTGAGGGTGGGTGTGGGAATCAACTGCCCAGCCCAGCTGGCTGGAAACACTCTCTGCTTTATGCACAGGGTTTCACATCCCTACTCCACACTGCAAAGGTCTCCCTGCATTCCCAGGCATGCTTTAGGCTTTTCCCCCTGCAAGCAGAACAATGTTTCACTTCTGCCATCAGTCTCCTCTCCCATTCTATTTGCTGATGATGCATTTCCTCGGCTATCCAAGGTCAAGAAAGGCAGTTGAGGGCTGTGTTCATTACAATGAGGATAAGTAGTGATAGCAAATACCACCATTGCTAAGGGACAGTTCAGCCCACTGTGGTACTGGCAACAAGGGTTAATACAGCTACTGGACAACTGCACTGTCACAAACTTCTTGCTTATCACCAGTAATAATCTACCTTGCATATGGCATAAAGACATATATTCCATTTTTTAAACATACAGTTGTCCTCAATTGAGGAAAAATAAATAGCCAAGTACAAACCTCATGTCACCTTAGTAACATTGCAGTTCTTCCTCCACTCTAACAATGAAAACAGAACTGAAGTCCCGGGGTGGTGAGCTGTGTTTAATGGGCAGGAGGCTCTGCAAAGTAGCGCAGCACACAGGCGGGGCTGTAGCGCCCGGGGCTCCCCGGCTCCGGAGGGAACGAGGCGCTGCCGTGTTTTCCTGGACTTCCTGGTATGGGACTGTTTCTTCCTGAACTGGGATACACTGAAGCGTTTGGATGGGATTGGGACTGGAATCTTGCCTTCAACGCTGGACTTGGCCAACTGAAAGAAACCAGAAGTCACTGAACACTTTTCAAAGGAAATGGGAATAATGAGAGCAGCACTTCAACTCGGAATCACTTTAGATCTCAGAACCAATGCAATAGCTGAGAAAAATCCTATCTGGTAAGAGATAGGTCTGGAAGAAGAGAAGGAACAGGAAGAGCATGAAATATTCTATACAGACGTGTTGCCCCAGTCAGTAAGACATAATTTCTTTCAAAATGGCCATGAAGACACACACCATCCTTCACATAAACAATTTCTTCACTGTGATAATAAAGGGTAAAAGTAAAAACACTAATAAAAAGATGCCTAAGATAGTTAAAACACCTTAACATCCCTCAGCACAACCCAAGTACCACAAGGCAACAAACACAACATTGCTGCACTGCATTAACAACAGGGATGAATTACAAACCAACAGCACAACTATCACTAGGTCCAGTGAAGGATCCAAATACCAAATCAGCAAAGTGAGACACCAGCCAAGTGGAAAACAGTCATGTCTGATTTGTCTGTGGAGATATGCTCACGTTAATTGAGACAGCAGTGGAATGGAAAGACATGACTACAGCACCAGGAAACTCCTTATCAATAGATACCAGTCAAAAAGGCTTTGGTGATTGACTTCAGAAAACAGTTAATTCTGCTGAATATTTGAAATACGGGTTTGGGGGCAACAAGGCCTGAAATTCTGCTATTCAAGCTGACCCACTAATAATGTACTTCAACTCCTGTGCCTGAGTTTGCAGCAATACCTTTGCCTGTCAGCTGAGGAGTAGGACTGCACTGCATGTTTCCATTTGTAAATCATTGGGAATTTCTGGGGATCAATCTCTGCCCCTTCTATGGCTGCTAAGACATCACCATCCAGCTTTGAGGGCTGCTCCCTAGAATGGAAACAGAACTAGATGAAAAGAGACCCATGTATTTGTTCAGGCAATAAAACACCCCAATTCCAAACCACATAGTTTTATATAAGCAAAGAGATTGCTTGTGCAAGTAAGAGTTAAAAAAAGGCAGTTCTTACCCAAGAAGGAATAACTTTAAATTGTCATTTGTGGGTGAAGTCTTTGAAGGAAACTTCTGGGAAGAAAGTTCTTGACGTTGTTGTGCCTCCTTAGTCTGAATTCCAGATTCTCTGGACACTCTCTCGTTTTCTAATGATATTTTGTAGTCTGTCCTTAATGTCTCTCCATGTTTTCCTGTAACACTTGGCTCAGAACTTGCCAGTGACACTGCAGAGCAGGTCTTGTCCAGAATTCCCTCATTCTCAGTTTTTTCAGTGATTTTACGAGATACTCCTGCAACCTCTTGTTCTTGGAATGACAGGCTTTTAAATTCTGACATCAAATTGGAAATGGGTGACATGAAGCATTCTGACCCATCATGCAGCTGCTTTCTGTCACTGATGATCCTTTCACTGGACACAGGACTGCAAAACCCATTTTTGCTGGCAGCAGCTCCCTTCTCGTAGTGCCGAGGGTGAGCTGAGGTCTCTATGATGTTTCCTGCACGCTCCATGGACAGGATATCACACTCAGCATCTCCAATGGCATCAATGCTGGGCTCCTTGGACACCAGAATGGGGCTGATATTTCGTGCTGCATTTTGTCTGTTTTTAATTTCTTCCAAGCTCATGTCATCATCATCCTCATCCAAAAAGGCTCCAACAGAAATGGAATTGCAAGACTTTTTACTTTTGCCTGTAAACAATTTATACAAGAGCAACACATAGGAAGACTTTAAACAGAATGTCAAGTACATAAGCTAGGAACAAATACACAGTATTTATGCCTTACTCTATTTCCCAAAGACACCTCTGGTTTTATGTAACAGCATGAACTAACCTGACTAAAGCTACAAATGCAAAATGCACATGTGGCAAGCAGTAGTCTAAGGTATAAAAGTTTTCCTTGGTTTTGCTTCTTGTACCTTTTTACTCTCACAGTTTTTAAAGAATTATTGTTTAATTTTTAAAATGTTATTTTTTGTGGATTACAAAATTCTATACTTTAGGATGAGTGCCCAAATGCTGAGTGAAAATATACTGAAGATAGAGGTTTTCTTACAGGGATTTCATTTGGGGGCTACACTCAAATAAAGCACTTCACATGAAAGATAAAGATTGTACTTCCACATTGAGTGTTGTTGCTCCCTTTTCTGATGCTGCACTCAGACTGTTTGGATAACAGATGAATAACAGCAACCACAACAGGTGAACACTGCTTCCCTTGGGCACCGAGCTTTTTCTGTCCCTCTTGTCCCCAGGTACAACCCATTGTTTGCAGCACTTGCCCTTTTCTTACCAGAGGGATGTGCAGTTTTGTATCTGTTGCAGGTTTCATTTTCCCCTGTTTCTGGCTGAGCCTTTTCGCTCATTTCACAATGACTCAGGTACTCTTCTAATTTTCGCAGCCCCTCCTGGGAAGACAGATCAACAAAACAGCCCAGAAATTCCCAGTATTCAACCCACGGGAACCCCAGTTCATGAGCTAACTCCCTGCAATAAATAAAATAAAACGAATCACTTGTGAAGACATAAATATTAGTTTGACAACAACTTTTCTGATCACATTTTAACAGCTACAAACAGGAGCACAAACGTACAACCAGACAACACAATCCCACAACAATCAACAGTCTGCAAAAGCACAGACACATCCTTAGCAGTCTGAGTATCACCTCATTTGTTCTAGAGCATTTTTCACATTTCATCTACTATTTTTACAGTCACCAGCATAAACATTGCTATCTTTAAGCTGACTGTATCTACACATCAGATAGAGAGGAATCCCCACTGATGCTGCATTCACCAGCTTTTTCTACTTGGGAATGGCAGAGGGAGGAGGAAGTGAGGGATTATTTTAAAGAATGAAACACAGCTTTTAACAAAGTATTTTTTTTCCATATGTTGCTGATAGAAGGTATTTTAACTGCAAGGACACACACAGAGCTTTTATAATGCAGCACATTTGTATTAGGATCTTTTCACTTTGCTCCCTTTTAACAATCCCTCACTTTCACAGAACAAACAGGCTATGCATAATTTTAGATCTGACAAATGAGGCAAGTAAATGCCTGTGAAAAGCATTCCATACATACCATCAATAATACCCAAAATACCTTTATTGCCAAAGCTAAGAAAGTCAGGTCTCACATTTTAACTACCTTGTTTACACAAAAATACAGTAAAAATCCAACTGCAAAATACTTTGTTAAGTATTTCTGCAGTAACTTTTGCTCCAAGATATTGTGCAGTAAGTAATAATTGTACTCTTGGCACAGTCTTTTGCTTTCACATGCTCTATTTAGTAAGTTTTTATATTGACAGTCTTTTAGATACCTTCCAACTCTTTCAACACCTCTCTCCAGATCAGATTTCCTGACATTGTGAAAGAAGCCAGCTCTGTCTCGAGGTGGAGTCTTCCACAGCCTGCGAAATTCTTCAGCCTTTAAAAAACAGAAATAAATTCAAAAGCTACCCCCACAGTATGAACTCACTCAGTGCTGGCTCCATGTCTACCTACAGGTCTAGAAGAGGTTCAGCTGCCTGCTGTCCACAAGTGCTGCTCAACTCCAGCTGTGAAGGATCTCACACTGGATCTAAAGTTACTCCTTTCCCTACTGGTGGTCACTTTGATCTCTTGACAGCTCATGAAAGAGAAGGACCATAATGCACAATCATCTGAAAATCAACTGTCAGACACCACATCTGCCTGGTTTTAATGTGTGCAGCAGGAAACAGAAGTGTCTTGTGATTTTGCCATTCATTTTTATTTAACTACAAATGTTTCCTGATCACTGTTTTCTAGGATGTAAAGGAGATATTTTTATATGCATAGACTTGCTACAATTATTAGATTAAATTCCTGCTGTCTATTTTGAAGCTGGAATGCCTCAAGGGATATTTTTTGCAAAATCCTGCACTTCTCAACTTTATATGACAAAGATCACACCAATGACTAAGAATTACATCCAGACATTAAAAATACCTGTCAGTAATCAAAATTATGGACTGTTTACACCCTAGATAATATTTTCCAGAGAATAAATTGTTCTTAAATTTCTGACAGTTGAACAGAAAATTGATCAAGAATGTTTAGGAGAAAAAGCATTAAGCATTTTGGGAGATCTCAGTCTTAAAGAATGCAACCACCAGATGACACAAAGTCCTGCACTGTATTTATTCACTGTTTCTAAAGCTGTCACACTTGCAGTAGGTTCACATTAAATAAATGAGTTAAATAAACACCTGTAAGTTTGGAATATATTTAACAGGCATCTAAGTATTTCTTCTGAAAACTAAAGATTTTGCTTTTCCACTGTACAGTCAATACATTTCCCAAAACCATCCCAACACCTACTACCTGGTTGTCAGTTCTTCCATCTAAAAAATACATTAGTTAATTCAACAAGCACAGGTTAAACTGCTTCTAGCATCCAGTGGCAACTTCTAGAAATGAGGTAAAGATACAGTTAAGATTTTTAAAACTGATTCATAGTTGCCTTGAAAGACTGTGCTTCAGGTTAGAGAGTTATAGTAATTATCTGTGAGTAATGGAAGGTTTGCTAAAGGTGCTCATTGAATAGATTCCAGGAGGAAAAAGAAAACAATTTTTGACTGAACTTTTACTCTTCTGATTTCTGTTTTCAGCAATAAAAAAAATATTTACAAGTTTCTGGGCTTCTCCATAGAGGAGATAGAGGACGATCCATCTCCTCAGCAAAGAGAGAGCCACAATCTGTATCAGGAGCAAGCTCCACACAGGGAATCCCGTGGGGATTTTTATTCATAAAAAGGAGAAGTGTAAGCATTGGAGTCACAGGAAGTTCTCTCCTTACCTTTGAGGGGCTCATGGGGCCTGCAAAAGCTCTGATGGACAGCACTGGGTCTTTGGGGCTGCCAGGGTATTTAGGCCAAGTTCTCTGAGGGCCATCGTCCGTCTGGTCGGGCGACCACGGTGCCCCAATGACCGGAGCTGAGGAATTGTCTTCTGCTCTCAGCAGTGGGACATAATATTGACCTAAAATAAATCACACAGAGCTTTCTCATTCAGTATATGTTACAGCAGCCTGCTGCCTCTTCCTGGACTATCAATGCACCCATACTGAACCATCTGACTTCATTGGTAAAACTACTTGTAATTCAGACTCACTGCTTCAGTGGTTACAGATCACATTTTAGTGAAGGTTCCCTTCTCTTTCAAACACAAAAACACCAGAGAGCCCTTCTCTCAGGGTCTTTCACAAATTTCACAGCCTCCTTTTGCAAATGCCTAAACACATATGACAAAACAGAGGAAGTTCTAGGCCAAGGAAATTATAAAATTAAGGGACTCCCCAGCATGACAGATACACCTCTTGCCCTTGCAAAATATATATTTTTTTTTTAGATTGAACACTCTGCTCCAGGCTTACTGAATCAGGACCTTGCCTCTGTTACAGAGCCATGAGAGCAAGCTTGTGATCCATACATTAAGAGTTGTGACTGCCACTTAAAAGACAAGAAGTTCTCTGTCCCTGCTCAATTTTAGAGTTTCCCTTTGGTTTTCAGAGCACTGTACAGCAGCATTATTTATGAACTGAAATGCTACAGAAAGCAAACAGAAGACAGCAAAGAGCCAAAATACATGCCTGATACAGTACAAAACTCTGCATACAGACCTTTCAGGTACTCTTTGATCTTTTCTTTCAATTCGGCAGACTTGTTCTTGCTTCTTTCACAAACTACCTGTTAATATAATTTCAGTTGTTAGGACAGCATAATAACCTAGTTTTCAAATCAACTGCAAATGTGTGTTCTTCCTGAACAATCACATTATTGGTCCCTACCGATCTCATCCAGTACTTTTAATTCATAGTAGACCAACTAAAATACATCAAACTCCATAAATTCTAAAACTTTTCCACAGACACAATCAGTTTAAAATATTTTTAATGTTATACAGAATTTACTCTTTAATCATGACACTAGTACCTTACTACAAGCCTTCTATCTAAGGTAGTCAGTAATGTCTGAATATGAAAAATACTGATCAGGATAACATTTCTGGGTTTGCTGTGGAGAGACTTACTTCTGCTGGAGTTTGATCATATTTGTTTCTTGGATTTTTCACAATAGCTGGGTGTGAGGTAAGCACGTTAACCACATCCAAATTCCCAAACTTGCAGGCAAAATGCAATGGAGTATCAAACCACTGTAGTGGGAAAAAGGGAAAAATTCACATGCACTTAGAAGGATGATAAAGTCAATACCACACATTTAATTTTGAAACTGAGGAAAGTAGATACATGTAATGACTAATTGTCTCAGGTCTTAACAAATCTTTTCCCACCACAGTGCAGAATAATCACTACCAAAACCCACAGAACTCATGGACAGCTCCCCTTTTTTTCACTTTCAGTCTCCCTTGCATATCCTTAACCCCTTCCAGTAATAATAATAATAATGTGGTAACCCCTCCAGATCTTACCATTTTATCTGGAGTGTTCAGGTAAAGGTCAACAATATATTGGATGCGTTTCTTCAACATGACATCGTTATCATCTGGGTACATCAGCCGCATAAACTCCGGATTTTCCAGAGTGTCCAGCAGTAACTGGCAGATAGCAGGCTGATTCTCCTTGGCAGCAACATGCATGACATTGTACCTACACCCTTCCTGGAAAAAAAAAGACCTCAAACTAAACAGCTTTCTTACACCCAGAGATGTTAACTGATTTAACTGAAAACACATGGGTTCCTACACATACATGGACATTTTTGTAAAGACTTATCTTTACACACATATTATTCTTGTAATTAATGAAATTATTCTTACACTCAGTTAGTGCCTTTATTTAAGGAAAGAATGTGGTAAAAAAGGTATATTATAACACTACACAATAAAGGGAGGTAGGAAGTTCAGTTTAGATAAAGAGTAGGAAAATGGGTATAGATATAAAAAATTCAGCTGCTTTGCTCTATTATATAAAAAATTTTAGCAACTTTACAAAGTTTCTGGTACAAGTTGAAATAAGATTGTCAATGTTTGCTAAATGGCACCTTATACATGGATTTGGAATTTAATAGTGGTGCTTAGGTAAGCAATGCTGTAGGAACACCTAATTAGAGCCTAAGCCCTACCCTGGTGCTTAAATTTAGTCTGTTTTAAAAAAAATTGCAATTACTTTGAGGAGACCAAAGAGTAAGAAGACAAGACTATTCTTGCACTACTGAATACAACTATTCCTCCCCTGAAGAACTGCACACTCAGTTCCTTTAGCTCTGCTGGAGCAAAGGCAGCTCTCAGGGTAACTCACAGAGAAGTGACCCAGATGCTGTCAATGAACAGAGAAACCCTGCACTGGTGGAACAAGGTGACTTGAAAGAGGAGCAGGAAACATCATTCCTTCCACTTCTGCTTTCAGGCCCCAAAAGCCACATCACTAAACCAGAACCTGGATTTCCCCATTTTGTTGCAGTTTTCTTACCTGTACGATTGTTGGGTTGTCTCCTGACCCGATCAGGTAACGAGGGTTACTCCAAATGAGGTCTGAAAACGTTGCTGTGTCTCCTTTCTCAACAGCTTTCCGAAGCTTCGCTGTGAGATCTTGAGTCCGTGGACTTTTGTAGCTGTTGGCTCTCTCCTTGTTGGCAGTCTCGCTCTCAGGGGAGCACAAACCATCTACCAGAACACAAATCACTCCTTTCTAGATACATTCTTTCCAGTGATCACCATTTGCACACCCAAGCCATGAAAATTATGCTTTGATCTAAACCATCTATTAATTTTGCATCTTTAATATACAGGAGTAAGGAAACTGAACTCAATAACAAGACATTTAAATACACCAGTAGTTAGTAATAGGGAGGGAGAGGAAAATTATTAATCATCTTGTAAAACTGTTTCAGACTTTAATAGGGGACTGGTAAACTTTATAATTACCAGTCTGCTCCCATTCAAACTTAAAAGCAAACTTCAGCAAGAAATAACAATTTTCTGATTATTAAAATTGCTTCTGCAGTTCTACAACTCCTGAATCCTTCTAATCTAGCAATGGGGGACACTGAAATATAATCTGAGCTACTATTTTATTTCTGAACTTACAAATTTACTTAAGAATTGAGTACAATTTTAATATACTGTGCAATTTTATCAGTGTCTTGCTAAACCTGAAAATTCTGAAGTCCCCATAAGTAAAATCAAATCCTACAAATATGACCATGGACTACTAAGTCAGGTATCCATGGAGATCATTACCTACATTTCAGCTTTAGAAGAGTAGCAATGGCATTTTACATTTAAAGCTTTTTTCATATTTTAAACATTTTTGCACTTAAAAGTTCATTTAAATTTCAATTTATTCAGTGCTTCACCCTTTCAATTGTTCTGTTATTAGTATATTGGCAAGGCAGTTGCTGCTTCTCTCACCAAAAAAAAACCATCAACACTGGCTATTGCATCTACTGTACAGAGATGAAGTTAGTTCCCCACTTACCTCTGTTAAATGATCCCATTTTCACTGGAGACAAACATAAAGAGGACTTGCCTGGAGATGGGAAATAATCACAAATTCCTTTAGCAAATTTCTCAGCATCCTCTCTGTTTGTAAAAGCTTTAAAACGGGAACCCTTAATCATCTTAACAGCCTGGAGAGCCTCCTTCCTATCTTCATAAACGTGTATTCTCTCTGCAACAAAGAACCACCAAAGTTACGTTGTTTCAATAATCTCAGATTTCAATTCCTAGAAAAACATTACAGAATTCCTAAGACTATCATTCCAGCTTTAGTCTCCGATTGTTTCTCTTCCAAACATGGTATAAAGATCGAAAGTCCTCTTAAATCCTGTCTCTTGGAAACTGAGTAGGAGCCTCCCACACACTCCAGGTAATGTCAGGTGATCCCTGTACAGGGCTCAGCCATTCCCAACAATCAACACCCTTTTCATGGATGGGTCACCTTCAACAAAGCATTTCACTTCCAGGTGGAAAGCAAATTCAGAGCTTATTCACCCTGCATTACTATGGATGCTCTCTCATTCAGAAAGACCAACTTTGTAACTGATCCGCTGTCACAACTTTAAGATTGCCACAGACAATCTTAGATAATAAACAAATCCTTCTTCTTCTCCTTTCAATGATACTGCTCAAATAAGGATATCTTAATGTACTTTTTCTTAGTAAGAATTCTTACTACTGTCTCAGAGGAAATGACCCTGTGCACTACTCCTGTACACTACCTGCCACAAACAGAAAGGAAGATGTGAAAACTTTTAGAAGAGATCATTTAAGCTTCAACTGATGGCAGTCTAAATAGTTTACTTTGATTGTTTATTTACAAATTATTTTTTATTCTTGAGAAAGATTAAAGGCACAGGATGTGTCCAAGAATAGCAATAAAAATTATTTTCTTCATCTGAGTTACACAGGGTAGAGGATCCTCATATGTAGGAACTGTAAAGGCAAACACCTGGGATGTCTTGTAACTCTGTTTCTTTGCCTCAGAAGATCAAATACAAATACAAATATTTACAGGAACAAAGAAATACTTCAAGCAATGCTTACAATACTAACGCAGTGGTGTTGAGAACATCTGCTACATAAAAGAATTGTACTCAAACATGAGTAAAATGCCTATCACTGGAAAAAAGGGAAGAGAGTATTTACCATTCCTTGCCAGTATGTCATCATAAACTGGGCAAACACCATAGAATAGCGGAGGATCTCTGGACGGTGTCTGAGCAGTGATCTGTGAATCAGCACCACAGGCAGGAGCTGAGCAGTTCATGTGTGTCACAGCTTCTTCTTCTGGGGGGTTCAGACCCACACAGTACCCAAAGTCTGCCTCCTCAGCAGCACTTCCATGGCTGCTGTGATTCACTGGGCCATTTCCAGCAGCCTCCTCTGACAGAGCAGCCCCTTCCTCCTCCAGTGCTCCTTGCTGTTCCAACAGTGCCTGAGCCAACTTTTTTTCAAAAATAAACCTCGTAGTTGCAGTAATGGGCCCACATTTCAGTCCTGCTCTCACAATCTCTTCTCTAAGCTCATCGTGGCTGAGCTTCTTTAATCGAGATAATATTGTATCCATTGTTATCTCACCTACAGGAAAAGCAAAAAAGGAGAGAAACTGTAAAAACCACAACTTTGCTTCTGCTACTTAAATGATATATTAAAGCCAAGGGAAAAAGTGCCTCTTAGCAATTTCTTGGGATTCTGAAGAGACTCTTGCAGTGCAGAGAAGACAAAATATTTTTCAATTCAATGTTTTTAAGCTACCAGACCTATACCACGTTTATTTCCTCCTCTCTCAACCACTTACAAGAATATTTACAGCTTACATATTATTGTTGATGGTCCTTTTTCAATTTCTTCTGGAGTGAAAATTTAATCTAGAGCATTTATTCATTAGAATTTATGAGGGGCTGAGAAATATTCGATTCCTGACAAGAAAGGGCACAATCTATTTGCGCAATGCAATACAAGGACATGAGCACCAGTCAGCCCCAAGAAAAGGGGCTGTACCTCCAGCTAAAGGCACAGAACTATTTCTAGTATTTCCTTAGGACTCTCTGGCTGACAAATCTAAGGAATAAGCACAAGGCAGCAACCAGGGCAGGCTTTCTCTGGCTGTGATGCAAGGCTGGAAATATGTACACGACATGTTGTTTCCCAGGCCTGTTTTGAGAGCAAACAGCCAGAAGACAAAAACAACTGATCTTTTCAGATCTCCCTTCCAACAAAAAACAGAAGCTGGAAGAATTTCTCCATTTCCACAGGAACATCCTTCTCTCTGCTATGATACAATTCCCCCAGCTCTCATCCCTCCATGTAATCCACACTGACAGCTTCCACACTGGTCAGTGAGAGGATACTAAAACCGAGCTGATGCCAACACAAACTCCTTGTTCTGAAAAACACGGGATTTGGGCAGCTCAAGAATACAAACTTTCACATTATTTCATCAGGTACTGCAACCATGTACCTGCACACAGGCTGTGACTCTCCAGGCACTCACTGCTCAGGAAGGGAAGCTCCAGACAGAAATGATTCAGCTGGGCTATTCCCTCAGCTTGCCTTCATTCCTGCCCTACACTGCTCCTTCCTCCACTGCTGAGCCATTTCACGAGGCTTGTACTGCTTTGGACACGGGTGTATGGCCATTTCAGCAATTTATTTTCAATTTCAGGTTTCATCCTCAGTTAACAAAACTAAAGACTTCTTTCCATATATTAAAAAACCCCAAATGCACACAGTAAGTTTTTGCAGCTTTCAGCAGCAGTCAGTATAGCACCAGGTTAACTTTCACTGCAATCTGAGTCAGAACTAACACATTCCCAGTATTAGGAAATACTATGAAAATGTACTTAAAGCCAAACTCAAATAGTCCTTCAATTATTACAAGTCAATAGTCATGTAAGTTTGAGGTTGTTTCCTTGGAGGGACATTTTCTTTGAGAACCATCTCTTTTTTATGAACACGTTATTTTGAATGTCTGTGGTTAGAGAACAACACAACCTCAGCCCCTGAACATTTCACAAGCATTAACTGGAACCTCGCTGAAACAATGGGAAATTAGAATATTTCCAAGTGAAAAAAAAAAACCACCACCAAACAGCAGCAGAGCCACAGCTGATGCTGTTGAGCCACTTCCCCAAAGAATTGTAGTTCCCTTGTGATTCCTGAGCCTCCAAGCAACCTCGCTGTTTCGATTATCTGACTTGCCCACAAGACTACAACGACAGATGTGAAAGATCCTCTCGCTTGCTTTCAATTCTTAATCCTCTGGTTTTTTAAATAAAATTTGATACCAGTATATTTTAATAAAGGGATGTGCCCCTAAGGTAAATTAAAATATCCAAACTTGCTATTCTAAGGATTTTCCTTTTGAGACCACATAACTGCAAAATCACAGGAAAGATGAAAACTCAGGGCTGAGAAAGTTCATTGCAAAAACAGCTCAATGAAAACGCTTTGAGTCAACATAATGCCTTAAAGAATTAACTGAGAAATGCTCCTATTTTTAGGGTTCAGAACTAGCACAATCATTCTGCAGAAGAACAGACCTGTACACATATATAATTCATGTATGGAGGGTAGACAGGAACACGCAAAAATCCTTCCTGCCTTGTAGTTAAGCAAAAAAAAAAAAAAAATTCTGTGAGGGAGCGATTTCTTTGCTTTCTAATGTTTGTACAGAACTTGGTACCTAAAATTTAGTGCTCAAAATTTTGTCCGTTTAAAGGAAAAAAAAAGTTATTTATTTTCTGTGTCTATTACAACTCTGGCACAACTGAATCAAAATGAGATGACAAAGCAGACAGCAGTGAAGAACCAGGTTTAAGACCTGCTGTTAATATGAAGAGTTTTCTACAGGGCATTTGGTGTGGAAATACGGAAAACATTGCTAGTATGACAGAACAGAACTCTCACAAAATCCGTCTGTGTTCTGAAAACAAGATTTCAGCTTACTTAGATAATCATTATTAATTTTTAATTTCATTACCTATTTTAATCTGTCCAAAACAAAATGTGTGACTGGCAAACCTGAGAAACAGCAACTGTTCATTCTGAGACAATCCTTTGACCGTTTGTTACACGCAGGTGAAAATGAGATTATTTGAACTGTAAAATGTATTATATAACTACAAATGATCCAGAGCACAGCCAGCACTGAGGCTGCTACCACTTCTAGTTCAGCATGTAAGGCCTTGCCAGTTACCTTAGCAAATATGAGTAACTGCTTTAACAACAATCACACGTTCCAGGGTTCTTCCAAATCAATCAGAACCTGGAAGAATGGGCAAGAATTGTATTTTCCCTTGTCTCATTGGATCAGTATGAAACAGCAGAATCTCCTTCCAAAAAACCAAAATGAAGACTAGACCCATGACAGAATGAACGACTGACTTCTAAGGATGGCAGTATTATTTTACTCTACTGCTCTCATTAAATACTGCAATAAATGAGTAATGTAAGAAAACTGCTCTTTTTGGTTGGGTTGTTTTGGTTTTTTTTTCCCGAGGCAGGAATGGAGAGTCACATCCTGTCTTCGGCTCTATTCGGCTGATGGGATTTGCATATGTTAGAGCAACCGTGGCTTGGCGATGGGGTGATTTGTCTGTACCGCCTGTGGGCAAATGAGCCACCAGTTATGAACTACGTGGCTGAAAGGGAACTGCTAAACAAACTCGAAATAAGCCACGGGAAAAGAAGAAAGGGAAGGAAAAAGGGACAACTTCTCAAGGAGGAGAAACGCGCTCCTATGTCCAGACGCGGAGCGAGCGGGCAGGGGATGCGGGAGCAGCAGCAGGGCCGGGGAGCGGGGCCGGGTGGGGCGGGCGGAGCCGACTGTGCCGCCGAGCCGGAGCCGGAGCCGGCGGGGCCCGGCCGTGACAAAGCGGGAACGGGAGCGGGGCGGCGAGGCCGGGCCCGCGCAGGGAGGCGGGAAAGGCCGCGCGGCCTCCCCGGGCGGTGCCCGGTGCCCGCTCCCGGCCCGCCCGCGGGGCGAGGGGCAGCGCTTCCCCCCGGCCTCCCCCGAGTGTCTCACCTGGGCGGCTCCCGCTGCAGCGCTGGCTCCCCGCGGCGAGCGGCGCCGGGCCGGAGCGGGGAGCCGGGGACGCCATGGGGGTCGGGGAGGAGATGGCGGCCGCCTCCGCCGCCGCCCGGCGGCCGCCCGGCCTCCTGTCCCGCAGCCGCAGCAGCCAGCCCACGGCGCCGATGACGGCGCAGGCGGCCAGGAGCTCCCAGCACGGCCATCGGCCCCAGCCGGCTCCCCACAGCGAATCCCAGCCCCCGGCGGCCCCGACCCACCGCTCCATGCCCGGCCCGCGGCCCGCCCGCCGCACGCCGGCTGTGCCCGCACGCCCTCAGGGACGGTACCTCCGCGGCCTCGGCTTCCACTCCTCCGCCCCGCGCCCGCCCCGCGCCCGCCCCCGAGCAGACGCGGCGGCGGCTCCGCCCGGCGCTGACGGGGCTCCGCCGCCTCGCTGGGCCTCACCGTGAGCGGAGCCGCCGCTCCCCGCAGCGGGAAGGGCCGGGGCAGGCGCAGGGAACGCGCGGCTCCGCGGCTGCCCAGGGCGGCACCGGCGGGCAGGGTTTGAACTGCACCCTGTCCTGTGCTCCGCCGCCAGCCCCGGGAACACGGGCACTGCCACAGGCTCTTTACAAAGCTTCCGTCCGGGTATTAACCCCAAAATGCTGCAGTCTCGGTAAGCCGTGAGAGATAGCCACCGAGAAGGAGCCTCTAGTGCATGAGAAGGAAACAATTCCCTGCACAGGTGTGAACCAGCCCTCCAGCAAGTGCAAATTCCTGCCTCAGGCTACAGGCACCTCTGCTATGTGCAGTGCAGGCACTTGCTGGTTTAAGTTGTTGTCCTTAAAGAAGAAAATAGAATCGCGTTAACTCGCACTGATTAGTATTGAAAGCAATGTACAGGAATTTCTCTCCTCGTCATTGCAGTTGGCTAAATTAGAATGAAGATGACATTTCTGCATTGTTCTATTTTGTACACTCAAACCACAGGCTGACAAATTCAGACCAAGGAATTGTTTCTTTCCTGACGAGGTTCAGCTGAGAAAAATAAAATATAATGGAAATCTAAACTTCATTGTTTGTATGTGGGAAAAATCAATACACAATAATGTTGTATTTCAAAAGATTCTTTTTTCCCCTTAAAGGTGGCTATACAGCATATTCAGGATCCCAACATAAAAATTACTACCCGAAACCAAAGCGAAAGTGGTAAGTCTTTCAAAGTAGAAACAACATGGGGCCCTTTAGCAAAAATAGTTTATTGCACAAAACTTTTAAAGGAATCCCTATGCACATAATTTTTATAATCAACATGCTTTGTATGATCATAAACATTAATTGTACATAGTGTAACTCCTCCAGCCCCTGGGTTATCCATTCTTCAAGAACATGGAATTATTAACTTCTATCTTTACAAATACAGCCTAAGCAGACATTACTGAATGTCATACATGAAACAGAACCATTTCATTTACAATATCCAGAACATCTTTCCCTCCCCTAAAAATCTGTGCATCTGTATTGGAAATGAGGCTGCCCAAGACTCATGTTGCTCATTAGTAGGAGGCAGAGTGATCAGATGACAGCTGATGAGCATTAGTAATTCCTCTGGACAGCAATTGCTTTCACAGGAAAATACTTAAAGGCTCTGGTCACAGCAAGTCACATGCAACTATTCCCACTTTCGCTGCCAAGTTAATAAAATGTACATCACAAGGTTCTGCATCACCAGGAGTGAATTTGTCATCTTTAAGGTAAAGTTATATTGGTAATACTACCTCTCCCCAGCACACCTTTGATATTGTCACAGCTAACACTAAAATAGCTGTGCCACTGCAGTTCTCTCCCCTAAGGAGGAATATCTAATCCATGACAATATGATCAGTAGAACATTCATCCTGGATATTACTTTACACATGAAACTCTCATAGATTTCTGCTAGGATATTGCCTGAATAAACAGTATGGGATCAGATCCTCCCATTGCATGAGTGGATGGGGGCTCAAGCTGATCCCAATACAGTGCACAAATATTTCCAAGAAATCTGGAAGACAGTGGAATGGAGCATTATGCAATATTCAGCAATACCAGAGACTCAGTGACATTTTATTCTGTTGTAGGATTTGCTGGTCTTTGTTGTGATTTTTTTTTTTTACACACACAGTTATTCAAGAGCCCTCAAAAACTCAACAGCATCTGAAAAAATAATGCTGCACCATTTACCAGCCTTCAGCACCAGGGAACATTCTCACATTGCAATGACATTTCTCCTTCATTAACTAGATTTGGTTTAGTATGTAGCAACCACTGAAGACACACAGAAAATACATTCTATTGCAGTACTTGAAAAAGGAAAATAAATGTTAAAGATTATTTTGCAGATTCTCCTGATTATTTGGCAGTGCTGTGACAGGCAGAGGGGAGACAATTTTCATTCCTACAACTAAGTTATTTTATTGCCTAGACAGCAGACCTAAAGCTTTGTGGACTGAGCATGCCCAGCCTCAGGATGAGGCTTTATAATAAAGCAGCAGCTATTTCTCTGGGTCATTAAAAACACAGCTGATGAGCTTCAAAAAGGCCTTGCTTTTATCACACACTGCATGCTCCTTCTAGAAGACTTCCCACTGACTTCTGTAATTTCACTTAGTACCTCACTAGATTTAGACCCTCAAAAGTCTCACTGTCCTTCATTTAAGTAAATGACATGGCGTTTCTGTTTGTAGAAAAAGCACATGGTGAATATAACAGGGCAACACCCAGTGTTCAGGTACTGCCAAGAAGCAGTTGGGTCAATGCAGGAACCTAATCCACAACAGCTCCCTCACCTTGGAAAGGAAAACACACATCTAAGGCTACTTGACTGTGCAAGCTCAGATGTCTTCAGGAGCCAGTGAGAAACTGCAGCAGGATGTAGAACGAACACAAAAAAGAGAGCTGACATTCAGAACAACTAGGAAGGTTCTAACAATTCTGGCTGCTTTGATGCCAGATAAAACCTTTATCTATACAACCACTGCCAAACTAACAGATTAGAACATAGTGGATTCTGAACTGTAGGCAATGTCTTTAATGAAGTGAACAGCAACATTAACACTGCACAGGCAGTATTTCAAATCCTGGACATTTGGTAGTTTTCTTGTACTGAATATATTATTCATTACAGTTTCATTTTTTTCTTTAACAATACTGTAGTTTGGTTTTTTTCTTCTTTGAGCTTAATATACAGGCAACTTCAAGAACATGACAACAGTGAGATAATCAGTACCATTTACTCTACAAAGTAGACTGCAGCAATGTGCAGACATGTCTTAATCTAGTTTATAAAGCTTTTGGCTTTGAATTGTTTGGTAAATCCTTCTGATGGGCACCTAATGCCACATCAATGCATTTCTTCCTTTACCAGTTGCAAAACCTGTTGCTGTCAGCATCACTTGACTTTGATTCCAGTAAAATCTAAGTTAAAATCCAGTAGCTGCAGGGCATGAAATCATTCAGTAAAAACTCTTACAGTACAAAGTGTTCAATTGGACTAGAGCTTGAAGTGGTAGTTACGAGAAATCAGACTTTGGATAAATATAGGTGGGTTTGGGAGTTTTGTTTGTTTATTTATTTTTCACCTTACTGCTAAACAAAATGCAATATCCTTCCCCCTCCTCTGCAATAACCAAACCCACAAACAGTGACAGCCTCTTTTCTTCTGGAAGAATACATAAACTGGAATTCTTTTTCCAGCCTTTGAATCCACTTGTACTTGATAGATATTTTTTTTGCAAACACTAAACTGGATATAATTGACTTGTTTTATGTTTTAAGGACAAAAACATTCTAGTACATGAGTTGCCACTACATCTTCCAAATAGCTGAACACTGAATTTTAGAGTGAGGAGAGGGCTGGCTTATCACTGCACTATGAGCCACATGGAACAACAGGACCTAAGATGAAGGAAACTAAAATGAGCTGCTTTAAAAATAACTTAGGGTGCTCTGCAGAGGGGCTGCCACAGTACCAACACTTCCATTCACGGTGGATACCTTGGAATAGAGGGTGCAAAAAGTAGAGGAAGTGTGTGGGAGAAGATAAAGCTATTAAAAATAATAATTTTATAGGCATTATAATTATGTCTTTTAAAGTAAAAATAATTACATTTCTAAAAGCTCTGGCTTCAGGAGCTCATTTTCCCTAAGCCATTTGTACAGTATGTCAAAGAAAAGCAAACTTAAACATAACCTTAAAACAATGACAGTAACAAAACCCCTCATTGTAGCCTTAACTTACAGTATATAAGCATATTAAACCAGATATTCAAAGTCAGAAAATTATGATTTTTTTTCTTATATATATATATATATTTTACACACATACTTTTTAATGGGTGTCTACTTCAAAACTTGAAATAAAAAGGTGCAAAGTATTTGTGCAGTGAAGCAAAGCTCACTACTGGCCTGTGACTGTAAGAGAAAAACATCAGCAAACATCCCGGGCAAATCTGCCAAAGATACCAACTGGTCTGCATTGCTTGTCTTTACAGTCTTGTTTCTTCTGCTATAGGTCAGAGGTCATCTTCAAAACTGGAAATGGCTTACAATAAATTCTTTTCCTTCAAATACAGATACCTGTAATCTGAATTTCAAGAATAAGAGATTATAGGAGGGACAAGAGAATACTCAGCATATCCAGTTCTCAACCACTGCTAATGGCTGAACATGAGAAGAACTTATTTTTCTCTGTAGTTTGGCTACAACCCAAGATGGGGGAAAAGAATACATCCTCCTCCCACAAATTTAAAAAAACCCAAAAAACAAAAAACCAAACTCAAACAAGAAAACCTAGATGTTACATAATTAACAGTAATTCCTTAACAAACTCACCCAGATTGAACAATTACATACTTGAAACCAGATGCTCCTCTTGACCTCATTTTAAACCTTCATCTGAATCTCTTACTAAACCCTCAAATGAGCCAGATTCACTACTTGGCAGTACCCAACATGACAGAATTGTTATGGCAAGGTTTCAAACAAACCCTTAGAATAGCACATTCTACATTTACTATTCCATCAGTTTCTCAAATCAGTGCCCTTTGCTTCTATAGGCAAAAGCACAACTCTGAACACCATTTAAAAAATGAAATAAATAAATTTTATAAAGATTTGTTTATATACTTAAAGCAATAGGAAGAAAGACAACTGATAAGGAGGTTATAGTGTCAAAGCTTCCTTGTCACTAACATTACAATTCTCCTTCTTTTCATCTGCAGTAGGAGTCTCCTGCTGGTCTGATGCAGTTGTAGGACTTGTAGAAGTAAGGTCCATTAACTTGCCCTCAATCTGAGTCCATGAAGACATTGATTCATGTACTGTAATGGTGTGTTCCTCCATCTGGCGCTGGAGGCTGTCCATCTCTTGCCTTTGAATGTATTGAGAATGAAAAAAGTAAAAATTAGCAAGCAGAAAACAAACTGCTAAATGCAAGTCCAAAAAAATCACTTTTCTGATTCTTGATACCTACTCCAAGACTAAGATATAGCTCTATACAAGAGAAAAAAATCTACAAGAAGCTTAGGAAGGGTCTCCTTTGAGAGCAAAACAAATACAATATGCTTATTATTATGCAAAAACATTATTAGCTGTTTCTGATTTTTTCTGCTGTGCACAATCTAGGATGGACATTTTTAGTTTATTGTAAAGTCTTCTTTCACTATGGTAATGACCATATAAGTGAGCACCTACAATGACAGACCATCCTACTGTCCTAAATTTAGTCCCAATAAAGAATTAATTGTACAAATCCTTTTTTCCTCATGGTGGCAGCTGGTTTCCTGACAACATTTTTAATATTCTTTAATATGGTTTAAAGTAACAGCCCATACTTTAATTGCCGGAGACAGCTGTTCAGATTCTTCAGAGGCTCCTTGCTCACAGCTGTTGGTTTCAGCAGTTCTTCCAGCAAGGCAGCAGGCACTGGACAATCAGGAATCTTGACTGGAGTCACAGGATTGGAAGAGTTATTCTCTCCTTTCAGTTCTTTCCTCTGGTTAAAGGAAAAAAATGGAGAGTCAGAAACACAATTAGGTTATTTCATCAATATAATTTTTCCCACCTAGAAAGAGTCTCACATCATGCCACTGGTGCACATCTGCACTACAGAGCAGGAATCACAGGCACATTCATGTTGGGTTATTCAAGAGCATTAGCAGAGAATTTTCCTGTACTTTACAATGTGTTCTTCCTATTTAAATACCTTCTTCATCTTGCCATGCTTCAGGTCCAACTTCAGCTGCTGGTTTTGCTGCAGCAGTGACTTCATGCTGTTCTTCAGTTCAGTCACTTTAGCCTGCAGCATAAACTTATCCTTCTGAGTTGCTGACAGGTCTTCCCTCACCATTTCCAACTCAGTCTTGATGTTCTAAGTGGGAAGAGAATCACTGTGATGTAGAGAAACGGCATAAAAATTACAGCCAACTAATGTTCTTATAATATTTTCAGTTTCCAGAGGAAACTAGAGGGAAAAAACAACACACAACATTACTGTTTGAAACAAATTTGCCATGGCAGAAAATCAGAGTTTAGGTTCAAAGAAAGTCAGTAGCCTATCTTAATGGCCTAAAGATTGAAGAAATACAAAGGTAACAGCACTGTCAGAATAAAAATTCAGAAAAAAAGTATAAGCATGCTTTTAAAAAATAAAATTATTCTTTTAATTATTCCCCTACAGCAATCAAAATTCCAATCCATCAGAATTGGCTCAATTAAATACCTGCAAGACAACTTGTATCCCTTCTAACTCCTTGTGGCTGCGCTGTTCAGTCATGTCCAGCTGCTGCTTAAGTGTTTCAATTTCTCTTTCTTTTCGTTCTACTTCCCACTTCAGGTCTTCCACCTGCCAGGGATGGGGAAAAAAAAAAATCATCACTGGACTTATCTACAGGTGCAATCAACCACAAAATCCACCAATATATAGTCTTCTATATAGAATTAAAACTTTCGTAAGAAAACCTAGCAAAGCTTTATTAAATATGCTGAATTAAAGACAAAGTCATACAATGCAATAGAAATACAGATAAACACAGTTAAGTGTTCACTTTTTACCTCTTGGCTTACTAGAGGCTGTTCACTAAGTTTGTCATCCAGGTTTTTCTGCAGAACTTGGAGCTGAGATCTGGCTTCTGCCAGCTCTTGCTGAAACTGAGATACCTCCTGGGAATGTTTTCCATCCTCGACCCTGCACAGCAAGATTAACAGACACAGCAGTTGCTCAATCTGTTCTTTAAAACAAGAACTTCACTGAATTAGCCAGTTAACTATAAATTACATGACTTGGAAGTACATGGAACTTGGTTAATTACAGCTTTGACTAAAGGCTTTGCCAACACATTCATAGAGCAAGAGTTAAATCACAATAAGATTTCATGAAAGACATGTATAAATATTGAATATTGAAAAAAATTACTAAATTCTTGAGCACTGGTAATAGTCCAATTACAAATGACATATTATGTAGCAAAAAAACCAAAAAAAACCCTGCCAGCAATTTTGCTTTGTTTTTGGAGTATTAGGGTTAAGCTTATATCAATTTTCATGTAGGTCTGATAATTTCTTATAATTTAAGAAACAATTTTATATACAAGCAAACTGAATTTGAATACATTGTGGAACATAGTCAATAATCAAATTAATACTCTATGCAGCTCCTCAGGGAAGTAAAAAGAATTATAGGAGATATATAAAGTGTTAATCCTTACTAGCAATGTGAAATAGTAGAAGTATGTGGTGAAAGTGAAACAAAAGCAGATAGTAAAGCCTAAAAACAGTGTACCTCAGGTCTAACTGAATTATAAAGAGAGAAAAATGCAGGTATTTGCTCAGAGTCCAAACAAACATCTTGTGGTCAGGTTCTGCTGGGGAACATTCAACATAACCCACCCCAAAGGAGCAAAATCAAAAATCCACTATGTATGGCTTTTTCAGAGGATTTACTGTTCTTTTTGAGACATTTACTTACTGCAGCTTGTCCACCTCAGCCTGCAGGGCCTGGACCAGCAGCTCTTTGGCGTGGAGCTCCTTCTTGATCTCACTGAGCTCGAGCATCGCTGCCCGGTGGTGTCGCCGGTTGTGGGCTGCATCCGCCTTGGCTGCTGCTTCCTAACAGGACAAAAAGATACAATTTTACTTTGTTTTGTCTCTACAGGTGAATAATAAAGGGAGCTTAACACAGGACTTAACAGAGAAGGCATCCAATGATCTTTCAGCCACTGGCTGTTGTGACAGATCCCCTGCAGGAAGCAGTATCTTACAAAACAGATTTCATGTCAAGATACTTTTAAAATACCTTCAAATCACTTTGTAAATAAATAAAAGATGAGCATTACCTGCTTCTGAAGGTCTTTAACTTTTAACTTTTCCTTCTCTAGGGAAGCCTGTAAAGCTTGAATAAGTTGTTGCATTTGCTGATCCTCCTCCTCTTTCCGCTTTAGGACTGCCTGAACCTGTAACACATCACAAAAACAAATGCACATTTTGTGTGGGCTCACTGGAAGTAGAGGAAATACAAACACAAGCCATTGCAGGGATTGCAGAACAACTCTCTGCTGTTCACTGATCACCCTTTCCACACAGTACCTTCAACCTTACAAGTAGCTATGGTTAAATGGTAGCTCATTGCCTATGTCCACATTAATGTATTGGAATAAAAATTGTTTACCTCAATGAATCCATATGTAACACAAATGGATTTTTATGTTCCAACTATCTACACTTTCACTATTGCAAATATTGTAGTGCAATTTTATTAATTTTATTTCTAAAGAAAACTCTATTTAGTGCCAAGCCCCATTTCTGATCTCTTGTTCAACCCCCATATTGATGCTATTATGCAACACACGGGGAACCCAGAGCTGGAATAAATGCACCAACTTTGTATTGTATGAGCCAATTCCTTTTATTACATCAAAAAGTCAAATACCTGTAGATTCAGTTGTACCAAGTCTGCCTCTCTTTTTGCTAATGCTGTTTCCAGGATATTATTGTGCTCCCTCAAAGCAGCATTGGACTGGCTGAGACCTGTAAGTTTTCCACGTTCATGTTCCAGTTCAAGGGCCAGCTTTTTATTTGTTTCTTCTAAACGTTTTATCTTCTTCCTGAAGCCTCTAGATTCCTGAAGCTATAGTCAAAGAAAAAGACAAATCAAACATAAACAAACAGCTGCAGGCTACTGTCACAAAAAAATTGTGAGTTAAACACACTAAGCCTTTAGATTTTCCAGAGCGGAATTTCTTTTTTCTTTTCTTTTTTAAATGAACATTAAAAAATAAGTTCACTTTGGTATTTTTTCCCGTTGGAAAACTAAAATGCATGCAGAAAGAAGAATACAGGAGCAGATCCAGAGTAGCTGATATATATATATATATATATTTAATTTTTTGGTGCCACTCTACAACTGAAACCATCCATGACCCCCAGCAGTTCCAAAAGCTAATGATTCACACATCCTCACTGTCTCATGACCAGACACAGCTGGTATCTAATACAGGAACCACTTCCCTCTCATCCTCTTTCTCTATAAGACAATGACTCATGAAACCACAAAGAACCAGCACAAGGCAACAAAATTTGCAAGTAGCACAGACATGATGTTTCCTATCCACGATTCTGATTTTCTCCACAGTTGTAATAAAATTCTGGTACTGAAATTTTTTCCCTGTCTCTCAGGCACTTTTTACTGTCATATGCCCATCTACCAAGCAAATTCAAGCAATCACCTCATCCTCAAGTTCCAGCACTTTCTCTCTGTATTCTTCAAGCTCCTGGCTGGTCAGTGAAATCACTTCTTGCAACTCTTTTTCCAGCATCAACTTACTGCTGCTCACAGCTCGCAGTTCTGTCTTCAGAGCTTGAATCTTCTCCTAAAGACAAAGGGGTCACACATGATTAGTGCATCACCCATCTTCAGGAGTCACTTCTGCTTTGGTAAAAAAGCCTGCTTTTCTCTAGCAAATATGAAATGAGGTGCTAGTATTTAATTTAAAGGTCTTGCTCAGAGCTTTCCACCTTTGCATCCAGCTACTGCTGTTGGTGTATTTGGTATTTGATATCTTGCTCCATTGGTTCAAGAAATTGGAGCTTCCCTCAGTAAATTAATTTTCTTATTACAGGCCTAACATATATAAATAAGCTATGGCTACCTTGAAAAACTTTTAGTTGTCAAAGAAAAAAAAGCAGTAAGAGCTAGAATTTTGGAAAATCTTCAGATACTAACCATTAAAAAAAATATAAAAATCCTACCAAAAAAACAACCAACAATAA
Source organism: Catharus ustulatus (assembly GCF_009819885.2). Classification (NCBI taxonomy): domain Eukaryota; kingdom Metazoa; phylum Chordata; class Aves; order Passeriformes; family Turdidae; genus Catharus; species Catharus ustulatus. The sequence continues at coordinate 6,862,943 of NC_046238.1, read as the reverse complement.
AAATTTCATCAGTAAATCTAGTTTACCAAATCACCTCTCTCAAATATAGTTAAAGAAGTTCTCAGTGCTCAGAACTCTAACACCATTTTTTTATCTAGCTTTATTTTCCAAATATTTTCATCACTTCAGGATGAAATAGTATTTCAGGACTTATAGCTCTGTCTTTGTACAATGTCACAGGACATCTGCATACCTGAGCAATCTGGTCATTCCCACCATCAGTAATTTGTGCCTTTAGTTTGCTCAGCTCTGCCTCAGCAGATTCCTTTGCAGTAAGAGATTCCTGCAGCCTCCGACTGAGGATGCTGACTGCATTCTCATAGGCTTTGTGTTTTGCTTTCATCTCTTTCTGAGCGCTCGTCAGGTCTGACCCCAGACGCTTCATTTTCTGTTTCTGCTCTGTAATGGCCCTGGTGTGAAAGGAGAAGAAAACAACAGGTAAAAACAAAAGCTGCTTGACAAATAGTACTACAAGATTAATTTTTCACATGACCCAACAAAACCCATCTGAAAGCCAAATATGAAAACCAAATGCTGTATTCTTTTGTCTGTGCTAGAAGAAAACTTACTTTTTTGCTTCCTCTTGCATTTGTTCTACTTGTTGTTTTAATGCCTGATTTGCCTCAGCAAGAGATTCCATTTGTTCCTTATCAAACTGCAAAGACTTAACAGGAAGGAAAAGAAGACCCGTGAGCATAGGAAGAAAAGCATGTTTGCTGTGTATGTTTGATTATAAAAGAAAAATCATGAAACTTCAAAATTACTTCCATCTCTAAATATAAATTGCTCTCTAGTTCTCCATACTCTCTTTCCCTTTTATTCCCTCTCTAATTTTTCCATCTTAACACAGATGAACAAGTGCTTGGATTTTGCAGTTCACTTTAGGACCAAGGAAACTGCTTCCACATCAGTCTTCTACCACTCCTGCACTTACTTACATGAGGCATTACTAAGCAGTCATGCATTTATAGAATTTTGGTAGGTATATATTGAAATGTCTAGACTATTTTAAATATATAACCAAGAACATTAACTTGCAGGTAGTCATTCTGTGTGTATCCTGGATGTAACACTCTCCAAGTTCAAAGCCTTCCACCTTCCATACCTGCAGGCGTGTTTCCATATCATCTCGTTCTTTCTGCACCGACTGGAGGTGATTTTCTATTTCCACCATCTGCTGGTGAACCTGAGATATTTCCTTCTGTAGTTTTGAATGCTCAGATTCGAGTGACTGTTTTTCAACTTGGATTTTCAGCAGCCCTCGTTTCGCCTCCTTCAGTTCCGAGTCCAGCCGCTTCTTTGTAGCTTTCAGCTCACTGATGAGCTGGTCCTTGGAACTCGCATCTCTTCGATAGGCTTCCACCATGACCTTGCACACAAGAGTTTCAAGAGGACAATGTCACTTCTGTTTCAGCTTTGCAAATTTTTGACTAATTTACGAGAAAGTATTTATTGATATTCTTTTAGTTTGAGGGGTGGGGATGTCATACAAACCAGCATCAGCTTCTGTAAGATATTTACTCTGGTTCAAAGGCGTTTATGCAAGCTCAGATATCAAATAACAGTTCATATGAGCAGTTCATTAAATGAAACACCTCAGTGTTCTCTGCAGTAAGGGACACTCTTCTTCATATTCTTCATGGAAATTGCATTAATTATGTGCCATTTTTAAAAACCAAACTAATTGTAAAAAATTAACCATCCCATGCACGCAATTAGTAACTTCTGCTATGAGAAGAGGACTTAACTGTAACTGACAGTTTAAACAGCCTTCTCAAACTTAAACATAGCTAAAACAAACTTTGATGTTAGGTTAATAAGCAATCAAGCAGCAAATTAATGGTGCCACCTTATAAATGAGACACATATATGTGGAACACTAATGACATATCCATTTCAAATTACTGTTTCAAAACTGTGTAAATTCAGAATAAAATTTGCAGTAAAGCACTTATTTACCATCTAATTACTGAAGCAACTATGATTTTTCAAACCTGGAAGGAAATTACAACACTTGGGGATTTCCAAGTTCTTTTCCAAAAGCAAACCTAATCGACAAACCCAAGAGAGATTTTCTATGGTGGATCATTTGGCAAACTCCCCGAAGCCCTATCAAAACATGAACTGGCTGGTGGATCAGCTTTTACATTAGCTGCAGATAGAAAGTCAACTGTAAGTTATACAGTTTCTGCATTTTAATGGCATAAAGTTCTGTGATACAAAAAATAAATTTAAATATCCTCACAACCTCCCCAAAAGTATATGCCTTTGATGTAAAAAGTATGTTCCTTGGGTTTATGTCTCTGAAATTTCTTTACTTTTGCTTACCTTATGCTGCAGGAACTGTTCCTTTACTTTTTGAAGCTGTTTTTTGAGGCTGGCATTTTCTTGTTGCAGATTTTCCACCTGCCAGAGGGGGAAAAAGCAAATATTGCTTTATGTGCCAAATGTCATATTATAGCTGATTTCTTCAGTGAGCATATCTGTCTGATTTGTAACAATTGCCTAATCTAACAAGGATGCTGCTTCTGACTAAGCATCTCAATGGTTAGATAACAATACATTTTATACAAAAATGCATTCACCAGATCACCACACTGGAAGCCAAATTACTGCACAGGAAAGTGCCCACAGTGCCACAGAAAAGAACACATTATAAAATTATTTCCCAAACTGTGACCTGTACTCCAAATTACTGTGTTTTAAAATTGGTAAGATTTCAGAAAGATCATTACCTGGCTTGACTTGACTGCCATTTCTTGCTTCAGCTGCTCCAAGATTTGTGATGTTACTTCTGTATCTTCTCCAAGGCGTGCTGCTCCTTCATCAAGTTGCTCTTTACTTGCTTTTGCTGCCTGCAGAGCAACTTCCAACACAATCTTCTCATTCTGCAAATACTGGATCGTGTCATCTTTAGAAGCAGCATCACTCTGGAACTCTTCTAGCCTGGCCTTCAGTTCATCATACTGTGTTTGCAGGTCATCCAGGGACTGCTCTTTGGTGTGCAGTGTCTCTTGGGTTAGAGTCAACTGCTTCATCAGATCAAGGTGTTCTTGCTGCAATGATTCAAGCTGCAGATCTCGCTGATGCAAAGTCAACTTGACCTGACAGGAAATATTTTAAGATGAAATTAATTCAAAACAAAGGTTATCTTTACCTCTAATCAAAATCAAGCATTATAATTAATATTTTAGCCTGTAGGAGAAAATACCAGAAGGTGAAAATATTTTTTAGCTTTCCTAAGCCATTTCTATTTGCTCTGTTATTGGTATTGACTGCCTTGAGCAGCATCTGTTACTTTACAGGCTAAGCAATGACCACAATGACAAACCTAAAATATTCATAATATTCACTGTATTCAAAAGTTTTACTTGAGAATGTGTCCACAGTAAATTCAGCATCATTAATAACACTATAGTATCATTACATGGAATATAGTACTGAGGTATCACATACTCATGTCACTGCAGCCCTTGACATGCTGCCTGCACAAGGTTGCAAGGTTAAAGCAGGGCTCTGTAAATGTAAATGTATGTAATGATATCCTAAAAGAACCCCAGCATCTGGCAAGACAGTAGTTATGAAATTTTTAAAAAGTATTATTACTGACATGGTTGAAAAAAAGGCCTTTTGGTGCACCTTTTGTACCCACAACAGAATGACTTTAATACACATTTCATTTTGCAGCAATCTTTCAGGTTTTAAAAAGAAATTTAGAGCTCAGTATCTATTAACTATTGCTTTTTCTGCCAAACAAATATTTCCTGTGGAATTCCCGGGAAGCTGATTAAGAACAGTCTACCTGTTCCAATTCTTGCTCCAATGTTGCTGCAGAATCAGCCATTTTCTGAAGCTGTTCTTTCTCATCCTCAAACTCCTCTAGTTTTCTCTGCAAGTCTTCTTCCACCATGGTTTTAGCCTCCTGGATCTGCATGAAGGCAGCTTCTTGATCTAACATGTCAGCCTGCATAGAAAAAGCATGGAATCAACTTCTACAGTTTCAATGGAGGGGAAGGAGAGGGAAAAAGAAAAAAAAATAGTAAAAGAGAAAAGTAAATTATCAAGAAAATTTGTAGAGGAAAAACACAAAAATAATTCTGATGTCTGCCTTACACAAGCCTTTACTGAAGTCACTCATTCCTATACTTAAAACACCTCAGAATAATAGTGAATGTCTTGCATACTTGTGACAATGTGAATTCCTATTAAATAACACCTTGTCCTTTCTCAGTTGATGATCAAGACTTGAAGACAAAGAATCTTTATTAAAATTAAGCTGTTTGGGGAATTCTAAACCAAAGGGGATTCCTTGGATGCTGTAGCTACTCAGGAAACAGTTCTGTCATTTACACAAGTCTTTTGCAGTATCACTGCAGACAGGGTGCTTCAACTAACCTGCTGCTTTACTCTCCCTTGAGACTCAGAAGCAGGAATGTCACTGAAAACCAGGAGAATTTAAGGATCTAAAAGCTTTGGAAGTGACCTTACTGCACTTCAGATTTTACTTTTCTTACTGGAGGGAAGGAAGGACAAACCTGATTACTGAGTTATTTCATACACCTAAAAAAGGACATTACTGTATTAGATAATTTCCAATTAAGTCTCCTCTTGAACAAGGTCATGGATGGGCAAATGACAACATTTACATTTGCCTTCAAAGTTTAATTAAAAACAAATACCAGAACTGAAAATGCAAGTATCACCTTTGAATGGGAAATATACGGCCTTCTTCCCTCTTCTTGTTCATAATTCCATGCAGATTTATTTGCTCTGAAATATTTACTGCTTTTATAATGCCGGATTTGAACCAATTAATAAGAATTCTATGTTACTTTGCCAGAATACCCTTGGTTTTGCAAAACATAAATACACAAACCAGACAGAACACACCTCAAGAAAATCATCTACAACCATACCTCAATATTTTGTAGCTGTGCTGCAATACGTTCCTTTTCTTTAATGGACCTGTGCTGGGTTTCAGTCAGCTGCTGAGACAGGGCCACATTCTCTAGTTTGAGATGTTCCAACATCCCTGCTTGAGTCATTTGCCCAGCCTAAAGGAGGGGAAAAAATCACAGATTAATACCAGGAGAATTTTAGAGTTCCAGGAAAAGAAAAAAAGTTTAAACTGTGTTTCTGCCTTATTTCAGCCTACTTTCATGGTACTGGTGCAGCGAGGCCATTGTAGAAGGCCACTAGGTTGTCCTGTGGATAAAACTAACAACAAAAAAGAGATTCTCAACTCTCCCATATGCAATAAATCACAATACCTGTATATTGGCCATTTCACTCTGCAGCCTGACACGGGCCTCCTGTGCCAGGACCAGCTGCTGCTGGTACCACTGCCTCACATTTTGGAGAGATGTGATTTCTGTTTCAGATGCCTTCAGCTTGTTGGTCAGTGTGGTCCGTTCCAGCTGCACCTTCTGAAGCTGGGTCTGCAAGGAAGCCAACTGCTGTCGCAGGTCATGAACTAGAAAAACAAAAATAAAGAACTTGGACTAACACACCCCAATGTGCTATTTCTATGCACACTTTTACAAGGATTATTGCTATATTCTTACTTTTTTCTAATTTTCCTTTGTTGTTGAACAAAAGCACGTATGCCTAATTATATAAAGATTGGTTTTTCCTGCCTAAGTGCTAGAATCCAAAGTACCAAGTCATAAGCAGAATAAAAGTAAATTAAATGAATCACTTCTGTAAGCATTCACAGCTCCTTAGAGGCATAAAATATGAACTAACTAAACATAAGGAAGTAGGTGTCCTGGCACATACAGTCATCATTACAAATCAGCATTTGTACAATTTTCCGAAAAAACAACTAGGCCACTGTCTGGACTAAATATTTATGCCTCCCTCTCCAGGCTTGCAGTGGCAGCTTGCAAACTGTGACACTTCTGTGACAGAAAATCAAAACCAAATATTTTAAAATTCAGACCATTTTATTAGTATGATATCAAATAAACACAAGTTTAAATTTCTTCTTCTTCCTGGACTTCAGAATCAAGTTGAAACAAAATGATTTCTGGAAGAACAGATTTTAAAGACTGACATTTACATCATCCCACCTGTACTGTCTCTGGTGAGAACATTTTTTTGCATATCTTCAACCTTCTGCAGGAGTCTCTGGTACTGCTCCTCTGCTAATTGCAAATCATTGTTTGAAGAAGCCAAACTGGCATTCTTTGCTTCCAAGGCATTTTGCAGGTCAGCCATTGCTCGTTCCAGATCCCAGCAAGACTGCTTTAATGTGGCCACTTCTGAGCTCAGGGATTCCTGCTTCTGCTGGCTGTTTTGGCTGTGCTCCATCTGTGCCTGAAGCTTCATGTTCAAAGCTGCAAGTTGGGCTTGTAGCTCAGTCTTCTCTTTGAGAGCCTGAATGTGTCCAGAAAATCAAAATACAGGAGTCTCATGAGAAAATATATTAATGGTTGACTAAAAAAAGATGCCCAGCAAAATGGCTTTGATAAGGCAAAGTCCACTTGCTTGCAAAAAATTCTTTTTAAAGCAACACCTCACCTACTGGATATTTCAAATAGTCAAAGAAAATAGAGGAAAGGACATACAAAATATAGAGCATTGTATGTCAGTAACCACACCAGGATTTTCTATAAAACACATATTTTCCACACTTTAAGGAAGAACACTTTCTATTTGAAGTGGTATACCACCAGTTAAAACAAAGAGAAAATACTTATAAAAACATTGCACTCCAGATTTATTGTTTCTCTTTTAATTTGTTTTTTAAAAAATACAGAAACCCCACTTTTCCTTTTTTTTTTAAGTAATCTTTGAAGACTTTACGAACTTTATACTTATTCTCTTCAGCATCTGTATTGAGTTTACATGGCAAGATTTTGGTACTGGGTGTCTACAAGGGGTGGTCCCTGAGAGAAGTTGGCAGAAACTTCCCTCTTTCCCAGCAGAGCCACGGCCAGCTGGCTCCAAGATCCAGCAATGGCCAAGGCAGAGCCCATCAGTGACAGTGGCAGAGCCTCTGGGATGAGGGATTTAAGAAAGTGAAAAAAAAATAGCAGAAGATCAACAGTAAAGATAAGAAAGAAAACTGTGAGAGAAACAGCTCTGCAGACACCAAGGTCAGTGCAGAGGGAGGGGCAGGAGGTGCCCCATGCTCTGGAGCTGAGATTCCCCATCACTCTGTCCTTATCTCAACCCATTAGCCTTTCATTGTTATTTCTTCTCTTCCCTGGCCAGTTGAGGAGGAAAGGGACAGAGCAGCTTTGGTGGACACCTGGAATCCAGCCAGGGTCAGCCCACCACAGCACTCTTGTAAAGTATCTTATTCAACAATGTTTGTACAAAACACAATTCACCAGCAATGAACAAGAGGTTCTTGAAAATTAATTAAAGTATTATCTTGATTTGCTGAATACAGAATTCCAAATTAATTTTCTACCTGATTAGCTTCTAGTGAGAGTGCTTCTAGCTGCCCTTCAAGTCTCATCTTCTCCTTCATAACCTGCAACATCTCGTCATGAGTTCCTGCGATGGAGCTTTCCATAGAAACACTGGAGACAGAGACAGCACAAGCACAGTTACAGGGTTAGAATACAACACTCATCTAGCTGAAGAAAAGTGACTCTGAAATCAAGAGGTATTCAGACTCCATGTGGCTTAGATTGTAGGACATTTTTGATGGCTTTATGATAGATCCACAACACAGTGTAACAATCTCTGTTAAAAAGAAATTATATTCATGCTAAGGTTTTATACTTTAGTTTCCTGTACTTGCAGCAACTAGAATCTAGTGTGGCACCATATATTTGTTATTTTACAGAAGAGCAATCATTGACTTCATCATATTCTGTATTTTCAGATCCCATTTTAAGCAGACAACTGGACATGATGGGATCACAAACCTCCACAATTATTCTCATAACTGTCTGCTTTAGTGTGTCTGAGAAATACCAACAGCTGCTGCAAAACAAAGAACAGATATTTGGCATAAGGGATTCCTTATACTGATTCCTTGCTGTACAGCCAAGGCATCTGGAGAAAAAGATCTTCTCTCATTACCATAACAAATAAATCTAAGCCAGAATAATCATCAACAACTGATTGTTCACCTCAACATCTCTGGGCATGACACTTTATTCCAACAAAGCAGGGGGGAAGTAATTTCAAAAGTAGGCTGTATAAAACATGCATCTGCAGACAACTGATAAAAAGCACACATTGTTAAGGGCTTCACCAGTCATGCACTTGCTTTCTGAATCAGTTTAATACCTGTCATATACACACAGGTTTGGGAGACTAAATCTCATTCTCAAAGGGCTGAAGAGGGTAAGATATCTAGGACAAGACTCCTGGCATTTCTTAACTATGTGAGGTCTGAAAGCTACCTGCATAGATTAGGAAAAGGACAATAATAAATATCATTGAGACAGTCAAGTCTACACTTCCAGACTTTACAGACCAAGGCTCACAAGTGATTCAGTGAATGAAGTCTTTCTATACAGACAGAAGCAACTGCTTGCAGTACATTTAACACAGCTAGTGGCAAAAATATCCTTCTCTAAAGATATACTTAGTAAATAGGTACTCAAGTGATCTCTCAGATTCTTTTAGAATTTGTAAGCTCCTAACAGACTCAATCACAGTCTAAGTTAAAACTGTACCTAAAGTTAGTAGGAGGGAAAAGTAATAGGCTGCCTATTCCAAGAAAATACAATTAACTAACAATAGACCACTCTTACCTGCTAGAAATACTGTCTCTCCTGCTCCGTACCTCTCCATTAACTTCTTGCTCTTGGGCCTGATGCTCTACTGCTGCAGCCTGCAGCACCTCACTGATGGAAGGAAATTGCCCCATTGCTTCAGGATGTATCTTCTGGCCATTTATTGTATATGGAGCATCCTGCTTGCCTTCTGCATTCTGTAAACTGCTATACAGGCCTTTCCCTGACACACTGCTGTAGGTAGAGCTGTCGCTCTCATTTCCATCCAGCCTCATTCCCACTTCACTCCCGTCAATCTCTGAAATGCTGTCTCCTGCCAAGGAGGAATTCTCTGCTCGATCATCCACATCAGAGGGCAGACTGATCTCAGAAACAACTGATGTTGGACCACTTCTGCTTTGCATCAGAGCCCCTCCAGGTAAGTCAGTAGCCACAGAATTCCCAGCAGCATTTCGAGCATCTGAATCTTCAGTTCTGTAGTCAGCCAAGGACCGGATCTTGCTGGCCTTAGATTTTGAGCTTCTTCTTTCTTTTGAGGATGCTGGAAGTCCCAAGCTACCCAGCTTTGGCCCCCTGGGAACGCTGGTCCGCAAAAAGGAGTATTCTTTTGTCATTGCTACAGTGCTGGCTCTTGGCAGGATTTCTGGATTTAACATCAGCTCAGGATCCAGGGTGCTGGAGGGACGGGTTTTGGATGTGGACTGACTCGACTAAAAGCAGCAAAGAGGTAACAATAAATTCCAGAATGTTAACTTTGAAATAGCATCAAAGACTTTTATTTTGCCATAACTTCAGATATAAAGCTCTACACTTTTACACTGATATTGAACATACATCCTTTCATAAACCAGGTAAATTATATCAGCAATCAACCCTACCAAGCTTCAGTATATAAATGTTGAAAATGTTCGTGTGAGACTCTGAAAGGTAACTGAAAAATATAGGCAAATTTGAACATTTAGGTTACTTTAAGTTTAGTGTCTGTTTTTTCCTCCCCTATTTTTAGTAGCACAAAATGGTACATTACTGATGAGGTCACAGAACCGAATTTTGCCTGTCCAGCAAAAAAAACGCTTTCTCCCATTTGAGAAAACTACTGAACATTTTAATTCAGGGCACAGAAATGGTAAAGCTTTCAAGTTTTTCTCTACAAAACACAATCTAGAAGATGTGTTGTGTGGTACTCACTCTTTCTTGGTGTCTCTTCACTCGGTATTGTTTGAGCTGTTCTTCCAGACGCCTTCTTGCCTGAAGTCTGATTTGTTCTTCATTTTCCAATGGCAGTGAAGACTCTGCTGAGCCTGTAAGGGAAAGGTATCTTCACAGTCAAACAGCAAACTCCAACACGGGCAAAAGGCATGCAAAGGTAAAAGCCCCTTCTACCATGAGCAACATGCTTCATGCTTAAGCAAGGAACAAAAGGAAAGCCCACTGACATGCAACTCAAATGACCCTCTTCAAATATATTCTTGTGTAAGCACTGATTAAGCCTGTGGACTTCAACTGCTCAGTTTGCAAATGCTATAGCTCCTCCTCAGATATATGACAAGAGATTACAGCAAGAAAAAAAAATTTAATCTCACCTGTTCTGCATTTCTGACAGTACTAAAATTATAAAACTAAGCAAGACTACACAGTCCATTCATTCCCTACAAGTAGTGGAAAATTCTTTCCTTTATACATTTTCTTACCTCTTATTAACTCAAATAAACCTTTCCTGTGGTAAGACTTAGACACCTTAATATAAAGGCTTTCCCTTCTCCCACCTCCATTGCTCTTTTCTCCTTTCCTTTTTTTCTTAGCTTAAAATCACCTGGTTCTGCTGTTCTTTTTTTTTTTATGTCACCTGTTACTCCTAATAATCAAGAAGATTAGAATAGCTTCAGCCCCAGAAAGCGTGAATTCCCCTCCAGCGAAGAGCCAGTTTTAAATGGTAAGGCACATGCCTTAGCTGCAGCAGAGGGTGGTTTACTGAAAGAAAATTAATTGTAGTTCTAAGTAAGTGTACTGCAAAAATGAAGTTTAGTTCAAGCTTAAATGATGTTACAGGAGTCCAGAGCCAGGCTCAGAGTAAAAAGCTTTATGCAGCAAAAGAAAGCAGGGGCACCACCATAAAAGATGCTTACACAATTCAGTTTCTTGCATGGGAAGACTTAGTTTGAGAGACTGCAAAGCTTCTTTTCTAAGAGCTATGCCCTCAGCACTAGTTCCCTGAGACTTCCTTAGGCTGTCATGGAAACCAGTCACACCTGGGGATGACTCTTCACCCTGCTCACTGCTGGTAGGATCAAAAGACACAGGAGAGTCGGGGCAGAGCGACTCTGGCCCATTCTGGCAGGCATCCACTTTGCTGTTTACCTCCAGACTTCCCTCTTCATTTGGCACTTCGTTGATGTTATTACTGGTAGCTGGAAAAGAAAGTTTTACTGAGCTACACTTCAAGCCACCTCATTCATCTTCATAGCTCCACCCAAATACAATGCCAGCTCTACTGCCTTTACATTGTATGAATATGGAAACTGCTACTGACAGCAATGGCAGGACAAATTTCATACAGGATTTTTGAGTCTTTACTTTAAAAGGCCAGAACAAGTATTTTCATTTTTTTTACTATGTTGTCCTCAAGCAGGATCTCAAAAGTCATCACATAAAATATCTTCAAAACTTCAGAGTTTTTAAATCTTGTTATGTTTAGAAGTATGAAACACTGAGTGTAAGGAACTCTGAGGGGCAATCTACTACAAGTAAGCCACAGCAGATGCAGGCCTGAGCTGAATGATTCAGCTCTTTGATGTGCAGCTGGGCTCTGGGGGGAGAGAATCCACCATCCTGATTCCCAGCTGGCCCAAACAGTTTCTCAATTTTAAACAGAGTTTACATTTTTTCAAATAGGACATCTTCATTTAGCTTTGATCATTCTCTGTTTTAGATCATCCTGGTGTCCCAAAAACAATTGCAAGCACGATGGAAGGGGTGGGTTCAAAAAGGACGTGAAGGAGGACAGAAGGAAAGACTGCTTTTTAATGACTAACATTTTAAAACTAGAATATTGGCAAAACCAAATTCAAAATAGGTGTCAATGCTAAGAATAGTCACAAGAAGCCAAAAATAAGATAGCTCATGCACACAATACCAAAGGGATGCTGGAGCAAAATTCAGGAGGAGTGATTTCCTGGCAACTTCCTAAGGCCAGGAGACACTCAGAATCTAAACACTCCTTGAACTAAAGTAATTTAAAGGCAGTAGTGTCAATACAGCTTTTTAGAACAATGGGCAAGGAGATGCAATTAGAATAAAAAAAGTAGAAAGACAAATTATCTATTTGTGAGCCACAATTCGATTGTCCAACACAGGAGATGACAGGAACGTGTGATCTCCAGCTCCATAAAAGATGAATGAATCATCACCTAACCGATAATGGGCAGTGTAAGAAAAGCAAATAAAGCTTCAGGGCCTCCTCTCTGCTGCCTGTGACATGGTGACAAACCTGTGGTACCAGAAGGCACTGACCCCATCACGTCACCTCCTTTTACACAAGGAACCACTGTGTTTTTGTGTATCTACACAACCACAATGTACACACCTCCCCACCCAGCCACTCCCACACCCTCATACACCAACATATCCTCACATTCCTGCAGGGAAACATGGAGATTTCAATTCAGTGCAGGGAAAATACTTCCACAATGAAAGCAGTTAAATACTGCAATGGGCAGGGAGGCTGCTGAACGTCCCTCTACAGACACTTTAAGAATTCAACAAGGCCAAGGCCCTGAGCAACCTGATCTTGCACCAGAACTAGGTGTGCTCAGTGCAGCAGGTTGGACCAGATAACCTGCACAGCTCCCTTCCAACTAAAGTTTGATTCTATAATCTACTCAGATAGTGGACTCTAAACGATTGTTTTATTACAGAGCTTGTCTACATATAAAAGTTACTTTGAGATAAATTGGAGAGTACATGCCAGGATCTCTCTTTCATAAAGGGAAGCAGAGCCAGACATTTTGGGTTTTGCCCAAGTGATTTAATTTATTAGGCTTCTGCCAGGAAAAGTACTCCAGTCATAAGCTTACTTTGCAACAGCCATTTCAGAACTGATCATACTAGAGAGTTTCAGGTGTAGACTCTCTGAAGCATTATCTGAAGACAGACCAAGACTCTGAACAACAAATACTCACCTGACAGCTGACAGTAGTTAATAGTTTGGTTTTGCTTTAAAAAAAGTTCTACAGCTAAAAAAAACCAGTTTTACATACACACAGAGCTATAGACTTCACCAAACTTGCTTAAAACTGCTGTAAAAGAAATTCCTGACCTCAAGGAAAACATTCCCCTGAACAATAACACAGATGATTATATAAAAGCCTGGCTAAGACCAGGAAATTATTTGGTGCATATTAAATAACTTACTGTTAATTTCATCTGTAGTAACTAGCTGTGACTTGGCTTTACAATCCAAAAGTTCTTCAGAGCTGCTGGGAGCCCCAATACTGCTTCTGCTCTCCAAGCAAACATCCTGCTGGACAGATGAGTCGTCCATGGTAAAAATGATCCAGATCCCTGGAAAGTTCTTCTTCTCAACAATTTGCCACCAAGTGAACTACCAAGTCCTGTTTCTCTCCATCAGCAAGAACAGCATCAAGATGTCACACAGGAGCACAGTTCTGAGCTGTAGAGCTGCTGGTGTGCAGCAGGCAGCTGCTAACTCCACATCATGGAAACAGCTCGCAGCCAAAGTTGTAATCACCAAGGAGCTGCATGCTCTAGAAACAAAATACAGTGAATTTACATTTACTAGAGCTCTGAAAATATGAGTTAAAAATAAAGTAGTGCTCACAGAAAGCACCAGGACATGCAGTAACAACAGAGACAATGAAATACAACCAAGCGTCCAGAGTTGGGGATAAAAAGTGATCTGTTTACGCTTACTATTTTAGTAGCACATATACACTGCAGAACGATGCAACAACTAATATTTAGCAAGACAGTTGATTTAAAATAATTGTCCCTTTTAATGGAAAGATCTCTTTGGCCTCTGCTTTAAGAATAAAACCAGTATCAGAGTAGTATTCTCCTCCTCCATACACATGGAAATATACCATATATTTAATTTAAAGGAATGAGTTTCAACATATTTTGTTAAAATTAATGTTGGAGGCTGGGGGGCGGTTACTCTTCGTGAAGTGTGGAATTCAGATTTCCTTTTTTAATATTAAATTACATCATTACTGTTTACTTGTCTGCAAAATAACAAGTATGAATCACTGTACAGACTCCGAACTACTCATTGCAGCACAAGTTGGCAGTCAGAACATGGCCTGGGCTGCAGCTCAACATTCTCCTTCTCCTATGCCAGCCAAGAAAAGGATTTCCAAACACAGTTTATGGAATTTGCATATGATTCTTCAGGTATTCAGATCTAACCTCTGGGGGGGAGGAGGGGGCAGCTGAACGTCAACTCAGGAATATTTTGACTGCATTTTTACATGAACACAAACATTTTGAGCAACATTCCTTCCATATCTCCAGAGAGCACTTGTGTAACTGCTACTGTGCCACACTGCCCTGATCACCCTACAACCACCATCACCTCCAAAATGTTACTGAAGCAGCAAACAGCTCGGGGCACACAGGAAAACACAAAACACAGTTATGTACGTGACCCTTACAGAGGTGAGCTGTGAGGGAGCCAGAAACCTGCAGCACATTTCTAAACGAGAAACCTCCACCAAACAGAAAACTGAATACCTTCACTGTGATTTGTTACTAATTTTTAAAGATTTTCAGTATAATAAAGCTTTCGATAACACTCCTAGAACTGCCACTGTACAGCAAACAGATGCTACATGACAGGTCACCGAGTGGAATTACAGACAAAAGAGAAGTAACATTTTGGCTCCTTACACCTTATCAAAATCCAGACAACAGGAGATGGTTTGTTGTCCTGGTCATAAAACAGGTTTAAATGACCACGGTGATGAAGAATGGCTTCCTGCTGTACAACTCCTTCCCAACATTAAACGGCAGAGTATTTTGGCCTCAGAGTCCTTTCGTATCCCCGTGTTGCGCACAGGCAGACACACACACGCACACACACACACACACACACACAGATGTAGGCACGCCACAGGAACACAGCAACAACCCCACAGCGAAACAGCTGTACGACAGTCCCCGATTTTGCTTAAAACACGAACAACCAGGACGACAACGGGTCCGGGTCACAAACCGGGGAGGCACCGGCTGACACGGGCACGTCCCTGGGCACTGGCAGAGGCAGCGGGAGGCCCGGGGCCGCAGCCCGCGGAGCCGAGCCGAGCCGGGCCGAGCCGAGCCGAGCCGGGCCGGGCACTTCCCCGCTCCCCGGCAGCCCCGAGCGCCCCGCGGCCTGAAGCGGCCCCCGGTCCCCCCCAGCCCCTCCAGCCGCCCCCCATCCCGGCCAGCCCGCCGCAGACCTGGGGCCGCCCGCCCGGCGCCGGCTCCTGCCCGAGACGTGGCGCTGCCTGCGCCGGGAAGGGGCGGGCAGGGCGGTGCAGCGCGGTTCTCCCTCCGCCGCCGGCCGGGCGCTGCCGCTGCCGTCCAGCACGGCCCGCGCGGGGCCCCGCGGTTCTGCCGGCCCCCGCCGCCGTCCGCAGCCCCCCCGGGCACAGCCGCGGCCGAGGCCCGGGCGCTCCGAGGCGGCAGCGGGGCCGCCGGGCCCGAGGAGAGGCGGCGACTTTTCCAGCCGGACCCTTCCGGCAGCGCACGGAGGGGAGGGACGGGCGGAGGAGGAGCGGCTCTCGGGCCGGGCCGCCCCAGGGCCCGCCCGGGGCTGTGCCGGGGCTCCCTGAGGGGAGGGGGTTCCACCGGCTCCTCCGGCGGGACCCTGGGGCGGGCATCTGCTTGCATAAATTAAAATTAAGTTGTGCATAAATTGAAAAATTAAATCTCTTTGTGAAGGTGGTGTGTATCGCAGCCTTGTGTGTCTGCATCATTCGTGTTCCTGCATTGCCTTTTACAGGGTCTGAGTCATGGGAGTGCAGTGACATGTCCTGTAAATGGCAGGTTTTCAGCATTCCCGATGGCCCTTTCCTCATGAATCAGTCCTTAGAGTTTTCAGCGTCTTTCTGGCGCCGGGCATCCCACAAGTCCTGGGGTACTGGCAGCTGGTGCATCGGAGCACGTAATTTCATCGAGTAAACTACTGCTAACATCATACTGCCACCCTAAATATAATTACCAGGTAAACAGTATTGCCAGGTATTCCTCTGTTATCAACCTTCCCAAATTATCCTGATTATGAACATGAATCCTCCGAGCTGTTTCTGTAGGAAGACGGGAGGCTGTTCCACAAGTCAGGAGGGTTCATAAACCAAAACACCAGCATATTGTTTGAACTGCAAACCTGTTAACCGAGCTCCTGGATATCGCCAGCAACTGGGTGTTTTCCTGCACACATTACACAGCCCTCCAGGCATTATTTGGGAGAGACCATTACTTCACAAACTAAGTCAGGAAAAGAACTCTTCTCAAGTGCAAATGCTTGGATGTGAGAGGCTCCCAGCGTGATGGTCAGAGGTATCCAGAGAAAGTGTATGTGGATTTGCAGGACAGCCTCCTGCTGTTCTGCCTGAGCCATATGCCGGTATGAATGGGCAATCCCAGGCTGTGGCTCACTACCAGTGTCAACTGAGGTTTGAGCTTCTTGGCTGCATGCATGTTTGGCACTGAGCTCACAAACCATATCTGGGATTTGAATGTGTGAAAGGGAGCTGAGTGAAAGAGAGCCAGGCTCTGCTGAGATATGAGAGGAAACCCCGAGAACTGCATGTGTGAATGCGTGTTTCAAATCTTTAGTAGTGACCTTCACTGGATACTCTTCCACAGAAGTTGTCAAAAACAATATGGTGAGGAAGACTTGAATGCTTGATCTTCATTTGATCTGGTTTTGATTTTCTTTTAAGAGTGTAAAAGCTTGTAGTTTGGACTCTTGCAGAGAACTCAAAACCAGAAAACAATAACTGACAGAGAACTCAAGCGCTGAGTTGCTGAAGTAGTTGTTCTCTTCAGTTGGAATATTTGTCTGTTTTCCTTTTGACTTTGATCCCATCTCTCTAGAACAATGTAATACTTGGGTAAAGCTCCAAGGTATCTTTATTCAAGTATTTTTCACTTGCTACTCAGCCACATTGCACCAAAGCCCCAGCTACAGAAATAGCCACTTGTTTGGAGACTGTTGTCTAAGCATGGCACAAAGCTGCAGCAGGCTTAACCAGGCTGTCTGAAACAGAAAAAGAATCCTTCATACTGAAACATGTCTATCATCAGTAATGTAATTTTTAGCACAAAAGAAGAATGGTGTGGTAGTTATTTAAAAAGCCAGAAAAAATGTCAAACTATCCCAAATGAGGCCTTTAAGGGAAGGGCTTCCTGTAAATTTGCAGGAGACAAGTTGTGTAAACTGCAGTCTCTGTCTCCAGCAGTGAAAGAGCCCATGGCTTATCCCAAAGCCTGTCAGAGTTCTTGTTGCACAGCACTCTGTAATTCTTCAGGAAGAAAGTTCAGGAGGCACCACAACAAATTCTTCAGGAAGAAAGTTCAGGAGGCACCACAACAAATTCTTTAACCACAGCCAGCTGCAGCATTCTCTCACCCTGCAACTAGACTGCATACAGGAGCTGCTGTGCTGCCTTCTTGCTGTGAGCTCTGCTGGGCCTTAATAGAAATTGTCTTTTTCAGGAACCCACAGGGCCTTGTTCCTAAAAAGGGGAGGGAAATTTATTCATCTTTCCTCTGACAGGAAAAAAAAAAAAAAGATGGTATATGATGCAATTAAAGAGCTGACCTAATAAAATTACCAGAGAATACTGGTCATTTGTAGAGTTCCTGTCCAGCTGGCTAATTCTGTAACTCATTGTGTGTGTGAGAATTGCACTAGTGAAAGAAGAAGAGTCAGGTAGGAGAGAAAGGCTCCATACTCTGCAGGAGCAGAGGGTGGCACTCTCTGCACAGCACAAAGTCCATGCATGGTGCTTTCCACTTACAGCTTTTATAGCTACAAACACGTTTTTCTAAATATTTCCTTAGGGAAGTTCTTGCTCTCTAACCACTGACAACATGATGTTCCAATTCCCTGTGCTTACTGCATGTTTTTCTGCTTACATATTTCTATTATTTGGTGTCACTCAGTCTGCAAAAACTTCATTGAAAAAGAAACCTGTGCTAACCACATAAAAATAGCTCTATTACTGGTAGATTGCAATCAGACTCAGGCATCCAGCTTGCCTCTCACACCCACTGGGGTAAAACATAGTTTTCTATTAAATGCAGACTATGGAACTAGAATGCAGGTTTTCAGAAACATGCTTTATTAAACATTGCCTTAATATTTCATTTATATATTTTATTTACCCATTAATTTTATTTATATATGTGAAACATTTTTACAGCATTATACCTAAGCAATTTTTAGTGTGTCTGTTCTAGCATGGATAAGTATTTAAAATGTTACTTTCCTGACTCATTTCTATAAACAGTAAAACAGATGCAACTGTGGCGTGTCTGATATAATAGCATAGCTCAGAATGGATTTAATCAACCTTTACTATACCTAAGAGAAAGCTGGGAAAGCATAAAAAGCCACGCTGTGTAACCATAAGGTTTGCAGATGGGAGCTCTTGCATACAGAGAATAAACTAAGATTTAAGGCCTTGTTACTGAAAGTATCTTGCCAATGCCCTCCTCTTGTTTAAATCTGGATTCAGTTTGGTCACACCAGCTGTTTTGAAAAACAGAAACTGCTAAGAGCTGCATTCATTTCTGTGGGACGTTCTACAATAGTCTGTCTGGGCCAGGAGAGTTACTTTTGGTATCAGGATGCCTTACATATTCCAGGAAATTAATTCAGAAAGTTCTCTTTCCATGTATCTCTGTGTGTGTGGTAGAGAGAGAGCTGATGGAAATTACTGGGTTTCAGTGGTTTCAAGCTTAGATTTCCCACAATAAATGATTTTTGCTGCCAGTCTGGAAGCAGTAAGTTCCTAGTTATTTTTTTTTCCTGGAAATTACTTTCCCAGCCTGGAGCTACTGGTTAAGAAAGTGCTGCCATCACACACACAAGTCGTATCCCCTAACTTCATAAATGCCACTATTCTACTGAAATTGGTGCTTGCTTCAGCATTTCAAGAGCTCTCAAAATGGCATAGTACAATAGGAAACACTGTCCTTGGAAGGATTTGCTAAAAGAGCATGAAAACCTTGAATTTTTCAACAGAGAGTCCCAACACAGAGAAGAGGACTTTTACTTTCCTAAAGATGTCTCAATGACTGTGGAAGAGGCTTGGCCTTTGTTCAGGGATGTGCACAGTTGTTGCCTCTGTATCTCCTTGTCCTGATGTGTGGTGAGAATGGGCTGCAACTCTGATCTGGGCTGTGTGGCAACTCTGGGAGATGTGGGGCTGTAGGGAGCGTGAGACAGGGAATAAAGATTACACAGGAAGCACAGTGTCTTCTACCCTTCTGTGCTTTCTTGATCCTTCCAGTAAACCTGTCTCCAGTCTCCCTCCAGCTGCCTGACACATCTGTCTAACAGGGAGCTGTGACTCTGGGGGAAGGCAGCTCACCTGGAAGAGGTTTGCAGGTACCATTTGTAAGCCTGGCTTCATGGTCATTACCTTCAGTGGGCAGTCAGACACCTTTTGGACCTGTATTTGTGTGGTACATACCTTTGCATCATATCAGGCAGAACAAGATTAAGAGCTGCATGTGCAAATTTTGCAGCAGTTGAAATGATTTATCATATCCATCCAATTTATCATTATCCATCTTTCGTAGTAATCATTGATGAGTTGTGCTGTGCTGCTGCTGTGGGAAGTTGTTCAAGCCCATAAAGAGTACTCCTGCCTGCTCAGGGAAAGAGATCATAAATATAAAACATAATTCTCATTAAAAATATGGTTTGAAAGGGTCAACAACCTGAGCTGAAAATACTTTATGAGCAGACTACTGTACGTTTGATCCTTAATTCTAGATGCTAAGTCATTGCTAAGCCGTAGTGATGAAGTGTGGTGAGGACAGGTTCTGCTAGCACAGGGATGCTGAGATAAGGGAACAAAGGCGTACTGACAGAGTTTGCAAGGCCAACAACAGGGCAAACACAAACATGAGAAATCAGCATACGGTTGTGTCTGTGCTACATGCTCAAGGTTTACAGTTTGGAATGGTAACGTAGCAGCCCCCAGAGCATCCTCTTTGCCTCCAAAGGATTATGGCTGCCTGCACTCAGATGACCCCTGGAAAGGAATCCAAATAACAGGGGTGTACGGTCCTCAAAAAGAGAGCTGCTAGACTTGGGCTTATTCTTTCTATTTCATTTAGATATTTTTATATTATTATTCCAGCAATGTCCAAGCAAAGAAAAAAATCAGGTTTGAATACCCTTTTCTGCCAGCTAGTCCTTGACTTACATCCTCAACAACTGTGCATCAGCATAAGGAAAAGGCAAATGGAATCTCTGCATTTACTTCTGTCACACTGAGCCTCATGTTGAAAAAAAGTAGATTTCTTGTTTCGGGGATTTTTCAAAGCTTAACTTACATTTATGGTGACATCGCCCTGAGATTTAGCTGTGAGTGTTGAGAAAAGCAGTGCGCCACAGTGCTATGCTACAGAGACCAGACTGCCCTTCAGGCAGAAGTGTTCTGCTCAGAAAAACCCTCCTGCCAAGGATGCCAAGTGTCCTGGGTTTTGTGTTTATTCAGAACAGATAAAATGTAGTTATAAATTCTCTGATATATGCTTTTTCATCTGACAGGTAACTCAAAGAAATATTACCCAGGAGGAGCAAAATGTAAATTCAAACGCAAGGCACAGTAAATAACTGACAAGGTCAGAGCCCAGGAACACCCTTTACACAGAGTTTGCCCTGAAAAACGAAGGCAAAAATAAGAATTGGTCACACACAGAATTATTTGCATTTTCTGCTTTCAAGAAGTGCAAGAAGTATAAACAAGCCAATTAAGCTATCAAGACATTCCTTATGTGTCCTCCCATAGAAGGGCAGCTTCTAAATCAGCATATGTAAATTGTCCAGGTGGTCCCTGTGGGCAGTGAGCAGAGTCCTGTCCCTGAGCCTCCCTCAGCCTTCAGCTAATCATGTCACTTTTTGTAAGTGTCCAATGAAGGCAAACAGACAGCTTCATCTCACCAGCGCTGGAAGGATTAGGTGGAGAGCTGTTTCACTTCTTTGGGATTCAAGCATTATCTCCTACAATCAGGACATCAAACCCATGGAGCAGGTGAATGGGCCTGGCCTGGACGTGAGGTCAGTGCCAGGATGCATTCAACACAAGACTGCATTTATGAAGGAAAAAAGTTATCTTTGACACCAGTCCTCCAACTTCATGTTTGTTATATGTACCCACTTGGATACCAACTGAAGGTATTATCCAATTTTTCCCATTGATTAAATTGTCATCTGACACTCACTGCAGGATGTGGTGTGAGTCAATGGGGTACAGGACAGTATAAAGTAGAAAGCTGCATCAGAAACAAGGAGTGTCCCTTGCCCTCCCGTCACCTTCAGAAAGGTTAAGTGGCTGCTGTACCCTGACTGCTGGTTTTTGTGCAGGTCCTGCGCTTCGGGCTCTCCAAGATGCCCATGAATATTCCTTTCCTGTCCTTTGCTTCGCGCTCAGATGAGCTCGGGGTGCTTTTAGCTGCTTGGAAAGACCTGAGCCCTTTTCCTATTCCCATTCCTCAGACCTCTGCCTGGGCTCCAGGGTCCGGCAGGGAACTGGAGCAGCGGCCAGGTGCGCTGCCCAGGGCAGCCGCCCTCTGCAGTGCCAGCACCGCGGCCCCTCCATCTCCCACCGCCCCGCAGGAGGAACTTTGCCCGCAGGAGCCGCTCCCGCCGCTGCTCGCAGGGCTTGAGCCGCCTCCAGCCCGCCGAGGACACAGCACCCCGGGGAGGGGGGCTCGGAGCCGGTGCCCCCGCTCCCCTCCAGCCCCCTCCGCTCCCGCGGCGCCTCGCCCGGTGCCCGCCGAGCTCCCGCCGCAGGTGACCCCCCGGGGGAGGGCAGGGGCCGGGAGCGGCCGGGGGAGGGGGCGAGGGGCGGGGAGCCGGGCTCGGGGGGTCGCTGTCAGCGGCGCCGCTCGGGGCACGGCTCGGCGCGGCAGCTCCGCTGGCGGTGCGCGGCTCAGCTCGGCTCGGCACGGCTCGGCTCGGCACGGCTCGGCTCGGCTCGGCGCGCCATGCTCCGCAGCGGCCCCGGCGCGGGGCTCGTCCTGGCGGCGGCCGCGGCGCTCTGGCTCGGCGGGGCGGGAGCCAAGGTAACCCCGGCAGCGGCGGCACCGGCCCCCGCCCGCAGCGGGCAGGGCAGCGGCGAGCCCCGGGGAGCGGGTGCCCCGGGAGCCTCCCGGGAGGAGCGGAGGCACCGGGAGTGCCGGGGCGAGGGGTGCGGCAGAGCTGCCGGCAGCCCGGGTGAGGGGTGCTGGTGCTCCCGGGACGGGGGATGCGCCGCGGACACCGGGAGGAGGGATGCAGCGGGGCGGCCGCGGCGGGGCCGGCTGCGGGTCCCTTTGGCCCCTGCCTCTGGGTGTTTGGGGTGTTGGGCTGGCCGGGGACTCGCCTCGGAGTGCGAAAGGTACCGCGAAACGCGATGCTCCGGGAGTCCGGATCAACCCCTCCGCTTCGGTACAGCCGGACCCCAAATCCGGTGAAAGCCCAATGACTACGGATTCCCAGCAGAAATGAGAACATTTGCCCAAAGGCATCCCTGCCATGGGCACAGCCTGGCTTGGGGAGTCCAAACCAAATGCCTCGTGCTGTTTTACGGTCCCCACGCTCACTCTCCCCGCTCCTGTGCACCTCGGCTGCAGCGGGGAGAGCAGAGAGCAGGTAAACTGTGCGAGTGACAGGTACAGCTCCCAGGGCACAGGTACAGATCCGGGCATAGCTCACAGCGAGTGGCACGGGGAGCTGAGAGAGGCTGAGCACGGGGGCACCTGCAGTGGAAAGGCAGAGGAGGAAACACAGAGCACCCCAAAACCAGGAGCAGCTATAGAGCAATCTCTCTGAGCTTTGGGAAGGATGAGCAGTCCTGGTCCCTGAAGGGAGTGGGACTTTTCCTACGGACACTGATAGAACCGAGGTTTGACACTTCCAGTAGAGACTCTCAATTCTATAAAACATGAGCCACTAGAATATAAGAAAATATTATTCCATACATTTATGTCTTGTTACATATATATGTATATATAAAGAAAAAAAAGTGTGGGGTTGTTTTTTCTGGTGGCAAACTGCATTATAATTCTGCCTGATAAAGTAATTCCCTGCCACAGCACATGAACATGCAGCAATGACTGTGGTTGATATGAAGATGTTTTATCTCACTTTGGTATCCTAGTGAAGATAGCTACAGTGAGAACTTAATTAAGCCACATTTCTTGTGCTGAAATACTAACTTTACCAAGATCTATTGAATTGTATGGTTGTGGGGCTTTGTATTTTGTTTCTCTTTCAAGGCAGCATTGCATTGCAGAATGCAAGCTTACCCTCATCCAGTTGCATACCTCTCTTATTAAACTACATAACTTGCTTGCTTCTCTGAATTATTGCATCCTTCCTGTGCTGTTTGTCTTCTGCCTGTGCAGTCATGAGCAGTGGCTGTGTGCTGTGCATTTGGGGGTGAAAGGCAATGATGGCACTCTGAATGCATCAGCAAACTCTCTAATTTTTTGCTAATTTTTCTCTCATGTTTCCTATTCAACTTCTACTGTTCTCTAACTCTGAAATCAAGAGTGTTTGATTTCACACCAGGCAGTAATTCAACTAAAGTATTGACCAACAGCACTACAGAAAATAAACTTTCTCCTTAATGAAGAAGCAGAAGTCTCCTGCCTGCTTTCCCCAACTTGACTTCTTGCTGTGTCAATTATTCTTTTGATCACGTTGTTTATAGGCTCTTAACATACTGGACCATTTCTTTTGCAGAATGAAAAACATTTTCTGTTGCTTATCTTCCTAAATGTGACAGGGAACTCTGTGTCCAAACAGACGTGTGTGTACATCTCTTGCTCCCAGTTTTTATTATTTCTTGGAGTAAGTTGCACTTGCTCTTCACTCATCAAGGACTGCACTGTGCTGCGTAGGCGTCACTATTTTTATCTTTTTTGGCTACATTGATAGTGTTGCTATGCTAGTAAAGAAATATACATCCCACTCTAAGTTAGTGGTTCAAATGTAGTTCAATTTATCAGTTGAAAAAAGGTATTCAACGATTTATAAGAAATTATTTGTCTTCTGGCTTAGAATTAACAATGTAAAAACATAACAGAAACTCCCTTGGCAAGAGCAAAGTCTGCATGAGGTACAGGGAACTGAATTGCTCTTTTCATCCAGGAAGGTGGTCTCTGCCAGTAAGAGCTGAGAAAATCTGTGATGCTGTGAGGTAGCATGGATGTTTGCAACATGTTTTGTGGCAAAGTGGAGCTCTCTCTGGAATCCTTCACCAAATACTACAGCAATTTAAAAATAGGAGTGAGATCAAATGAAAGAAAATTTGAAGATAAGGTGCATGATGTTTCCTCCTGCGTGTCTGTATCAAACAGAACAAGATGTGCAGATAAGCGGCTTGTTTATCCTGAAGGAAGAATGTAAGCCTGATGAAAGAGTAACACAGTCAAAATTATGTCTTTGTATGTCCATTAAATATTATCAGTTTAATCAAATCCCTGTGGAGGAGTTCTCTATGCCGGTGCCATCCTTCATCTGGTATTCTTCTGTTCACTTGCTGGCTTAAAGAAAAAAAATCAAGTCTTCCTTGTTCTGTTTAGGAGAAGAAATCTTAGCAATCCTAGACCCTCTAGTGAAAGTCTTAGTCCTTTACCCAGCAAGAACTATGGCAAAATTCCTGCTGGTTTCAGAGGGAGCAGGATCCTTCCCAAGATCAGTGAAAGATTAAAAAAAAAATCAACTACTAAAATATGCACTTCAATTAGCAAAGAATGTGGCCTGATTAGTAAAGTGTATGAAATTTCAGCTATTAAATTCTACAGCCCTGATCAACAAAGCACACTGCACAGTTGGCAATGTATCCAGAATCTCAACTGCTGTACTAGTCTCCTACCAGATCAACCAAGCATGCAGCTGAATTAGTAAATTATGCAACTGGAGCAGCAAAATATGCACTTCTGATTGGGGTGGGAGGATAGGAAAGGTCTAAAATATTTTAAATTGCCACACAATAGGTTTGTCAGTGGTCAGCATCTGCCTTGAGAAAAGTAGAGGCTAAATATGTAACTTTTACTGAAGTCTTTCTGGACCCTTGCTGGACTGGAAAAGTATGTCCCTCAAATAGATCAATGTTTGTTAGCAGCAGTTCCATTCTTTACCAGATGTACTGCACATCTGGTTCCAATCCCAGCAGCTGCCAGGTGTGGGAGTTATTTTAGTAACACTTTAATGGGATTTTTAGGTCCAGGTAGCTTTTTCTTTATTCATCACTGTAAAGCACTAGATATGCACACCAGGCTGTATTTCTGTCTCAAGAGATGAAGCCAGTCAAGACAAATAAGGCACCTTCAAAGAACCTGCAAGTTTTGTTGGCAGTGAACTTAATATCTATTAATCTCTTCACTGTTTGTGAAAGTACTGTGTGCTTGAGGAGCAGAGAAATGATAGGTCTTTCCTATCATTTCCTGTTTTCTTTGTATCTTGATTAATTGCCATAACTGCATCCTATTGTGTTTACAATGTATCTTGGCAGATCAGATGTTTACCATGCAGAGAGTTTGGCCAATTTGCTAGATTCATACATTCTGAAGCAGTAGAGCTGTTTCTCCCTAGCTTTTGTGTATGTGCTTTAAAAATCCAGTCAGTTTCTGGTTCTGAGCTTCAGAAGCTGTAGTTATTTTTATTTAGTTTTTAAAAATTGTTATTATTTTTGATTTATACAGAAGACCTGCAGGTTGTCCTATTTTAATAAAGATGCAGTTTCAGGGTTTTTATAAGCCACTTTAAAAAAATATTTTTTATATCTGGAAGAAAACTTTGTTAAACTGCCTGGGCTCAAGGAAGGTGTGAGAGTTACTTTGTTTTATCACACTGTTCACTTTAGAACTCAGGAGCTTGAAACATTATTTGAGGCTAAAAATTATCTGGATTTGGTTTTTTGTTGTTTTGGTTATTTTTTTCTGGTTTTGGTTTGGTTGGGTTTTTTTGTTTTGTTTTTTCTGTTGTTGTTTTGTTGGGGTTTTTGAATCCACTAAATTTGGTTCATAAAGCTGGCTTGCATTGAACTTCTTATTTACCAAATTTCTGCCTCATTTCCAAGTCAGTTCAATGAATGATCCTATTTAGTTCTTTTTCCTGTTTAAAATAGTTCCTACTGAGTCCAGAGCAGTGCCCTTAAAACATAATTGATTTGGGTCATTGAACCCTTATTTTTCATGCATGTTAGTTTACATCCCGCCACTGGTCTGACTGGTATTTAAATGAGAAAATTGCAGGCGGATTTCTTCTAGAGGCTAAAGTTCACGTGGAGTCTCTGGCAAAATAAGATCCTGGAGTACATATCCCTGGAACTGGGCAATGATTTCTAACTCTTTTTTAATTCTGTCTGGCCAGAGTGTTATAAATCTGGTGCTCCCTTGTTAGCTTCACGCTAAGCAGCAATAATGTCCACAGTGTTTTAGTCCTGATAATTCTAATTATGGAAGCACTGAAGAAGTTGAAAGCTGAGAAGATGGACAAGGCTGGCCTCAAGTCCTGCACAGCACAGGGGATTCTCTCTTTGTAGAGCTGAACCATAATTCTCTCATTTGCCAAGGCAAGCACTGGGAGCAGCAGCCAAGGTAAGACAAAAAACCCAGTGGCAGAAGATTTCTGGAATTATGTGGATAATCTTTGTGCAGAAGGAGACAAAAGACTGTAGTGCTGGTAGAGATACCAACCATCCTTGAGGTGAAAACACTGAAATAATTTTTTTTCTTTACTATCTTAGAGCTTGGAGGAAACAGTCCTGTTGCACTGGTTTGCAAAACCCAGCAAACAAACTTTTCTGTGGTAACCAATAATTGCTGTTCTCTCCTGTGCTTCTCTGTGTGACAGACAATGGTGGTAAAATATTCAGCTCTCTTTCTTCCTCCTCCCTTTCTTCTTAAAAAAAAAGAGCTCATGGCATATTTTGTACCAGAGAATGGCTGCCCAGCAGTACTGTAGCTAGACCAGGTCTGGTAAAGCAGTTTTTCCCATCACACACTGTTGCTAGAATGCACTATAAATGATAAATATCCAGCCTGGTGTTTAGATGGTTGCTTGAGAATGGGAAGTACTCAATAGAAAACTCATCCTCTTGTGCAAATTCATGGCAGGAGAAGGGAGGAATAGGGACAGGGCACTGTAGGGACTTGCATTAATATGTTTAACAATTTTACAGCAGTAGGGAGAAGCCTGACTGTCAGCCTTGGTTTCCAATCTCAGTGTAAGAACTTTGTCATTCCTCTTACAACCTCTCAGCAGCACATGGCCCCATGGTTCATTTTGAATATCCTTACTCACATCATTGCCAATGGAAAGGAGGTTCCAATTTTGAGAGGAGCAAAGGCTAATTTGCCTGTATTTCCTTTCTAGAGTTCTTGGAGCCCTACTGGAGCTCGCAGAAGTGAGACTTCAGGAGGATTTAAATCAGGCCATAAGTACTGCTGGCTTGGATTAGTAATGATGTGCATTGAGGACAACATCTGTATTTGGGTTTGGGTGGAGCCCTTTCATGGTAGAAGAGCTGGTAATACTTTTACAGTACCTTTCATCAGAGGATTTCAGAGTTTCACAAATATCTAATTACAGAAACTACTAAACTGTGAAATCCTTGGTCCTGGGGGAGTACAGGCAGTGCCATTATGCTTCAATAGAAAGCAGGGGTGGGTGGTGTTCAAAGTGGCAAAACAAAAGCAAATTTTTCACATGCAAGCCATAACCTGCTACACTATCTCATTTTCATCCTGTGTTTCACTCCTCTCATTTCTTTATATTAGCAGCCAGGTTTCAACACCAAATGAACTAAACAAAATGGGTTGCCACAAGAACTACTGTCAGCTCTTAGGAAGGGATTTTAGAAGTTCATCGATCTCTTACTATCTGTTTCCATAGTATTTTTATTGCTTTATTCTCTTAAGGTATAGCAGGACTTAGCTAGGGTCAGATGCCAAGGCGGGCAGTAATGACACCCTCCTGGGTACAGGAGTTCTGGGATGACATGGGCCTGAAATCCAAATCCTGATCCAAATCCCAGAAGGTTGGTCACTCAGCCTTTCCAAGGACAGTGTGCCTGCTCTGTACTGTACTTAATTTGGGATTAGCAGTGGAAGATCTAATCTATTTATTCTACTTAAATCCAGCTCTCTCCTGGTCTTGGTTAGTAAATATTCCACTGTTTGGAGAGACTGAGTTTTTGTTAGAGGGATTTTTTGACTGAAAACGTGGAACCTATACTGGTAGCACTGAGGCTCAAAGCCCGGGCTGCCCATGCCCTTGACTTCCTCCTGTGCTCCAGATCTGCATGGGTGGGCACTTCAGGTAAATCTGAGACCTCACTATTTGAATACAAGGGCCCCAAGGAGTTGCTCATCAAGACTAACTTTAAATGCGAGCTTAGCAGGCTGAACGCTTTGATTTGCCTCTAAAATCAACAGTAACTTATTCCAGGTTTCCTGGTTGAAACTTGAATGGGGAAGAAGAAAGGATGTCTGCAAAGCAGATTTATTTAGGAAAACAAATTGCTCACTGGTTGGGACCCTGTAACAACAAACCCAGGCTTAGTTTTTTCCTCTGTCTGCAGTATCTGTGATACTTTTTTCAGCTTTCTCCCAACCCTCCCTGCTGTGCCCTCATGGTCTCTCCTTATGTGTAAGCAATAAAGTAAAATTTACAAGCATCCTGCTCTCTGAAATCCTGGCAAACACAGAGTCTTGGAAATTTCCCTTTCCAGAGTGCACAAGAGGAGGCTAATTCTGGGAGAACAAGGTGGGGAGAAGTGCTGCTGTTTGTATTCCATCCAAAACTAAGGATGGGCACTCGGACCATAGCAGACCTCTGGATGCTCCAGCTGCAGCAATGGCTCATGTGGGAGCCAGCTGAACAGATTGTGTGAAAAGGAGAGGGTTTTTCTTTGCTTGCATCTTAAAGATCGCTACTCATGTCTTCTGCATAAGCCCTCCCACCTGCTAGTGACATTTAGTGACACAACAACCTGGTTCCCAAAAGGTTGGGTTAACAGCTCTGCAGCAGGGTCATGGTGGCACAGAATATTTGCAGATTTTGCATTCACATATGGAATGTTTCCTTCTCCATATGTTTGTACAATAGGCTGCCAGCATGTGAAACATCTGAAGTGCCTGAATGAGACAATAGGGTCACGTAGCTGGAAGTCCAAGCACAAACAGCTCTTCTTTTGCCAGGCCAGTTTACACATACATGTGTGTGTTTGGTTGGCTTTTAAAAATCCAAGTTTATTTCCCAGGAAGTGGCCAGCAAATTTTGCATGGGATTGCCCTTCAATTCTCCTTTCTCCTGTTTCTTGTCCTTTCTAAACGAAACAAAGCAGTTTTGGGCGCCTAAGGTGCATATGGATTTCATTATTTAAATCTCTCCCATGTATTTGGGAGGTGATATATATGAAGTTAATTTGGGAACATTAGTTTTACAGATTCCTATGGATATACATAACTTGTTCAATGGTGTTCAATTTTTATACTGAATTCCACAAGTAAACTTTTACTGCAGGACCATAGCTTTTGTTTTTTTATATATTCCATCTGGTTACTAAGCAGTAGAAAACAATTTGACCATGTTTAATACTTTTTAATTTGAGCTGCTTCAAACTGCTCAATTTATAGAAAATGAAAACCAGCTTGATCTTCTGGAAATTGCCCCATCACTCCTGTCAGTTCCCACCAACCCTATCGTTTACTGTTAATTTTTCTATGGTGTGTTGTGTACACTTTGTTAATGAGAACTTGCTCCAGTAGAGAATAGACCTATGTGACCTATTAAAGCCCTGAAGCAAATGGCCATGGCATCTTGAACTCTTCATTACACTGCCTTACTTTTATTTACCATGGTCCCATCATATTCAGGATTATTTGCCTGAGGAGACACTCTAAATGATGCCTTTGTTTCTCTTTCTAAGGCTTTACATTTTTTTGTATGTTTCAATGAGGGTGTTTTCTGAAAAAGGAACCCAACAAACTAGAACATGGATAGCAGCAGCTTTGTATAGATGAAGGATCTTGTTTGATAGGGCATCTTGCATCTTTGTTGGAGAATCTCTATTTGTCTGCTGAGTGTCCAGTCACAAGAGTTAGCTTTGTTTTTCCCCCCCCTGCAAGGATTAGTCTGAAAGGTCCAGAAGAAAAGCTGGGAACTCCAGCACTCTCTGGTGGATGTTATGTTAGATATGTTGTATGCTTCCTGATGTTGTCATGAAAGGGGAAGGCCAATGTTCAGACTGCTCTCATAGGGACAGGGATCACATTTGTTGCATGAGCATAGCACAATTAATTTATGAGACAGTTATGAGAGGTTTCTGCTTAAAATAGTTCTGCTTTATGGGTGTAATGGTTGTAGTTCCCAAGGGAACACTGCCTAGTCAAGTGGGTCTTTCCAAGCTGGATTTGTATATTTCAAATAGATTTTTCAAATCATTTGATAGAAAAACAATCCAGCTTTTATCCCTTTCAGACTGGAATGAGAAGAAGGAAATTAATATTGTAATGTGGGGCTGCAGACAAGATAGAGAAGAGTTCAGAATACGACCTAGCACTTAGTTTCTAGTAAAAGCACCTGGATGTAAATGAAATTAAAGAAAAAATTTCCTGTGCCTTGGCCTAGATCTCTTCCCGAGCAATTATATTTGTATTTCACACTCAATCAACATTTTATCTACTTCATAAGCGTGTCTGTACATTGACATGCAACAACTATTGAGTAATCAGTGAATGCTAGGATTACTCCTGCAGTGATAACTTCAATCTGGGAATCTGACAGGTAGCAAATGTACCCAAGAGCTGCCAAGCCCAGAGAAAGACTATTCATCATAAGCATTTCTAGCTCTAAAAATAATAGATCATAGCTGTAACTTGTAAGAGATCTTGTAAGTGAATCCAACTCCATCCTAATTAGAGAATTGAAGAGGAAGAACTAAAGCTTCTGCCTATTTGTGATGTGGTGGAAAAGAACAAGAATTACTTTCAGTGTTCTGAGACTTCACCTCTGAGCCCTTTTGTAGCCAAGTTAGCAATGAGCCTCCTGCAGTCCCACCTTTGCTGAGAGGGGGACATATTCTTCCAGAGGGCTGTTAAGAACATCTCTAACTATTGCTCTGAATTTCCCTCTGTAGGAAACAACTCTGGCTTCTGCCTGCAGAGGGAAATGAGCCAAATTAACCAGCAAAGCCTTGCACCCAGAGCTGGGTGTTCCTCGTCTTATATAGGAATCTTGCATCAGGTGCCCAAAAAAGTCTGTGGCTGATGCAGAAGAATCTGCCCACTGCTCATAACTATGGTGTAGATTGGCACCTCTGGCCTAATGAGGATGAACTGGTTTTCCTTCTCACCAGAACCTCCCAAAAGCAGCAGAGCATTCTGCTCCCTTTCTGCGTGCTCCGAAGGCAAGCACAAAATGTCAATGTATGCTCAGGCTGCATATAGTGCTGATCATGCTATGGAAAGCTGGGCTGTTCCATGGGTGATTGTTCAGAAAACAGCCCCTGCTTGTGTCCCTGGGAACAAGCATTTTTTTGTTGTTTGGGAACAAGCATCTCTGGAGTTAAATGAGGAGGGCTGTTGTTCTCCACAGAGGCTGGAGTGCGTCGCTGTGCCTGGTGGTTATCAGAGTGCCCGTGTTTGTTTTTTTGTGATTTTCCTTCTCCCCACCTCCTGTTCTGAGCGAGGACCAAGGAGGAGGGATGGTGACCTCATGGTGCAGTTATGCAATCTGCCAGAGCCAGGTATCAAAACACAGTGCAGCTGTGGAGCTGGGACCTCGCTGTGGCTGGGGGCCCTGGCCTCCTGGCTCTAATGAGATCACTGACCTTCTCCTGCCACTTCTTCTGCAGCTGCTTTGATTCCCAGGGATTTGTTGTGGCCATGCCTGCCTAACGGTTTGGAAAGCTGCCGCAGGGAATGCTGCATCCACAGGCAGGCTCTGGGGGCTGGCCCTGGAGACCTGGAGCAGGTGAGGGTACCCTGAGCCCTGCCAGCCTCCTTCCATCCCAGCAGAGCTTATTTGTCTCCATCCAAGGGTATGCAAACGTTTCCACCCTCCTGATTATTGTTTTTTTCATAGGAAATGAGGAGAAGGTTGTCTGTTCTCCAGTGAAATAAAGCAGTCCCCAGCAATCTTCTTGTGATGCCTGAGCTGCAGCAGAGTCACATATGGGAAGAATAAGAGAGAATGGCATGTCTGCACTCTGAGGCATATTTGGGCCTCCAAGTCCTCAAGTCTCATTCAGACTTTGCATTCTTTGTTCTAATTGCTGAACTGCATTCCTGCTTCCCTGCCCTGCTCTTCTAGCAGTATTTTTGTTCTCCTTGCCTCCTGCAGTAAGAGGCTTTCACAACCTCCTTCTCTTCCTACCTGAATATTTGTTCTCTTCAAATGTCCTGCAAATTACCACAAACAATAGAAAACTTGGAGATAAATGTGAAAACAGGGCCCTGTGAAGCTGTCTGATGTGTGCCAAGAGGGAATACAAGACAAATCAGTTTCCTGAAAATGGGATTTGCAGAGTGGAAATGTCACATCCATAATCACTTTCATGTGGTGGAACTGCTGCTGCCCACCACTGACATAACAGAGCATCTGTTCAAAAATGTGGGTTTGGTTTTGCTTAAATACAGCAGGTTGCACTCACTTCAAGAAGTATTAGGTCCTCATCTAAAAACATGAGTGCAATGCTCTGGTGCCATAAATGTATTAAAAGCTAATGTGTGCTCAGCCCAGGTGGAATCTCACACTGAACCCTGTCCAGAGCTTGTTTGTGTGAATTGGCTCAGGGAGCAAGGAAAACATCCATGTGTGCAGAAGGTGGGTTTGTGTTGGGACAGGGATATTGGGAGGGCAAGGGAGACCCCTCAGCAAGCAGGGTACTCTCATAATTGATGGGAACTCTTTTGGAGATCAAGCTGAAAAATTATTACAAATAAAGACTGAAAAAAGGAGACAGGGGAAGCTAATAACTAAGCAAAGTGTCAGCAATTTTTGTTGTGCTCTGTCCATCCCATGTCTGATCTGCTTCTGCTAACTCTGCTACTTTCAATCATCCAGAGACACTTGAAGAGTTGCCCTAATGTGGGAAGATAGAATGTCCTGTTGCTGTTGCCTCATGCTTCAAACAGCAAAGGCAATTTGGCAGAGAGGGAAGTGGCGATTCCAAGGCATTTCTAGGAATTCTTGTACTGCCAGGTGGTAAAAATAGGTTAGATGTGCTGCAGCTGTATCTAGTTCATTCTAATGGAAGAAAATAAACCTTGCATGCAAAGATGAGCTGAAAATGCAGAATTAAATAGAGCATTAATTTTCCAGAGTCTCTGATTAACTTTGTCCTCTACTTGGAAAAAGTCCTACCAGCTTTGATCTCTAGATCAGTCAGCTAGTAAAGGAAATGTGGTCAATGCTTAAACCAACAGGCTGGAGTTTTCTGTCTTACTCTTGGGATAGTCTTTCCTCAGATCCTGTATTTGATGAGCATCCAAAAAGCTCAGACTTCCCTAGCTTGGAAATACTGTGAGAGGAGAACTTGGGGCTTTTGCTGGGAACCACAAGAATCATATTTCTGGTAGCTGTGCAGCGAGTTCCAGCCATGTCAGCAAGTAAAGACTTGTCTTTATTTTGTTTTTCCTTTGTAAGCTGGGATTGTGGAATGACAACTTTCCCTTTTTCCTTCTCATTTTCTTTTTAAAACCCCAAGTTTAGCATTTTCTTGCTGCTCTGGCTGAACATTTGGGCCACTTTGTATTTTATCCCGTGTGGCTGGCTCTGTTCAAATGTCCTCAGGAGTCCCAGTGATCTTTAACTTGGAATGAACTTCCTATGTTTGGAGGGGAGAAGGGGGAAGTAGCTGGGATGCCATACCTCCCCCTCCGTATTTTGAGCAAAGATGTTGGTGTAGCCAGAGTTTTAAAGAGCTCCCTTGGGCAGAATAAATGTGAAGGAGCTGGTGAAGGAGCCTTGAAGCGTTTCCAGCTCTTTGAGAGAAACACACGTGTGTGTGCATGTGTGCACATAAGATGTTTTTAATTTTGGAGGGGTGAGTGATCCCAAATAAAGCTTGCTGGATTTTCATCCCACTGATGCTATGTAGAGCTCAGATGGCTAAATTTAATCATCCAGGCTGAATAATCTTGGATTCTAAGATCCATCTCTGTGCAGAAACTATTTGCTTACCCCTGTGGCTTCTGTTGAATCAGCTGTAGGCTGACAAGATAAGGCTATTGTGGAATGGCTATAGACTGTCCTGTTCTGGCATTAGACAGCTGCAGTGGATTTTGATCTTTAAATTAAGCAAAAAAATCTACCTGTAGAGGAGTTCTTTCTTTTCTACTCTTAGAAGTGTTTAAGTAGTGAGGATATTTTACAGGAAGGGATAAAATATATAATAACCCTCTGATTCAAATCATGGGATCATAACCAAGTATTCTCACTTCAGAATGATTTTAAAGGCCTAAGGTCTGCATGAAAAGCTTCTATCCTCATCTTCCCTAATTATTCCAGTATTAGGTATTTTTGTACAGTCTTCAAGCAAAGACCAAAAAGCTTTTACTTGAATAAAGAGTTAATACAAATCTGTACTTGAAAATACTAATAAATGCAGCACTTCTTAAATGTTCAGTCAGTTTGAGATAGAGTGGATTATTCCTATGCTTGTTTCTAAAAAGAAGTGGAAGTGACATTTTTAAATCTGCCTGAAACTCGAAATACATGTGAGAAATGCACAGAAGTTGAGATGTGCATAAAGCATTAATGAGGGCAAAGTGGGTTATGAACTTTGCACATCATTTCCTTGCAAGCCTGCAGCTGGGTGTCTCTGTTAGGTGTGTGGCTTGGCCCCTGAGGATGTCGTGGAAATTCAGTGGCTCAGCTGTGTGTCTCCAGTTTCCTCTGCTGAGCTTTCACTCTGACTCTGGGTATGAACCACAAGAACTTGTTATTTCTTGGGTATTTTACAAAAGAAAACAAGCTACATTGGATAGGTCCCAAGCAGAGGATCTGAGATCATGCTCACAGAGGAAGAGCAAACATCAAGACAGAATGTGCTCCTTCCCCTTCTTTGAAATAAATACACTTCAAAAGTAAACAGTCTTTGGGATGCAAGTGAGATAGTGTCCTGTAGGATGTTGCAGCTCCTCCTAACCAGCATTAACCTGAATGAAGAAAGAGAAGCAAAATCTAGGAACACAAATGGGCTGAGGAATTCCCTCCCCAGGCCCTTGCATTGCTTTGTTTCCCCTCCCCTTCAGCAGGGCTTGTATCTTTATAAGCTGAGCCACATGGCCATGTCACCTTCCCTTAGCAGCTACATGTCACAGCATCCTCCCACCTTCACCTCAGGCCAGCAGCACTCTCTCCTGGAGGCAGGACAGAGAGGCTTGAGCAGCTGAGCCATGCCTGTGGTTCAGGCAGAGGCTGGTACCCTCACTGAAGTGGCTGTGGGCCAGCTAGAGGCTGCCACAACTTGCCATTCATGGCTTTTTGCAAGACCCTTGTCCGTTTTGAGCATGGGGTTGCTGTGAGCTGCTGCAAGAACTTGTCCTGTCCTGGCAGAGTGAGGAGATTGCTTCTGAGCATGCCTCTGGTCCAGCTCTAGCCTGGTCCCTTCTTTGGGAATAATTGAGACTGAAGGGTGATGATTATATTATATTGTCAAATGAATCTTGTAGAGAGTGGGATTCCTTAGAATGTGTTGATTCACTGACAGTGTTCCTACAGGAAGAATGCAGAGGCTCCAGGCCTACATTTGTAGGTGTTGTGTGAGAGCAGAATCAAGAGTTATATTACTCAGATGATGATAACTACTCTTCCCAGTGCATATTCTTGGGTGGGCCTTATGGTAAAATCCCATGTGGCCAAAACAATAATTTTCTCCTTTTTATGCATGGGGATTCTGCTTTTCATCAGTGCCTCCTGCTTCTCAAGAGCTCTTTGATGTACAGAATTCAGTTTGAAGGAATGACACACAGGCTTTGTGCTGCACCCCTGTATAATACAGCAAGGGCTTCTCTTCCTTTATGCTGGTGCTCCTCAGGAAGCAGCCCCTGGTGTCTGCATGAGATTCCTGAGCAATGTCCTGCAGTCACTTCTGGCCACATCTGTTCCAGCCCAGCACAGCTTTGTGTGTAAGAAAATCTCCCTACAACTGCATCCCACGTGGGTTTGCTGCAGACTGCTCCTCAGGGCAGCAGAGCATTCCCAGCACCACCAGAGCTCCACTCCCACCACCACCTCTGAGGACAAGGTCCTCCTTGTACTCCTCAGCCTGTGTTTCCTGGTGCAGAGGCTTATAACCCCTTACACATGTGTATCCTAAATAGCTCAGAGCTGATGTCAATGTTGACTTCTCAGTCCAAACACCAGCGCAGGAGGAGGTAAGTACATGACAATGGGGCATTTTTTTTTGTAATGGCACAAGATTTAAGCTTTTGAGCAGGCTGTGTAGTGTGGAAGGGAGAAATGCAACATCTTGGCATGTTCTGAAGGAGCCAGCCATTGTGTCCATGGCCAAGCTGAGATTTGAGTTACTTCTGAACATCCTGAATGCAGCTCCCCAGTTACCCCAGTACAGAAAGCAGGTAGGATTTGTCTGACCACAGTGGACTGGAGATTCAGTTCAACACAACTGTTGGGAACATTTGGAACCTCTGGCCAGAGAGGAAAGTACTGAAAAGCAGACAAACAGGACTGGTAATCTGGTTCTCCCTGCTCATAATTCACCTAATTGG
Organism: Catharus ustulatus; assembly: GCF_009819885.2. Taxonomy (NCBI): domain Eukaryota; kingdom Metazoa; phylum Chordata; class Aves; order Passeriformes; family Turdidae; genus Catharus; species Catharus ustulatus. The sequence continues at coordinate 6,826,266 of NC_046238.1, read as the reverse complement.
TGTGGGCATATATCAAGTGTTGTTTTTAAAAAGACAACAACCTATCATTTGCGAAGATCAAAAACGTGCCAATTTTTTTTGCGTGCATCTGTCAAAAGCCCACAAGTCTATAGCTTGCTGCAGAAGGGAACATCTGTGTCTAATTGGCAAAACTCAGGGTTCATAATGGGTGATTCAAATGAACAAAACCATTTTGTCATTCATTCAGTTGGGGACTGTAAACTAATCAGAAATCCTTCCCCCTCCTCTTCTCTCAGATCTGTCTTGCATTTCCTGTCCCATGTGGGTTTTTTTCCCTGACCTCAGAGCAAGTCTTGAATCTTTTTGGTCTCACATGCCATAATAAATGAACAAATCCCCCACTGCCACGACATCTCAGCTGTTTTTCTGGAATTCACACATTGCCTTTCCCCCTCTGCCCAGGTTTGGGGGTGCAGGACAACTCTTGGGGTTTTTATTGTAGCCAGCTGGTGGCTCAAGAGGCACCTTGCATCTGAGACTCCTTGGATGTACCCAGAATGGGCAAGATATTCCTCCTGAAATGGTGGCAATTGGACAGATCCGAGTGACAGTGAAGGAGGAAAGGGAGCTCATCCCGAGGGTGGGGGCGAGGGATTTGGGGGGATGCACTTCACCATTCAGCACTCTGGTGATGAATCCCACAGCACCCGCTGATCTGGGCTGCTAACAAAGTCTCCTGGTAGTAGAGGAGGGGCTGTGAACGCCTCCAAGCGCCTTCTCAGTGTCTGAAAAAAGGCAACTGGATCAGTTCACATATTCCTCACAACAAAAATCTCAGCCCTCAATCACTGCTAATTTAAGGAGGCTTGAGCCAATCTGTGATCCTCCCACATCCAGGAGTGCCACCCTGCGAGAGCAGCACATTCTGCCTCCCAAACTGAGCACATATTGTAGTGCATAAGTTAGGTGGTGTTTACTGTTTCTTACTGTGCAAATATCTTGTTTAAAAGTGAGCTCAGAAGATCAGTGGGGAACAAAGGCAAGACTGCACCAATATGATGGGATGAAAGGAAGGAATACAAGAGAAGTAACTGAAAATCCCTCTATTGTTCTTCCAAGTGTAAGAGGCATCCTCTCCCAGAGGAAAGAGGAGCATATTCAATGTAAATGAGCAAGTTCTCAGTAAAATCCAAGTGGCAACAAATATATCTATAATTCTGATGTGAATTACTAAATGGATCTAAATGTTAAGACCTGTAGCCTGTTAAAGGTTTGCTTGTTTCCCCTGGATTTTTACCATGAATTAACTAATCCAGACTGAACCCCAACATTTTACCTCCTCGAGGAAAGATCAGTAAAGTTCTATTAATATGTTTTGGTTTTATATGTGGGACTCCTAAGGCATTAGACAGAGAATCATATGTGTGTGGCAATGAATGTGGTTTCTTTTCCACTTGAGACTTCCAGCCATAGTCCAGCCCAGGTGCCTTAAATGAGCAGCCTGTAGTTTATTCCACTATAATTAACATAAGCTTTGATTTAGATGACACTTTTACAAGTCAAATATTGGATTCCAAATTGAATACAGAACACAGCTTCCACCCACGTTACTGTTTTGGTCCTTTTCTGTGGTCATCCTGCATCCACCCTGAAATCCCCCAGAATATGAGCAGCACCTGCTGGAAAACAAAGGTTGTGGAAAACAGGTCTGGTTTTTTTGTTTCTATTTAGGAGCTTTTAACATTTGGCATTGCATTTTTTTTTCTTTCCATTTCAATATAAGCCAAGGGGAGGAACCAAGAGAAAGAAAATCTGGAGTATTTTGATCTTTGTGGCTTTATATGGACTTCATAAGCTTCGTTTGTTCTACTGCCAAGTTCCTTTGTGTTTAAATAGATAACAGACCAAGACGACTAATCATTTCCAATAAAAAAACCACACCAAACCCAAAGCATTCCCTTTCTTTTCCAATTAATGCTTGTAAACCCATGCTCCTAGACAGGGCTTGTGACCTAAGCACTTCTGGCTTTGTTGTTTTTGGTTTTTTTTTCTTTCCCTATTCAAAAACAATTGCCTAAGGCACAGACTGGGCTCTGTGCTCTGCAAATTTATGAAAGAATCTTGAAAACAGGCTCTGAGAGTGGTTTTGGGAGAAGGTAGTTGTAAATACGATGTGCAAAAGCAGCCTCATGCACCTTTAGATGAGCACAGAATGGTGATTAGTGCCACCATTTATGGACTTCCTTCCTCCTTGGAGGCTGGAGGCTATTTGTGGAGAAGGAAGAAATAGCAGATTCACATGGAACTGTCAGTGTGTTATGTAAAATGCATGTTGGTTGCTGGTTTACTGGTGAGAGCTGGTATCTGCTGTCACTATTTTGAGCAGCTTTGCGCTTGAAAAAGACATGATTTGTCCAATCAAAAGTAGCTACATTTTACTGAAGTAAATAAGGCTGAATGTCCTTGAAACAGAAGATGAGTTGGTTGGATGAATCATGGGTGATCATCAATGCAAAGGTTCTCTTTTACATGGAAATGTTTTTGTAATGAAAATAACACAGAGTTTTAAATGCTGTGACACATTTTTCCTTTAGCTTCTGAAGATTTTTCTCACACAACCAACTGTTTAGGGCAACACATTTGTGTGGTCAAAAAGTTGTATGTTTGCCAACAGCACAAATTATCAGTAGTAGGAAGTGAGAATTATGTGAATTACTTATGTGGGTTATATTTCTCTTGGAGGTTGACTATCCAAACACTTCCACAGTCTCTAAGAGTGGCTTCCTGTATTAGATTGATGCTCCACAAAAGTAGCTAAGATTTGCACAAGCTTAATGAATTTCCCTGTCTTGGGGGTATCTGAAAAAGTCTCTGAAGGGAAAGGAAAGAGTCAGAACTTCCACTGGTCTGGCAGACTGCATCCTGGGTATAATCTATGGCAAGATGTAAGATTCTTTCTTTTATTTCCCAGGTGTATTACTCCTGTGGTGCAGTGGTGGAATCAATGGAAAGAGGCCTGATTTTGTCACCAGGTTTTCCAAACAACTACTACCCAGGGACACACTGTGTCTGGCAGTTTTTCATTCCCATGAGAACCCATCTCATCTTGGAAATATTTGACTTTGACATTTTTGAGAGCTCTACTGAAACTCCAACCCCCTGGGATGGCTTTTCAGCCCCTGCTACAACAGAAAATAAGGACATGCCTTCTCTTGAGGAAAACCTGGACTTTGCTGCCCACACCACAAAACCCTCTCTACAGACATCAACACTGAAAGTGGCTCAGAACTTGAGCAGCACCAGAGACCAGTCAAAAGACCTTGCTGGTCACCTGGATGAACTTCCAGGAACCATCTCAAAAAAAGATGAAGCCAAACAAGCATCTGAAGAAAAGCAGTGGAAGCAGATGAAGGAACCCAAAGGGCTTACCAAGGCTCAGCCAGAGGAGCTGCCGTTCCCTGCGGCTGGCAGTGCCTCAGTGCAGAGGCAGAATACCAGCGGCCTGGAAAGAGGAGAGGATTTGGAAGGGAAGATGTTGCTTGCCCACCTAGCTGCTAGTGAGAGAGATGAAGTCACAGCAGAGAGCTGGACTCTTCCCTCAACAGCACTGCCCATGGAAATGTCCTCCAGCCCGCAGCCGGCAGGGGATGTCTGTCCCCATGATGTGCTGTATGTTTCTGATCTCATCACGTTCTCCTCTCGCTTCTGCGGCCCAAATTCCCCTGTGAACAAGACCATGGTGTTTGGTTCCTCTCTGGAAATGGTTGAGGTGATCATGGAGCTGATCACCACCACGGACCGGGGCCGAGGCTTTGCGCTGCTGTTCGAGTACAGGAACATCACCGAGCCCGGCGCGGTGGATGCCGTGAGGCAGGAGAGGAAGGACAGCATGATGCTGCTGGCAGTTCTAACAGGGATCGTTGTCTTTGCTCTTGTTTTGCTCTCTGCCCTCTGTGTAGCTTGCAGGTAAGGTGATGCACACCACAGCCTTGGAAGCATGTGATGTTTTCCACAGGAAAAAGACCAGAACAGAGTTACATTTCCTTTGCTCTGCTAACTCCTGCTGTCCTTCTAATGTGCTAAAGTGGGTACAGAGGAAGTCAGTGCCACTCACTGCTCCTGCCCCAGGCTCCTCAGTTTTCTTTCCTGCTTCTCCAGCTCTGTACCTCAGATTTATTTTCTGTTTCCTGCAGAAATACCTGAACAGTCAGGACTTTCCTGGGCATTTTTTGTTTCAGAGGCAGTGGTGCCTTTGAACCTCAGCTTTTGGCTGATGGACAAAATCACCATAGAAAGATCATCCTTCCCTGAGTCTCCTGAGCAGGTTGAGCTGACAGTCACTGCATCTTTTCACAGAAATCCCACAGTTTGGCTCTAACCATCACTAGCACTCTGCAGAAAAGTAAATAATAACCAAAGTATTACCACATTGAATTAAGATTTAAAAATATCTTCCCATCTGTAGCATATTTTATCCAAGACACTGTGCAGAAATTTTAAATCCAATGCATTCAGTGTGTTAAGAAGTCATCTGCACATCCCTTTGGTGCTGGGGAAGAGCCCAGAGCCATGCTGCAGTACCTCTCATTGTTCCCAAATGCAATCCAAAACAATCCAGTCAAATGAGCAGATGGTCAGGCTGGGTTGTGGATTTCCAGGTCCTGATGCTAACTAGTTAAATGACTAAAACCAGACAGTTACACAAGCATGCCTCTCTAGTCAATTGCTTTTCTTTTATATATTTCTTTTCTCTATATCTATCCAAGGAACACTTCTCCGCCCCCCAGCATATGTTTGCATTTTTCTAACTCCCTAGTGAAAACATTTTTGTAGAAACAGTGATTTATTTCTCTCCCTTCCAACAAATTCAAAACAGAGCCCATGCTCCCCAGGTTTTTGTCAAAATAAACATCATTTTTCAAATGTTTTGACTTCAATGAAAACATCAGGTAAAGTGAAACAAACCCTTGCAGACTCCACTCTGGTGGCTGGGTATTGGCAGGAGTGTTCATTTCCCAGAGCCATCCTGCAGCTGCTCTGGTGTCTCCCCTCCTGCATCCCCTGCCTCATCCAGTGTGCATCCTCCAACCCCAGAGTCTCAGGATTGCCCAGACACCCCTCACCACTGGGGCTTGGCTTTCCTTGTCCTTATGGAGGCTGCATTTTAGCTCTGGCTGAATAAACACAAAATGCAGGCCAGTCACACAGGCACAGTGGGGAAGCTTAAATATCATCTCTGTTGCTGTATATATAGAAATTCCTGCATGCAGAGTCTGAGCTTTTTGTAGCTGTAAGAGTTAAACTTGCATGTGCTACATCTAACTAACCTTTTTGTTTTTAGAGAGCTCGCAGAACGCTAATTTAGACCAATTTTTTGCTAGCTTTAAAGGAAAATGTCTGGTGGAAAATGTCTTCCAGATACCAAATACTTTATTTTTATACCCTTTCCAATCTTCAGAAGAGACAGAAACAGGCTCCCTTTGCTATGGCAGCAGTCTGGGCTGATACACATGTTGAGTAGGCTGTTTTTGCTCCAATACCCCTATTTAATTTCACTGTAACGATCCATGAAGCAGAGTATTATTCAACCCAAAAAGTACACCAGCAATCTGAGGCTCCACTGGCTGAGATTTCCTCTGCAGAGCCTGTTTAGAAAGTCAGGCCATGCTGCTCACATTCACAGTTTGGCCTTTTGCTTGTCAGATGTTTACAAAATAAAGTTCTGCTCTTCCTGACCAACAGAAAAAAAAGTCCACAGGATTTCAGCCCCACACACTAATGTTTGTCTGTTCTGGTCACTGGGAATGCATCCTACCAGGGGTCCTATGGCACAGGATTAGGCTTGCTTCTTTTAATGCTGGTATTTATGCCTCTTCACTGCTCTATAACTCTTTTTTTTTTTTAAGAATATATCTATAACTCAGCCAGCTATTGACTGAACATAAATAGAGAGTATCCCTGCTCCTTTATCCTCCTGACAAGATGTTTACTATCCCAGCCTCCTGTATTCCCTGCATGCTGTTCCTGGGAAGCCTTGATTACACCTCTTTATTTTTTGTCAGACTTATAGCATTTAAGTGAGCCCAGGTGGAAGTGCTGAGTTACCTCACCTGTGTTGCATTGGAAGAATCTTTTCTCCCTCTTTACTGTGGTAACTGCTTCCAGGGTATTGGTCTCTGGCCCAGAACCACTGGCACTGCTTGGAGCTTGCCTTCTTCACAGCTGTGGGTTTTAATGCAGCTCAGAATAAGACTGCTGAGGCCATTAAGCACTAAGCATTAAACTTCTTTTAGATTGAGCCCATCAACCTCTATTTTATGCTTCTTGTCCTAAATAGGGGCTTGAAATCAGGTGTCAAATGTGTATTAGCCACAGTCTGTCCTCACTGCAGAAAATGTCAGGGTGGCACGAGGTGGGCTGAGGGGGGAATGATGGTGCTTTAGCAGTGCAGCACACTCAGAACTGGGAGCAGCCCCCAAGGCACAGGGACACTGTCCTGGCTGGACTGGCACTGCAGAGGATGCCAAGAGGAACCTGGAAGCTCTTGGCCTTGTAAACTTGCCTTCCCCTTTCTTTTCTCTTCATACTTTATTTATTCCTCTGGTACCAGGTTTAGCTAATGATTTTTTTTTCCATTTCTATCTGCTGCTCTTGCTCAGCTAAAAGTAGCAGGCTCTGCCTTGCCAGGAGTAGAAATGGGCAGGGATGGGCTTGGCACCCACTGCCACTCCAGTGCACCAAGTCAGCAGCAGTATCTGCTCAGGCTCATTGCATTGAGCAGGGCAAAGCTCTCTGGGGAAACTCCAAGTCTCTGCCACACTGCAGCTTTTGTTTGCTACTTGGGGAGGGAATGAAAGCTTCAGTTGTTAGTTGGCCAATAATTCTAATTACTTTTGGCCATGAAGCCTGGCTCGAGTAATGGGGGATTTTTTATTTTCTTTCCCAAGCCCCAAGAACAACAGATAGGTCCACCTTATTTAATTTTAGTCCTGTCCCATGCAGTCAAACTTTTGCTGTATGGTTGCAACCCATGAATTGCAAGTGCACTTTACATCTGCATAGCCTCCCAACCCTTGAGTGTACAGTGACTCCATCAGGCCTTCAGTGTTGCCTTCTCTCCCCACCCAAGCTGCCCTGCCAGTCACTGCCTGCTGCCCATCCATCACCTGGAGGTGAGAATTGGCCCAGTAACCTGGGTTGCATCCCATCAGCCTAATGCTCCCCCCATGTCTGCACCATCCCCAGGAGAACCATTGGGCACAGACTACACTTTTTTCAGTCGTTACTGTGTTCACCAGTGTCAGCCTTTCCTTGTGGTATCTTTAAGTCTTATTCATCCAAAAGCTTGTAGCACTAGTTGTTTCATAATCTCAGTTTTAATAAAAAAGTGAAAAAATGGCTAAGAACATGCATGTGTCTCCTTCAGCCAAGGGGCACGTTCATCCCTTCATCATCTGCCACAGCACTGCCTTTTAGTGAAACAGCCATACAAATGAACAGCATCTGATGCTCTCTGCTTGCTAAATATAACCCAGTATGCAGAATTAGCTATGCAGATGAAATATTCTGTCTAGCAGGATAAGAAGGATGTCACTGCCCAGACTGAAGGATCCCAGTCCTGCTATTCAGTTACTGATGTGAAAGAGCAGCTGTCAGGGGGGAGCCTGGTGGGACTTGGCAGAGGTCTGAGCTCTGCTCCTGCTTTTGCAGTGAGCATGGGAAAAAGATGACAGGTTCTTCTCTTCTTCAGCTGACTTTCCACCACATGAGCATATAATTTTCTCCCCTTGTTTACAGGCCTTGCTGCCTTGAGTCTTGGCAAGTATTTTGGATGCTCATAACCTGCTGGGTTCCCCTCGCAGGATGAGCAGAGCCGAGAACTTTCCTGCTGTGGATCTTTAACTCACTCGAGGGCTTGTTGTTGTTGTTGCTGTCTCTCCTTTTCAGGCAGAGAACGTGCCCCAAAAGGAGCTCATCCAACGCATGCAGTGACCAGGAGGTTAGTGCTAATGGCTTCAGCAATTTCTGTTTCTCTCTTTCATATTGGCTGTTGCACTGTTTATCTGACGATGTTTACTGGGGCATGTTCTGAGTTGTAGAACAGGATCCAGAACTCCACTGTGGATATCAATGAGCTCCAGCTGGTGGTGCCAAGCCGGGAGAATGAAAACAACAACCACTCTGTGAGCCGGGAGCAGGCGGGTAAGTGCGGGGCAGCGGCCGGAGCGGGTCAGGGCACCCCGGAGCCCCGGCCACTCATCACAGCTGGATTCTTCACTGCCCTCGTGCACAGCTGGAGAGCTGCCCCACAGCAGAAAGCCTTTGTTGTGGGCACTGTCCCTTGCTGCTCCCCCTCCCTGGTCGGGTAATTCCCCTGGCAAGGAGCTGACACAAGCACAGCTCCAGCGCGCTGCCAACACAAGCTGTCACAGCACATGGCATTGCAGACACTGGGTTAGCAGAGCAAATGTTGGGTTCAGGCTGCTACAAACAACTTACACAGCTCCATGAACTGGGGAGGAGTTTCACCTGCCTCAGGCCTAACTTTGTCCAGAAAGGATGGGTTTTACAATGCTCAGGTTGTCTTTGGCCAACTGCAGCTCCCAGAGCTCACAGTTTCTGTGGGTCTGTATGGATGGAGGGGCTTTGGGGGACATTGACCTCACTGTGCTTCCAGGAAAAAGCATCCCAGACAAGATGCAGAGAATGTCCCTTGCTGCAATTTTGAGTCACAACACATGAACTGTCCCAGTGGCCCTTTTGGTTGGTGGAGGCCTAACTTTATGTTGTGTTGTGACACCATCAGTGAACCACCAGCCACTACACACTCAGCTCTCACCAGGGTACCTCCTTAAAAAGCTAATTCTGTACTCCCAGCCATGACAGCTTCCCATCTCCTACTTGAGGAGATTGTGGCCAGAGTTCTCCTTGTCTGGACCTCATGACAGCCTTGGGGACACATGAAGACACACACACCCCTGCATGGCAGTCCCTGGAGCATCAGGCTGCTTGTAGGAGCAGCTTCACTGGGGTTCAACCAAAAACTACAGCTCCCAATATTAGCAGATACGAGTAAATAAAAACAAATGAGTTGAGCAAGTCCACAAGTTTCTGATCTGCAGCAAAACCTCGTGTGTTTAACACAAGGAATTTCAGTTCATGTGTGTTTTTATTAGAAAGCAGACCCAAGGGTGTTTCTCTTCTCCTCTTTTGTTTTGTTTTTAAAAGCTTGCAGTTTCAGGAGAGCAAACTGTTGACTTGAATTTTGTTCTGGCTGGTGTAACAGCCAGCCAAAACCCGTTCTAGATTGTCTGGGGAGGGAGGAATGAGGGTTTGTCATGGAGGAGTTAGAAACAGATGTTTTGGACTCTGGCAAGCAGTCTTTATTGATTTTCTTCCTTTCTCAGTCACTTCCTGCAGAGGCAGCACAGAACGGTCTCCTCAGGACACTGACCCAGATGTGCCCTCCTCCATCTCTGCAGTGACCACTGAGACTGGGAGTGATGAAGTGTTTATCATTTCTGCTGGACCTGGGACCAGTGGGCTGAGCTTTACCACCTACAGGATACAGGTACATTCCCCAGCATCTCTGGCAAGCTGCAGGATGTCCCTCTTGCACAGCACTTGTCATATCTGTCCATTTATGCCTAATGCCCACTTTCTACAAAGGCAGGGACTGAACCAGGCAGTTCTCCTACCCCTCAAGCTGATCTGCCATCAAATGATGTGGGCTGTGATCCCCTGAGCCAGTATTTTCCCAACTTTGGGAAGAGAAAATGCAGAACCCTACCTCCCCTCTGCCAGCAAATAATGGAGCTGTTTGCCAGCAGGCAGTAGGATCAACCTGCAGAAGTGTTAATTGGCAAAGCTGATGTTCCATTAAAATTACCACCTGTAGCAACTGAAAGACCTGGGAGTCAGACCTACTGCCCACCACTCCAAGTGATCAGGGAAGTTACTCAGCTCCTCAGTTCGGCAGAAAATGTCTCACCAATCTGATGTGAAAAATTAACAGTGTAGGTTCAAAAAAAAAAAATCAAGTATTTCAAGTGAAAGCACTGAGGCCCTCACAAATTCACAGACAGAAACCTGAATTGATTCAGCAGGTTCTTTCTCATTTTAGCTTTCCCCAAATTCCTGATCTTTAATTTGTTTAGGAACAGATGATGGCTCAGAAGCCTCAGGTCTGGCTGTCACCTCTCCAACCTCGAGTGAGTGCAGACAGAGCACATTCATTACAAGTGTCTGCTAAAGCCTTTCCCAGGTCAATACTCTCTTCTCCAGTGCCCTCTCTCTTTTTCCCACAAGAGGATAAACAACCAGCACAAGGAACTCACATGCCCAGGACAGGCTGTGAAATACTTCTGTCACAGTTTACAAAACAAAAGCATTCTGTATCCCTGCACTTGATTAGGAAATTAGCCAGGAGGCCAGGCTGGTCAGGAATTTCCTACACTGGTGTAAGACACGTGCTGAGCTTTTCCTCCAGCTGGCCACTCTGATGAACAGAAAGAGGGAAAGAAGGGAAAGCAGCTCTGGAGCCTTCCCTTGCCTGAACATTACCTGCAGCCAGACTGGGCACCCTTGGCCAGCACCTGCACTCCCTGGTCCTTTCCAGAGCAGAGAGCTTCACCTGCTGGCAGCCCCACACATACCCAGCTTCCAGGCAGGAGGGAAAAACATTTTCCTGCCCCTTTTCCCCACTTCAGTCAGAAGGAACAAATACACATAAATCCCCCATTTCTATTCTGATAGTGCTTCTGCAATCAATCTTCAGAGAACATTTATACATTAAAAAAATTTAAAAAGTGTTGAAACAGTGAAAGTAACCCAAAGAATTAAACACATTATTAAGTCAGGAAGCATACAAGTGAGGCAATATTCCCAACCAAATTCCTTAGGGAACAGAAAACCAAGCCTGCAAGCATGGCAGGGTGTTTTTTTTAAAAGCCCTGGGCCTTTCCCCACAGCTGCAGATCATCCTCTCCAGGGGTGTGGAAATTGAGCACAGCAGAGCAATTACAAACCTGCACTCAAACGGGTTCTCACCAGGCCACTCGATACTGAGGGTTCCTGGATGTTAGACATGCTTACAGCTGAATTTTTAGATGTGTATTTTTAGGGTGTGAAATGCTGCTGGCCAGCCAGCCTGCAGGCCTCCCAGAGGAGATGGAGCATGGCTTTGTGGCCCAGCACTAGGCAGTGGGATGAGAGATCTGCTGGAGCACAGCCCGTTCCTTGGCAGGAGCTGAGCAGTTATCCCCATGTGAAAACACGTGTGAAATCCTGAGCCTTCACAGCACAGTAAATAATGCCAGCAGACTCACCTCATGCAAAATGCTTGACTAGAATTTGTCAAGTTATAAGGAGCTTTCATTAAAAAAATTATCTTGATCTTTTCCCTCAGAAATTGTGTCTGGCTGCTTGGTCCTGTGCTGCCCACCAAGTGTGAGCCCCAGCTCTGCTGGGCCTGAGCCAGAGATTAACTGGCTTCTGCTCTGCAGCTTTTAAAACCTCTTTGAAGACACCAGTCTTGTGTTATGAGGGAAGAGCTGGGAGAGCAAAAAACCACCTCTGTGACTGGCACGAAGAAACAGAGGGTGGGATGGCTTTTGGGGAGATTCCAGGTGTCCTCCAGTAGAGTCATGGCTTTCTAAATCCCCTTTGGTTTAAGGCATCCTTCACCCTTTGGCTAACTTATGACTGTGATCTCTGACTGCTGTTCAGACACTGCAGGTTTCAGATGCAAAGGTTTGAGTGAAGAGTATGATCTTGGAAGTTTAACAAACATTTCTTGCCAAAACAAAAATTTCTTGCCGTTTTCAATAGTCTAGAAAATACATTCTTCATCTTCCCAGTTACTTCCAGTGTGTCTATCTCAAAACCAGTGACTAATTTTTACATCAGTTTGGAGGTATTTATAATAATATTAGAATAATAAATCCTAAGACAGTTTGAAGGGACCACTGAGGAGAAGACAGCTGGCTTAAAAATTTATAAATAAAGATTGTCCCTTTAAAAAAATCTTAGAGTAGGAGCTTAATATTGGAACAAACTTATCCAGAGCCTCATGCCTCTCCTGGCTTCCTACTGAGTTTCTTTTTCTGATCTAGTGCTAATTTCTTGCCTCTCTGCCCATCCACTTCCAATATGACACATTCACTAAATAGTTTCTTTCATTTGCAGAAACTTGGGAGATTCAGTTTCTCAGAAATAACAAATTACATGTTTCTGGTTCCTCAGGATTTTAAAATCCAGGACACTGTGGGATTTATTTCAGACACTCTTTAAGGACTGTGTAAACTCTGGGAATGTGGATTTTGCATTCTTCTCATGACAACTATATTTGCACAGCTGAAAATTAAAAATATGTATAGAGTTGTGTAACAGGAGCCTTAAATAACAGGTGATGTATTAGTAAGAATTAAAAAAGATTCATAGGAATGTCAGGGATTCTCTAACTTTTATGACTTTAAGCTCATATGAATATTAAGAACAAAAATTGTGATTTCAAATGCAACATCAGAACTTACATAGTATGGAAGAGATGTTTGTAGTTCATTCCCATGTCTGATCAACTCTGCTCATACACAGGGCTGGTGACAGCAGTTTGATGTAGTCTCACCTTCTGATGATGCCAATCTTATACCTGTCTGGATGTCCTGTTCTACTCCTAAAGCATGTTGTCCACCTGAAAAGCACTTTATATGTGAAATGCAAATCTCCTTGGCTCCAATCCAATTATTGTGCTTCTTGTTCTATTCAACACAGACACTGAAAACAGATAATTTCCTTTATCTTTATTTTTAATTATTTTTATTTTTTAATTCTTCCCTTACATAGGATAAAGGGCAGTACTTACTTCAGTCTTTTCTCTTGAACTGTGCATTTTTGGGACTTTTGAATCTCTCCTTGCTTGCTTCTGCATTTCTTTCAGCAGGCTCTATCCCCCTTAAGTTTTATTTCCCCAGACAGACACACCTGGAGCCTTCCAGGAGCCATGCAGAGTGGAAGAATTCTGTTCTACACAGTGAAGTGTACGACTCTGATCTGTCAAATACTTCCAGTAAATTAAGCTGTAGATATTTCATACATTTAGTGAGGGTTGTAGGATTATATCTTATGTAACTGAAATTTCCCACTTCAGCTTTAAACCCAAAACTGGGGGAGCAAGGTAAAACTCTCCTCCAGGAAAGCCAGCAAGCTTCAGGCAGCACAGTGGAAGAGCATTGTGTGTCCTCTGAGAATGACTGAACCAACCAGTCTCATGCACTAACAGCCTGTTTTCAGAGCGTTTCAACAACATTTTGATGAAAGATGCCTATAACTGATCTTCATTTACTCTTTTCAGGACAAAAACCTGAAGAGAAGTGTCACCAGCCCGGCCTCTGTGTCCGACTGGCTGAGCTCCCACGCCACGGCCGCAGGAGCAGACGCTGCTGAGAAGGGGAACGTGCAGCTGGAGAATCCCTGTCCCAGGCAGCGCACCTGGAGCGCCCGCACGTTCCACGACTTCCTGGCTCCCATACCACAGCTGCAGAAAAAATGGTGTAGCTGGAGCACCAACAGCCCCTTCACAAAGCTGGTTGACAGCAGTGTGAGTCTTGCAGGGAGGGGAGGATGTTGGGGTCTCAGCTCCAGGATTTCCCACTGTTCACTGATGGGACAGGTTTTCCCCTTGGCCAGTGCCTCACCTCTCTGTCCTGCAGTGCAAACACATCTCAGCCCATCTTCCTTGGTGTATGGGAAACTCTCTGGCCTAATTACATTGTAATTTAGCTAGGCTTTCCTAAAATATTAAGCAGCTGTATTTTCCAGCAGTTAAGAAATTATCCCCAGTCCAGAAGAACATTAAAAAATGCCTTCAGACAAGATTATCTCATTGAGTGTTCTGACATGTGCTTTTCCCCCCCTGGTTATGCCTTGAATTTATTATAATTGATGTGTTATTATTGCACTGCTAGGAATCTGTAGGTGTGGCAGGGATATCTGGGTCTCACTGACTCCAGTCATCAAACCAACAGCTTGTTACAAAGCTAATAAAGGATGCTTCTTCCTTTTTAAGGTAATAACATAGGTTCTTGCTAAAGAATGCATCTTACGTCTAAAATAATCAGGAATTTAAACTTTTCGTTCTCTCCAGATCAAAGTTTTGAGAGAGAGCTGCTTTTCATAGCACATCTACTAATTTTGTACTATTTTGTGCAGGGTTTTTCTACAGCTGCAAGATCCCAAGGTGTGCCAACCAGAAAGGTAATCTCAGCCACTGAGATAGAGGGAGCATCAGAGACTGTTTACTCTGATTCATCTGCCAGCAATGCCTCATATCCCCTCACTCTGTCTGCACAGAGGCAGCGGAAGTTAACTTCCTGCAATTTGAAGAAATCCAGATTTGGGAACCCTTATTTTGGAATTTTAGCCAGTTCCCCTGACAGCAAACACGTGAGGTCCTTGGATCCCTCAAGACATCTAGGGGCAGCATCTCCAGTTAACAGCCAAAGCCCCAAAAATCTTCTAGAGAGCTCCAACCCACTGAAAATCAACTTGGTCAACAGTTCAAAAACAAAGGAGCTTATGGTAGAAACAGATAAAAACAAACCAGTTTTTGTTATTTCTGAAGAAGGGGATGATCAGCAGCCTCTGGTCTTGGCAGAGCACCTTAGTCAGTGTGGAGATCACCTGTCAGAGCAAAATGCTCTGTATGCTCCAGCTGTGCCAGAGAAACAGCCAGTGGTTCTGACTGCAGAGGGGAACAGCTCTGCCACCTTCACCTCGAGTCTTCCCCTTTGGGCAAAATCCCCCACTTCATACAAAGGGCACAGGAAGGCCCCCAGCTCCTCCAGGGACCAGCAGAGCTCAGCAGGTGGAGATGCCAACACCCCTGAGACCTCACAGAACTGCGACACCCCCGCTGCTCCTACGCTGTGCCAAGCTTCAGTGCAGTGATGGCCTCGGAAAGATTGAAACATCAGTTCCCAAACCCACAGGGAACAGGGACAGGAGCAGAGGAGAAGCTGTGTTGAGCAGTTGAGTGTGGCAGTCACATGTGGCAGCTTTGTAGAGAGCAGTCTGCTTCCCACACACTGGGACTGAGATTACAAGGATACAAACCACGGCACAGCACAAATGCCATCTCCCCTTATGCTCACTAACCTCATCTCTCTGCATGAGATTTGGATGTAGTTTGTACAAGAAAGCATTCTCTGAAAAGGTACTTCAGACTGTAGAAACCCTTTCCTGGGATGGGAATGAAATAACCTGGGGTGGTCACACCATGGTTTGTATCTGAAATGTAAAGCAGTCCCCTGTCCCTGTGGTATCACAAATCTTTCTGTTGGGAGCTCTGAGTTAACTTCTGTTTATAGCTGTGCCTGTACAATCCAAGCCTTGCCAAGCCAAGGGTAAGAATTCAATCATGCATGTTTGCATACAGTTTTATAAACTTCATTTTAAATATATTTCATAACTTCTGCAGTCTAGCATAAGGCTTACCAAGCATTAGCAACTCTAATATTAAAGAGCAAGATTATCTCATCTCCTAACTCTTTAGAGAAGTGTACAGACAAGCTGAGCAACCCAGTACCAGATGCTTGTTCTATTAAAGTCTGATGTAGCTTTATCTTTGTTAGGTCTACATAGGCTTAGAACACCTCAGTCCACTACATTAAATGACTCCTCATGGCAACAGGAGCATGTATACAAAAACACTGAAATACTAGGAATAGTCTTCAGCATCCAACACTTGGATATTTGCAGCTGCTCTGATCCTATATCCACCAGCTATTTATTGCTGGTAACGCACATTGACTAGAGAACTATTTCCCTTCCTTTAGCAGGCAAGACTTGAAAGAAAAAATTAAGGTGGGGCAACCTTTGAGTGCTCACTTTCTCTAGAAATTAACCCTACCCTGGCTGTGCCTCCCTAAGTACAAATCCAGGGCATTCAATGGAACACTGAACCAAAGGGAAGCCTGCTAGTCCTATTGCCTTTAACAACCCCATCAGTATTTTAATTGCCTCCTGGTAGTATTTTCCTACCTTAGCAAAAGACTCCTGCATGTTTGTCCCACAATTCAGATTTTTTTTTCTTTCTTAAATGAAAAAATTTCATCTGAAGCTGCATTTTGCAGCTGAGACAGCACATTGTTTCAAAGCAATAGTATGTCATAAAACAGGTGTCAGAAAGAAATCTTCTGCACAAGTCTTCCCCTGTATTAGCTGCACTGTGCATCCAGTTATCTTAATCCTTCTCTGTGAAGGCATTTAAGACTGATTCCTGAAATATTTAACTGAATTATTTATGATTCCACCTGCTATTACAGTTTCCATTTGCCACCTATTAATGTCTGAGATATGCAACACAAGACTATAGCTTTTGCCTTATATTTTTTCTGTGTGTTTACAAGTCTACCTAGACATAGAAGTTGTGCAGCTGGTAACAGTGGAAGCAAAAACACATTTGCCCTTTAGCAGTTGACTCAAACATGAACAGCAAACAAGTCTCTGCCTTTATTATTTCCAGACTGTGTTGAGTAGTTTTGAAGTGCCAAAGTCTGGCTCCATGTTGGTTGGTTCTTTTTTGGTGGGTATTTTTTGTTGTTGTTGTTGTTTTAAATTAATGCTACTTGATTCAAAGGGAAGAGTTAATATATTTATGATTTTAAAAGTATTTAGAAGTCTTCACTACTCTAACAATAACTTCCACTGCATTAAATTCATATACATTGTAATTCAATGTTCTGTTACTTATTACATTTCTAAAGGTTGAAATACTAAAATCTACTTTTGAAAAGTACTTGTGTTTAATTATTGACAATAGTTATATTTGAAGGGCTGGAAAAAGTGGCTTTTTCAATAAAAGCATGTTTAACTACTCATTTCTACGGCGTAACAACACTTAATTTGTTTTTTGCTGAAAGCCTGAGTGAACCTCAGAGCACCAGGACAGTGTGTGGGGCACCCCAGCAGTGGCAGAAGAGCAGAAAAGGAAACACTCCTTTTGAGATCCTTCCCAATTTCTTCAAGACTGAAGAGGAGGTGGTTGTTTACACTGACCTCCTCCAGTACCTGTTGTGTAACCAAAGAACAGACTTTGCTAACCAGGTTTGTCTAACTGCTGCCAGAGGAGGTTTCTGTGGGAGTTTGTGTTTCCTTTCAGATCCTGCTGCCTGAACACTCTTCCATCACTGCCTGCTGCAGCATGGGCTATATAAATATATATACACACATATGTGGTGAGAGAGGCCCTGCTCCTGATGAACACACAATATTGAACAGTGCTGCTTATTCTCAGAATACAGCTGGCTGATTTACCAACTATTTAAAGGTGAGGCCTTCTGGCAGTAAAAGATACTGAAGCCCAGTGCCTGCAGGTGGGTGCTGCAGGTAGCCCAGGGGAGACTTCAGTTCCTGACCTGCCTTTTGAAGTTTTTTTGTTTGATTAGGGGTTTTTTCAGATTATTTTTCTTTTAGGCAGATCACAGATTAACTGCTAACAAGGTATTTGTTTTTTATTTTTTCTTCCTCTTACAGCTAAAACAACTGCTTTAAAGTTTTCATATTTTCTTTTTTTCTCCCCAGGAAGACAGCTTCTACCCAAACCCTTCAAAAAAGTCACAGTACAAAGTTAAGAAATTCTGAAAGCTCTGGATGGAATAAAGCGCTTTAATACTCTCAGCTGTAAATATTGACTGGGATTAGGTTTTAAATAGTATTACTTATGGCATTTATTTTGTTCCTAACAGCTATTATTACTTTGGAGAGCTATGCTGCCACTTTTAATGACAGAAAACCTCATCCCTCATGCATGGGCTTGGATTCAGTTTTACCTTAGTGCACTGCAGGGTTGGCTCTGCGATTCTGTGTTCTGTAACCAAGCAGCAAATGGGATAAACACTCCCAACAGTCACTGAAGAGGGGGAAAATATCACAACTGCATGGGGGAAAAATATCAAAAAAATATCGTGGAGCTAGTAGAGAAGTAGTCTTTCCAACAAAAGTGAGTAATATTCACCTTTTTTCTTTTTAAAATGAGTTATTCTGGAATATACTAGTCAAACCCTCTAGCCAATGTGTTAGGTGGACTAAATAGGACAAAAATATGTGCATTCCCTATTTTTTCACTGTACAAACAGAGCTTCAAAATAAAAGCTTGAAGCTATATAAGCTGACAAGAATCTGGTGCACTGAGGTTCTTACTGTCAGGTACTTAAACTGATTGGGAATAGAGGCTCAAAGGGAAAACAACAGATTTAATATCCACATAATGCATCCTAACTTGAAAGACTCAGAATAGCATTTAGCAAGAAAAAATCCACTTATAACTTAGTAACAAAACATGAACTGAGGTTTCCTTTCAGAACTCTAACTTTTTGTTAAGTGCAGTTGGTTACAAAGCTTTCTACTCAGAACTTTTTTGTTGTGGTTTTTTCCCCCTCAGGAGGGTGGCACATGAGCCCTAACAAAACATATTTGACTCAAACAGTCCAGTCAGTAGATTTTATTCTAAACAATTAAAGATTAATTTGGATTGCAAGGGAAAAGAAAAGGTAAGTCCTAAGCCAACACTTACCTAATGAAAGCAAGTGAAACTCAGCAGCACTGAAAAGA
This sequence comes from Catharus ustulatus, assembly GCF_009819885.2. Lineage (NCBI taxonomy): Eukaryota > Metazoa > Chordata > Aves > Passeriformes > Turdidae > Catharus > Catharus ustulatus. Next base: position 6,807,696 of record NC_046238.1, on the reverse strand, counting down.
ATACCCAACAGAGACTAAATACAGCTTCAACATATATTCATGGTCTGTCTAGAAATGTCTTTGATGTTAAACCTCATATGGCACACTTAGCATTTTTTATAATTCATTTCCTATGGAAACTAATGAGCTTAAGGATGAAATTACCTCATTGAAAGTCAAAATGGAAGTGTGAAGAAAAGAAGGATGACCTGGAAAGCAGATTTAGAAGCAATCTTTGCATATTAAGCATTGCTGTGGGAAATAGTATAATTAGTTTTCTTCAGAACTTATTCCTTGGAATTGTGTAAGTGGTATTTCAGTTCCCAAACATCATGCAGAAAGAATGTTAGATAAAATAGGTGGAAAAAATGCAAAATCCTCATGTTTTTCTTAAAGTCAAAATGTTTTTTTCCTAACTTTCAGTGACTGTTGACTTATTTTTAAGAGGGCAGATAATAAAAAATAAGGTTTCTCTACAGCAGACATCTAAGGGGCCATAAGAAACCAGATTTTAAGAGCATAATTTGGAATGAGCATTCACTTTCCAAATTCCTAACTCCTTTTACTTGAATCAAGTTATTTCCCTAAGCTCTTGCTGCAAGCTAAGCCACCTTGCCCTAGACAGTTCTACCGAAGACTAGAAATTGATACCAAATGCATGCATTTTGTTTGCTGAATGAAAGAGCTAATGATGAACCTTGGACTGTCAAATACCAAGTTTTTCCTGTTAAATACAATGAAAACAGTTTCAGAGTTTAAGCAGAAATTACCCTGTAGAGTTCAAGTACCTGAGCCACTCTATGGGCTCTAGGAGCTGCCATGCATTTGTCCCCTCTCAGTCACACCAACATTTTTCTTTATTCTTTATGGAGAAAGTGCTTGGAAGAGCTTTGGCTGTGCCAGACCTGATCTCTCAATAGTGGATAAATCCCAAAGCAGCAGCTTCCTCAAACTAAATCAGTTACAAGTCATTTGTTGACATAATGGAGCATAAAACATTTAAACCCACCACTCCAAGTGCAGAACAAGCCAAAATCACCAGTTTTAAAGGATATCAGCTCATTTTTTGGTACACAGAACAACGTTTTCACTTTTACAATACTTAACCTGAGTTAGAGTTTCATTTAAATTGAGTCTGACAGTTAAGCACAGCAACATAGATCAGCTACAACATTAAAGGGTATACAGCTTCAAGTATGGGAATGGCAGCAGCACAAAAATCCTGGGATGCTAAACTGCAACTTGAAGCTTAACAACTCTGGCATTGCTGTCTTCCACCTCAGATACAACAGGGTGCAGGCAAGTCCTCCCATTTACTCAACAAGGCTAAAGTTCCATTCAGAAAAAGTTGTATTAACAGTAGTCATTTGAAACCTTATAATTGAGACAAATTAAATGGTAGTAAAGATGAACACAGTATTACTGTAATTTACTCTAGGCTGCTGTTAAATCAGGTGGTAAAATACTTGTCACTTTGGTGTTTATGGTGTTGCAAGAAACTAAAATAGTGACTACTTTTTTAAAGTAGCAAACTTTCTGATTTGTTAGCATCTTGAAGGCCTCTTCTATTTAATAATCTTTGCTTATATAATTTATTATACATCCTGTAGAGATACTGATGATCCTTTGCAACATCATCTGACACTTTCAAGGAAGTTTGAGAATGACACAAACTCATGTACTTTTCAGTTACTACAAGTTCAGGGATGGTATTTGCTTTTAAAAATCTCACATTCAAATAATTAACAGCTTGACTGAGTATTAGCAAGTGTTACATACATCCATTTCTGTGGTGAGAGGATATACACCACAGAAGAAACACAAACAGACAACTTCAGTAGCTTTTTTCTTTTTTTTTAATTAATAACTTCTTAGTTCAGGAAAAAAATAAACCACAAAAGAGAACTGGAAGAACTACTCTCCACCTTCTTTATAAAAGAACTTTTCTCAGAGACAATACACCTTGTTCACCACTATGTCAAATCCTATCACAATCACCTCAGTTTCCACATCTATCCTACCACATTTCATGCTTAGCTTCCAAACATCTCTTATAAAGGAGGTGGGGATGTGCTTTAGACAGGTTAAAAATATGCTGCACCTTTACAGTATTTAAACAATTACACCAAGCATAGTTCATACATTTATCACATTAACTATCACCTGGTAACCATACATTTAAAAAGGTCTAGTGTAGAGTATGTAATACCCATGACAGATACTCTTACTTACTTAAGAGCATATAAAGATCAGGATTTATTCACCCTCCCCATCTGCAAGTCTGATCTCTTCCAGGTACAATATAAATGACAAAAAAATCCCTTCATTCCATTGCACTACCTCAACCCTATATGCATAGAAAGGCAGATTAATTACCTGTGACAGGGAAAAGGAAGAGGGGTTTATAAAAAGAATTTGAAGAACATCTACTGCACAGGTACTTTAGATGTTAAGGATGACTTCTGCTGTTTGGGTTTTTTCCCCCCCAATTTTTTTTTTCTTGTGGTCACACAATACACCCCTACTCAAACATAACTCGAGTAAGTGCAAGGTACTCCTGACCAAAAAACAACTTCAGCACAAGAGGCTTGAACACCAGCACAGTGACAAGGCTGTGCTGAAAGCCCATCTGGGGTGTGGGAGTGGTGAATGAGAATGTAAAGCACATTTCTGCATATAATGTGCAAAGGCTTGATCTCCACAACTGCACTCAATTTGCTACATGCACAGCCAGAGATGAAAATGAGATCAAAACCAGCTGGGAATGGTTGTCCTGAGAAGATACAATAACCATTAAAAAAATCTAAACATAAAATACAAATACAGAAGCAACAGAACATTGTTAATAATACTAAAAGACAGAAACACACTGTTGTTAAAAGAAGTTTCAAGTAATATTCCAGATCCAATTTCAATCCTACTCACAGGAGAAAATGCCCAGAGATTAGGAAGAGAAGTCCACACCGAAGTGTATTTTTAATAGCATAAGGGCATGGTCAACAGACCCATCCTTGCAACAGCTATTTTCAAAAGTAAAAAAATCTAAACAGAAAGACATCATTCTAATTAGCATTCATATAAGAGGTGCATTACTGGAAACAGTTGTTTAATTCACCTCAACCAGTAGACACGATGTGCTGCATCATTTGTGCTCCTTTATATCACAAGATACTGTGTGTACACTTTTTAACATCCAAGCATAAATCCTGCTCATAAAATAAGGCATACTTAAAAACAACATGGTCTCTACAGAGGTAACTTTGTATGCTTTCTTCTCATTCTGCTTCACTCTTCTAGGTGTGATGAAAACAGAATTGGTCCCAGTCGAGGTTTGTCAACATTAGCAACCACATTATGATGAAACAGATCATATCAATTTGTAGGGAAGGGGGAAAGTTGGGATTTCTTTATTTTTAATGACACTTGGGACATCTCCTGAATGACCTCTGCAAAAGGCATGAAATAAAATCTACATTTCCAATTCAGTGACACCAGTGTGCCCTTTCATGATCCCTATCTCTATCCCTATCCAGAAATGCCTCCATATTGCTACAAATTATCCAAACTCACTTATTTCCTGTAAGAATGTTCCTTCCAGTAAAGCTGCTATATTCTGTTTAGAATTATAGCTTTTTCTACATTTACACCAGTGTAGGCATGATAGAGAACAGTTGCATTGCAGAGGTACCTATTTAGCACACGGTATCAAACCAAAAAAGAAATACAAGAAAATGAACCAGTGTGTCCTACTGGCTGCTCTATGTCAAAAGCACTGTTTGGTCTTGTGATATAAAATACTACAGAAGTAATATTAGCAGAAGTCTTTTCTGCTTCAAGTATTACCCCAACTTCAAATGTGATCTTCAAATTTTTGTGCAATTCTTTTTGTAATTTCACGTGAATAAAAACATCAATATGTCTAAACTAAAAAGGAAACTGTACTACCTCCACTGTATCACTACATATATGGTAGAAGCTTTAAGTTGAAACAGCTGTTTATTGGATGGATTATTTAAAAAGGAATATTCATGTGGTTTCTAGCCCAAATGCAATGGGTAGCAACAAAATATTGGACTACCGCAAAATGCAGTTACAAATATACACTGACAATTTCCTTCTTAAATATTAATGGCTCTTGAAATACCCATCAGATACTTTTACAAAACTTCTCTATTTTAAGTCTAACGATTTTTCTTAGTTTCTTCACAAGTAGTGCAAATACACTCCTTATTCTTAGGTCATCCCAAGATATGGCTGTTTTTTTTTGAGTATGATTTGTTTGTGTTCTTCACTGAAGTGACACAGGGACACTGTAGTCATGAGCATGGAATGCAATGCTTGGTGGACTACCTTGGAAAAAAAAACCATCTACCTTATTCATGTACAGCTGCAAAATTCTACAAATTAAAAATTTCACATCGGGTTACCTGATGTAAAAGTTAATGATTCCCTGCTATGGGAGCAGATCCCCTGAAAACCTTAAACTGTACAAGCAGTGTAACAGGTTTTTGTCCCCTCTCTACAGACTACAGTTTTCAGTTCTTGAATCGTGTTTGCTCACAAATGTGATTGAATTTCCTAAAATAAAGAAAAAATAAGAATATTAAAATGTAACAAAGTTCTCAGAAGGCAAAAAAAGCAAGTCAGCATCTTTCACAGGGTATTTTAAATGTTAAATAGTCTACAGCAGACCATTTACACACTAAAATCTTTTTCAGAACCTGTTTAGATCATACTTTATTGCCATTTTACATGTAACAGGATTTTCAACATCTCTTCTGTCTAACCCTCATTAGTTTTATTATGCACACAGAAAACCTGTTATTAAAAAGCATTCCTCTATACTTCTGCATACTCCAAACCCAGAAGGCAATTAAAACAGGAATTGGTGAATTAATTTTCCCCTGCAAGATTTAGTAACTTTTAGTAGACAGCATTACACAAGTCATTAAGAACTAGAAGTAACCAGGTTAATTATACATTTCAACATAAACTCATTGTCCCAGTGGCTTAGAATCTTCTGGAAAGAAAAGGTTTTTCTCAGCCTGTATTATCTAGGCTTTATGGGAATGGAAAACCTGTCTTCATGGATTAAACAGATAACATAATTTAGTACCAAACCCTTCTTCCCATTTCTCAAAAACATTTCATGTTCACTCCTTGTTTTTCTCTTGCTTGGGCCATGTGACCCATAACACAAAATGGAAACAAATTGGGATGTTGAGTGTTTCACTACATGTGGAGGAAATGGTGCAAAGGAGACCTTGAATTTCCCCCTCAGCTGGATTAGATCAAATATCAGAAAAACCTTGCTGACAATCTAGCTACTTAGCAGAATAATTTAGTGCAATTTAAAAAAAATTAAAAATTATCTGGATATGAAGGAGTGGTATGACAGGATTGTTTACTTTTATGGATTTTAGAAACAAAAAGCAGCAGCCAGTAAAGTTCTAGGAAGTACTAATGCTTGGGGAACAAAGAAAAGAAAGAGGGGAAAAAATGGAAAAACCCCTGAGTCATTTTTATTCTAGATGAAATTATCCACAACATGAACAAAGATGACTGGTGAGTACTTTGATATTGAATTAATGCTAACATTTCAAAACAAAATCTCCTCTGGGAACACAGACAGTCCTACGATATGAAGTTACAGATAGCATTGGTACTTCAAATTACATCTACAACTTAAATCCAAAATTATTTTTGCAAGCTATTTGGTAAAACCCTTGAATTTATAAAAGACTGCAGATGAATATTTTACAAGTCTGTCTTATGATCTGCTTGCCTGAGCTGCACATACTGGTTATTTTCAACCCACAGTACCTGAAATATTAAAGGAATTATGCTAAGTGTGTATGTACATTGCACCATTAGAAAGATACTGCAGAATCTACTATTCATTAAGGCAATTTCTCAATAAGGGGTAATAGCTCCTCTATCTTAAATTACACTGAGAATTTAGAGAATTATTCATAAGGCAAGAAGGATTTTTCAACCCTCCCTGAAACCAGTTAGCTCTTAGGGAGAAAATTTTTGTTTTGTTTTATGAGTATTTAATATTTGTCTTACTACATGTGCATCTTTTCATAAGAACAGAACTGCATTGGTCATCAGAGGCCTTGATATTTTTATTCAAGAAGCTTGATTTACTTTGGAAGGACATTTCTCATAAGTGACCAGATACCAGAAGTCCAAGGCTTGTATTAAAACTCTTGACAAGTAGAGGGTTAATCTCTTTTCAGGCTCAATATTTCATTTTTGAGGGATGCCAGATTCCTTGGATCAGAGATGTAAGACCTAGAAACTCCTCAGGAACCTGCTGTGGCTTATGTTACATGCTCCAAGCTGCTCCTGTTGCTAATTATTCCCACCAATTGATCTCTTCATTAGAAGCTGCACCTCACTAAAAGAATCTTTCCACCCCAGTGGGTGGAAAAACAGACTCAAGAAGTGTCAGCCATGGGTTACATCAACTTACAAGTGCAGGCACGGAGGGCTCATTTTAAAGTTGTGTTAAAAACAAAAATGACCAAAAAAAATCCCCAATGTTCACCCAATCCTGCTTTATGCTCCAAGTTCTGGCACTTCAAAGGTTGCTTTTTACATTGTTGTTGGTTTATTTTTTTTAAGGGACACAAAGCAAAACCACCTTCTAAAATGTACAACTTACATGGCATGATGTGCTTTGACCTGAGTTCGACAGTTGCGTCCCCAGTAGCAATCAGGACGTGACGTGACAGTCGCTACAAGAAGAGCAAATGAAATGCTACATTTATTACAAAAGTCATTAAAGGTGACCTAGATTATTAACCCACTGCTAATGGTGGTTACTCATCAGAGACAATACATGATTGGCAAGAAACAACTGTAGAACTATATTGCTTCATCCTTCTGGAAACAAAGCAAATGCTCTGTGAAGGACACAAAATTCATTTTTAACGTTAATGCAAACTTATGATGAAAGTATTTGGTTCTCAGTGCTATCAACTGAAGTTTTATCACTTAGTTTAATAGAAATAAACTCGATTAGACACTCAGCATTTGTCTAGATGTATTTCCAGACAAAATAAAATTATTAATTTGGGTAGAGCTTGCTGCTTTCTCCCACCTTCACATACATTACACCTCAGCTGTTCAGCAGCTGAACTGAAAAGCAATGCTAAGGGCAAACCAGGTACACAATTTTTGCTCATTATGCACAGCAGCACAAGCAGAGTTCTCAGAATCTAAAGACTGGGCAGCTGTTGCTAACAGCAAAAACTAAATTGACAGAAGTAATATTTAAAAGCAAACTCTTGGAACCGCTTCTGTTCCAAACAAATTTAGGTCTGAAGGAGGCACAGTAGCTTGCATGCTATTTTATACTAAAACTATAAATGCAAAGATTTAGAATCAGTTGAAAACATTCTTGTTCCTAGCTGAGAGCTGGTAAAATGTTAAATTGGTCAGAAGATGCATAATTTTGTGTTTAAATGGGGAAATTAATTACATCAATTGGTTCCTGTGGACTACATTCTGATTTTACTGAATCCCTCTTTTCACTCAGCAGATATACTTATTCTACAGATGAGAAATGATATTCAAAGAAAAGGTTCCATTAGGGAGCCTGAAAATAACTACAGGCAAGCTTAGCAGCTGACAAGAAAAGCAAGGAGCGTTAAGGCACTAGCCCTGCAACAAGATTTGCACTGGGCTGCACGAAAGTGCCAAAAGAACACTGATACAAAGACAAAATTGATGTTAACTCTTTAAATTACTTTTCCCCTCCTTATTGATCGTGCAAAACAATCCCCACCTGGCAATTCAGCAACAGGAATATTCTGCCTGTACTGATAGGCAAGTTCTCGAAAGCTGCGAAGGCCACAACAGTAGCAAAGCACTGTGTTCCCAGTAATTCTGTAATCTGGGGAGAAAACCAGTTTGCAAAAATGTAAGGCTTAATAAATCAGATTTAACTAAAGATCCAGGAGTGCACTGGTTCTGTACACAGAACTCCAAGCTTCTTGATAACATTGCTGAGTTACATCCAGCCAAGGAGTCATGCACACGCAAACTGAACACAACACATACCTGACAACATAAAAACTCCTCTTTGAAGAGCTAAGAGACTTTCATTTAACATATTTTTCCATGTCAGACCCCTGGATGCCAGGTAATCCTGAAAAGAGCAATTTAAGTGTTTAATCTAGAAGATTCTCCAACCTTAAAGAGTAAGCAAGCCATTTATTCTCAAATATTTCCAAATCCATCAATAACTATGTTTTCAGAATGGGCTTATGCTGATTACAAGTGAAAATTAAATACCTGTAACTTAATCAGCATGATACATTTAGACCACCAATAAAACCTTACACTAAGTATCTTTTTTTCAGATCTCCACTTTTGCCAAAAGTTTGCAAGTAGATTAATTCCAGTCACATTCTCATTTACCTCAAATCAAGATTTCCTCCAGTTTACCTACTTTAGGCAGCCCTATTATAGTACAGGTAAAGTATTTTCCATACAAGTTAGTGTGAAATTCAACTTGTCTGGGACAAAAATATTTAACAAGCATTGCTTTTCTGGTATATTTTTATTGAATTATTTTTCTCTTAAATAATACTTTGGATGATTGTTTGGAGCTCATTTAATCAGAACCTTTTAGAATCAGGAGCTATTAGGCAGCACATCACTTTTATTTCATCAGTGACTACATCTTAAACTTTGTGCATTTGTTATTATCACACACAATGATTTTTAAACATACCTTTAGGATATCTGATTCATAGTGGTTGTTATTCAGGACGCCATCTAAACACTTATCACCAAGATTTATTTCTAATCAGAACAAGAAAAAGAAAAGTTACTGTTTCTCACCCAAACCCCGTGGCCCTCACACATTTTCTGAAGGTTCTTCTGTTTCTTAAAATAACATGCACAGGCTCATGTGAGCACCAAGTACATGACTGCATTCAACATTTGCTAATGCATGTGATATATAATTTCTAGTGGCAAAGATTTTACAATTTCACTACACAAACACTACCAAAGCTGCATGAATTACCAGTGCTAGTATAGCACATTCCATTAGCTCCAAATTGCAGCCAAGCCATCCCAACTGTTCTAATTTATTTCTTCTCCAATATCAAAAATCCTTGAATTTCAGAAGTCTGAATGTTTAAGAGGGCAAGGTTCTTTTCTAATCCATTACCACCAGATGTTCAGTGCTCTTGCACTGGTTTGTATGATTCTCTTACTAGACTGAAATACACTGTGGTTTCCTATATTGAAAAGAATCGTGCTCATTTCTAAGCCAAATATTGTTTGAAGAGACAAAGTTAAATCCTCTCAACATTAAGACACATGCCTCTTCAATTTGTTGTGTTTGTGATGTGAGGACACAGGCCTTGCTTTGTTGCATGACTGTGCTACAAACACGTGCTATGTCTCTTAAATTACTTAAAGTTCAAGACAGACATTATTGCAAAGTGAACAGGCTGATAAGAAAAAAATTACTCCACAATACCACAGAATGGTGCCAGGCAGCCAAAACACGCCATGCGAGTGCAGCCCCAGTACAAGTGACAGAAGGGCTGCAGACAAACTGTGCCTGTGAAATAACAAAGAAAACTCCTGTAAGGAGCTGAACACAACAAAACTCAACACTTATCATTCTCATAAATCAGTAACAACAGAGCCCTAATAAACTTGGTTCAAAAAAGGTACGACTTTGTCATTTAAAATACATTCTTTAAAGGACTAATAAATTCCATAAAGGAAGATTCTTTCTTGCTGTCACTACAAGATTCCAAATGAAGATTCATATAAAAAACATCTTCCAAGTAAATTTAAGTTTAATAATAAATAAGGAGAGAGTTTTGTAGAAAATAAAAAATGTACACACATTGCTGAGGAGCAACATGAGGATTCTGTTCACGCTCTGCTCTCCGGTCAGGCATTGGCTGAAAGCAGCAGGTGCATATTACATGACTTCCTTGAGCAGGACACACATATTCCTGAACAGCTGGATGAGTTAAAAAGGGAAAAAAAACTGAACAATTTACATAATTGCAATGTGGATGAGGAATCTTAGTGAATATTAATAACATAAAAATCTTAAAGTAGCAAGCAACCTTTTTACAAAGACTCTGTGAAACAGCAGAAAAAACAGCATTCAGACTTCTAAACTGCACAGGTGTGCAAAATATCCCAGTATGTGGAAAAATTAAAGAACTTTTTAACCATCTGATCAACTATCAGCAACCCACTTTGGACAATCACAGCCAAACATTGTATTTGCAAAGACACTGGTGTGGAGCTGCTCTCACAGTTCGGTGAGAGGGAGCTTGCTTAGGTCTAACTTAGTTCATTGTAACACAGCTCACTGCTTAGCTCAGGGGAGATGGAGATGATCTTCAAGGCTCCCTTCCAGCCCCAGCCATTCTGTGCCTCTGCCCTGAGTGTCTGAGCTGCAGTATTTTAGTGTTGCACTGCTGGGACAATGTGACACTGACCTGCAGGGAAGTTGGCAGAGGTTGACGGAGCATCTCCCAGAGCCTGCATTCCTCCTGCCTCTGTCTCCTGGCCTGTGCCAGATACAGCTGGAACAGAGTGTCTTCGGTACCCTGGGCACTGTCTGCATACTATATATGGTTGACTGAAAGAACAAAAAGTCATATGACATTATACCAAACAAATGCAAATACAACTTACATCACTAAGCTAGACAAGGTTGGTTAAACTCAAAGTTTAAATTCAGGATTTCCTCATTCAGTAACAGATGAAAGTTTATGTAACTCAGTACCTTAGAGCTCTGAAGTCTGCTGTTGTTGTGACAGATACCTTAAGGTTTTGTAGTATTCCTCAGGAAATTTTAAACAAAAGGAAAAAATAGAGCAATGCGACCAAAAGAGAGAGGAACAAAGCTGGAATAGTTATCTACAAGAATTCTTCTGTTCCTCTGTAGACAGTGAACAACAAGTGTTTGCTGTTGAAAATAAAGAGGAAGTATTTCGGTAGCTGGGAATTCCTAAGTCCAGCATCAGCTGCTTGGGTACCATACACCCAGTGAAAGCAGCATTCCAGACACATAAGAAAGCACAATCATTGCAAATGCACTCACAGGATCATGGACTGCTTTATCTCCTAACAAGATCTTAGCCAGAAACCTGTCATTTTTGTTCCACAATTCAACATAGAACTGCTTGTCACAAACCAAATCTTTTAGGAAGCTCTAATTTTTGCTGATTGCTCAAGGTTCAAAAGGATGGCAAGCAAAACTGCCAAGTTAATTACTGTCAAGAATGAACTTAATCTGAAAACAGATCCTGGCAATGATCACAGAAATGTTATCAGCAATATATTTATGAAACTAGCTCAGTTTGTGGATCTGTGCATTCAAACACAGGCACATCCAATTCAGCACACAAAAACAGACATACCTGATATCTGAGGATTCACTGTCTACATCAGACAATTCCAGTAAATCTTCAGAACTCCCCTCCTCATCTGAAAAGGATCTCCGCACCTTAGGCTGCAACATGTCTTGAGTAATTTTGTTTCTGGCATCCATGCTCCGAACATCATCTTCATTGCGACATTTATCTGGCAAGAGAAGCAAATTCAGACTTCCAGAGAGAGGAACACCTGACACTATCTGCACTCTACTTTAACACAGTTACCATTATTGTGTTCTCACTTCTGTAAGGCTTGGGTTTGGATGAGAGAGTTCTAGATCATCTTAGTTAAATTCCTCTCTCTGTTAAGGAAGTTTAGGATCACACAAGTTTTGTTTTCAAGACAAGCCATGTCAGAGAAAATAGAGTAATAAAACACACAGGTATTTTCTAGACAACAGTGTGTCCAGACACCAGTTATGCAGCTCATGTGCTAAATCCATCAGATTCTGCCACAGACACTGTTCAACTTGCCTGGATGCTGAATCAGATAAGCTTCAACCAAGTTGTTCAATATGTGATTTTTACAAATACGTTCTACTGGACAACGACAAGTTGGACATAGAGAAGATCTTTCCATCCATCCTGAGTAGCAGGCAGCACAAAAAGTATGCATACAAGGCTGCAAGCTGGAAAACATAAAAAATGGAGTCAAAATACAAGTATTTCATTTTTTCAGAAATATCCATAACACTGAAAAAAAACTATTTAGCACTGATTTGACTATCTAGATGGGGTAGGAAAAGGAAAATCAAGAGGGTGTGTAAAAATGCTGATTATCCTGACCTCATCAGTTGCCACTGAATGTCTTGCATTATTACCAGATGATTAAAGCTTTTGTCACTCTTCCATACCTTACACAGTCATGCAGCAGTTCTTGGCAGATAATGCAAGTTAACGTCTCTTCCATCTTATCTGGTTTCACATTTGATGCTTTTGCATCTTCAGAGCCAATTTTAATTATACATTCACTTGGAGCTGCTGGTGAAAGATTTGGACAAGTATCTTCATCTACAAAGACAGAAGATAGTTTTTAAAGCTTTTTTAAACTTATTTTTATTCAAGTATTTAAGAAGTCCCTGAAAGATATGCACTGATTCACTGTTCATTGGCAACGGTCCCAAAAGAGGTTCTTGCTTTACACACTACAGCTTCTGCTACTGAAGACATATTTTTCATGGGACCAGAAATCAAGTGAGACACAAGAAATAAGCTGAAGGACTGATGACAGTTGTTGTAATTCTATTTGGAAGGGTGGGGGTGAGGGTTAAGTTGCAGAATACTATAGTGTACTAGCCTCGTTTTAGTTTCTTCTCAGCAGGTTCCAAAACTTCCTCCTCCCCTGTTCTTCGACAATCTGATTCTGCATTTTCTTTGTCAGTGATTTCTGGAGCGATTGCAGAAGCTTCAGCATTCACATCCAGCTTTTCATGCTTGTTATGCAGTGCTCTTACACACATGGATTCTAAGACGGGGAAAGCAGGCACAGGAGTGACAACTGAGGGCTGTGATCCTATAAAATAAAAACAGAAACATGAACACGGCTGCACACAGCTATGGGACATGTGAAAACAAAAGGTACTCAAACCCTAACGAGGCACATGCATCAATCCAAACATCTGAACAGGAAAAAGTGGAGCAGAAAAGCAAAGTCTGCATAGCTTACTAAACATACTCTGAACCAATCTGACTAATTGGAAGACCTGGGGAAAACAACCTATTAGTTGTGTAACCCTACTTAAAATCCCCATTCCTCTTTCAGTTGTGGAGTATTTATTCTTAAGACTATTATCCACACCAGGTCTTCCTGACAAAGATGCCAGGCAGGAGTTATGCAATACTGATCATACGTAACAGGTTGGGATCACAGCAAAGGGAAAGCTTTGTTTCCATAGGACCCAATGAGGTCCCAATGAACTGCTGAGAAATGCATAAAGGAATTCTCACAATTCCTTCACTCATCCATCAGGATTTACCCTTGCCAGCTTATAGAGATAAAGTTAAAATGCACATCCACCTGGTATTTTCACCAGACCTTTACAAAGCAATTTCTAAAGACTAACATAGGGGTAAGAGATCAATCTGTTTAAATTAAAAACTAGAATAACAGTTGATGAGCTGGATTCAGTGATCCTAATGGGTCCCTTCCAACTCAGCATATTCTATAAATTTGTGATCAAACTTTAAATACTTGACCCAAGTCTCACCAGATGTGGACGGATTATCCTGCTGAACAGATGCAGACTCAACCAGAGAGGTAGAAGAAGCATTAAAGAGGTTTGATGTAGAAGTAGATGGCTGTGGTTCCTCATAGCAAGACTGAGTAGCTGACAGTGATGAGGTAATTTGGGTCTCATCATTACTTCTTCCTGTACTTGAGGTATCTTTGGTCTCATGGCATTGGTTTTCTATATTAACTTCTACAGTTGGAAGAGGGGAAAGGAAAGAAAAATAACTGTGTGACAGTCACCACATCATGGCTTCAAAATTCCAAGGAATCAAACTCTCTCAAGAGGGTTACGTTAGTTAGTGGAGCTTAGCTCCTCTTCACGGATCTTGAATTACTTCCTTACCTACTGTTTCTTGAGTTGCATCATGTTTTGTGTTTAAGGACTCATAAAGATAAGCAACATCTGAAAGAGATTTAAAAATATTAACCATGCTTTTTAAGCAAAAATTCACTAAACTTATTCCCACATAAACAACTTCCGTTCACAAGTGGCTGCATCCCCAAAGTGTCTGCTAATGGAAGAGGCAAATGAGGGGTCACCTCAATAGTACCATGTTAATACTCCTACTTAGGAGGCAATTAGGAGCAGCACAGCAAGCTCTTTTCTTCTCAGGAAACCAGGCAGAGCAGCTTTTGTGTGATGTTTAACTTGTGCCAGCCATGGAACCAGAGGCTTAATCATTTCTTAAACCTAAAATCTGCTCTGTCAGAACAGACTGTATTTTTACTGATACTTTGAATCAAAGTTCTTCGAAGAAGCTTATTTCTGAGCTCACTTCTCAACCTCTTCAATCAATATTATTTCGTTTCTTTGTGAGATACATGAATTCTCAAAAACACAGATTAGAACATGCCATAAATTTCAGCCAGAAACTAATTTAGAATCTATTAATAAAACCAACTGAATAATACCCTCTTCTTTTCAATCTTACTTCAATTTAATATTGTTCCAAAAATTCCTCTACCTTGCTACCTTTGTCACCTCCAACCACCTACAAGCAAATAAGTCTTAGTTTGTAGCAATCCTTTTTCTGAGAAGTTAAAATATTGTCTCCTTCAGAAGGACTTAGAATGGCCAAACAGGCATGCCAAATCTAAATTTTTCTCTGTGTTTGAAGATGGAAAAGCTGAAAAAGCAAAACTAGAAGCTTGGTAATTTAACTACTTATTAATCCAAATGGAAATCAGAGATTCAGGTCACTGCCTGGAAAATTCACCAAAGTGATTCATCCAAGTAGTATCAAGTGCAATAGTGCCAAATTAGAAAGGATTTGTGAGACAAGATCTGCTTTTATGTCTGTACAGTTTATCACTGCTTCATGTAACATTTACACCAGACAGCATGAATCTGTCTGTATATAAATTAACAGCAATTTCATAAAGGAAGTATTTCAACAGTGAGTATGTATCTAGGATTTTTTAATTTAACAGTTCATATGTTTATTGGATGAAAATTGTAAATACAGCACTGTTCCTGGTTTACCAATTCTACTTTCACTGTAGGGCTTTGCCTATCTTCCCCCTCCCATTTTGCCTCTTACCTCTTTGAAACAAAAAAAGCCAAGACACACAAAAAAACCCACACATGCAAAACAAAAAGCTTTTGCAGCCTTTCCTACTGATGCCAAAAACTGCTTCACTGGGATATATAAAGCATCACTAACTACCCCAGCAATCTGACTTCTAAAAGAAGCACTGGACATGTGATTAGAACCTCATTACTTACCATTCCATGCATTAGTTCTACCAAAATTACTTCTAGGCACATTTAAATTTCAGACAGTTGCTCAGATTTGTCTCTTAAAAACTGGCACATCCATGACCTCTTCTCTAGGGACTTGTTTTTAAACATATTTCTCTTTAAAACAGAACTACTCAATTTTATTATACTGGTATTTCTTTTCTCTCATGACTCAAAAGAAAATGACTAAGCATGCCTTTTAAAAAGTATTATTCACTTACTGTTCTCTGGCTCATTTTTTCTGTAAACAACATAGATCACATCTCCAGTCTGTAATGGGTATGTCTGCTTCTTAACCACTTTCAGTTTATTAATTACTGTTCCATTAGTACTGTGAAGAGAAAGAAAAGATAACTTAGCATAAATGCATTCATAACTACACAGGAGAAGGAAGGGAAAACACAAGATATATTTAAAGAAGAAAAACTATTGGCTGCCCCTCAAAAAAGTAAGTGGACTAAAAAAATCTAAAAAAAATTAAATAAATAAAAATTGAAGTCTAGAAACAAATTCTCCCAAAGACAAATGCACAGCTCCTGGAACTTCAAAGCTCATTTGCAGCTACCGGTAAAGAGATGGAAGTTGACAGACAAAAGATCTGATATTCAGGCAATGTCTTAAAATCATAAGAGGGTTTTTTTCTGTACAATAGTCTCCACTCTTCAAGTATAAAACCCAAAAGGACAATATGAGCTACATTCAAAAAGTCCCAGGCCATCCTTTCCATTTAATATTGGGAATCTTGTAAGATGTTCTGTGACAAAAGAACTTCTCCCACACATGCAGGGATGCCATGCAGTGTTTAATTTTTTACCCCTCCTCCTTCAAAAAGGAAAAAACCTAAAATTGTGAGGTTACTTGGACTGTTTGCAACTTGAGAGTGAGAAGTTAACGAGGTGGAAAAAAGTGATAGATAACGAAAGACGAGTTGGAATGGATTATTTTGATATTGATAAAAAATTCAATACTTGCAGAAATTAACAAGGGCAAATGAAAACACAGAGCATTTCTGATTAATTTCTTTATCCCCTTAACTATGGATGATGCTGTACACACAAGCCACTAATGTTTTAGAAAAAAGTCAAATTATTCAGGTACTGAATAATTCCAGCTCACTTGCAGTAAGCATCTTTCAGGGCTGCAGCCCTCTTGAACTTCAGACTTCTGCAACTCTGAATCTCTGCAACTGGTACCAAATAGAACAGAAAATATCTGCTTTTCCCTCTCTGCAGAGCAGCTGCAAGAAATAACAGCGAAGCTGTGCTGCCACCTCCTGGAGGCACGGCCCGTGCCTAGGGCACCACGGACTAGTCCTAGTAATTTGGAAACCAGCACTTTCCCCTCCTCTTTTCTGACACAAAAGTATGAATTAAAAGTTCAAAAGAAAAAACAAGCCCTCTGGAAGCACTACAGCAAGTCATGATCAAGGTATTAGTTCTTGGTCTTGCTGCTGCAGCTGCTTCCACAGACTATGTGGTTGAATAAACTAATCCAACATAAATGAGATACAAAAAAAAAATAGAAATGCTACTTTAAACTTTCAAGAAATGAAAAAAAAAAACTTCAAGCTTCTCTTACAAGCAAGAAAACTATTTATAGCTTGGTTTTTTTCCCCTCAGGCATACAGATGTTGACTAGGCTGAAAGACAAGCACTAAAGAACCAGCAGAACTGAGAAATCACCAAATGATTGCCCAAGTTCAGCAATTAAGAGGAAAACAGAATTTTAGTCCATCTGTTAAAAACAATGCTGATTTTTTACTTTATACTGCTGGTAGTGACAACATATTTAAAAAGATTATGTTGAAGCAAAAACTGTATCTCCTTCAATTGCCAAATAAATAGTAAAATTTACACCAACTTGTCAGAAGTCCTTTAACAGAACTAGGAAGATCAAATTTGACCTCCTCAGTTTTCCAGAAGGCATCTCCCATCTGCCCCAAGTCTTCTAGACCTTCTTTAGAATTAAATCAGCTAAACTGATGTAACAAGACTTGTCTTTCACTGAATTACAGCTTCTACAGGCAACTCCTAGCCCAAACATTTCACTAAACATAGGGGGGAAAATGTCACAATAATGTATTTCATGTAGTAACTCTCATGACTGCCAAGTTCCAAGAATATTCTGAGGGACAATAACACAAGGTATTTTTGGGGAAAAGAAAAACCCCAAAACAACACACATCTAGTAACCACTCAGGTTTGTCTCACAAAGATGAAAAATAGCTATGCAAGACCCTGCACATCAAATTGACTACAAACAGTCAAATCTTTTCAGTTCTGTAGTTACACAGACTTCAGTGAGAGCTGACTAATTAATTACTTGGCACACATGGACCCAAATGAAGTAGGAATAAATGGATATCACTTAACACAGAAAATTATAAGCTTTTATTCAATGCATTAGTAAACTAAAGCAGTTGTATTTATCCCTCAGCCAATAACCAAAGAGAAAAAATTATTCAACTATCCCAGCTAATTGTATCGGTCTTTCACTTCCAATTCCAGGCTTTAGCATGGGGCTTTTAACAGATATGGTGACATTCCAGATTAATGTTGTGGGTATTTTTTAACCAGACACACATGATAAATTATGACATTTGTACATTCCTCTGATGTTTCAAATTAAACTCCCCATAAAATAAGTAGAAAGTACAGTGAGAATCCCAAATATGAAGGCCATTCATTAGGACTTAGTATTGAATTGATGCCAGCTGGCTGTACCATTTTTCAAGGGGAGAAGAACAGTACTATCAGATAAACTATGCTGTGAAACTATGTCACCAAAGGTTCCAATGTCACTTTTTTAAACAGGGAAAGAAAAAAAACAGGCCTTGACTCAATTCCAATGTGGTTGATGACTCTACAGTTTCATTAATGAACCATAAATTCTGTTTACTTCCCAATCCCATCTGCTGTGCAGAATTGATATGAACAGCTTCACTCAGAACAGGGTTACTTTTGAAGTAGATAATGATCTATGTGTTGTAAGAAACTTTCATATCCTTCCAAGAACAATGCAAGTCTAATAATTTCTAATAATTATTTGCATCCATCAAGGAAAAGAATGTAGGTTATGTTAAAGTTTCTGGGTTAAGAGTTATCTATCAGTAAAGTACATATAATCCTGAACACACTGTAAACTGAAATGGGTTCAATGTTCATAGACATAATTTTGACTGGAGGGTGAGGAGAACTTAGTAGTAGAAGGGTCACCAGCACCAACAGCAGATTTACCCACAGAAAGGAAGTGTCTGCTTCCCTGTCTTACGAGTATCAGCCTGGTCTAAATAGCTTCCTGATCTGAAACATCATCTACTACTTAGAATCTTAAAAGGAAAGAATCCTAAAAAATAACAAGAAATTACACTAGTTGCCTTTAAAACTCTTTTTTCAAAATGGAGAGCGTTCCAAGCTTCTTTTACTGGGAGAAATCCAACTGCTGCCTCCACTGTGTTAGGTCAGCTTGCACAATTTGTTTTCTTTGAAGCACTATAAAGCAACTAGTGCATGGTTTGGAAAATAAAGCAGAAACATATCCCAGAAGAGGGTGAGTCTGAGTATTTTATTGTACTATTTGCTAACTCTTGGCTTTTGTTACTTCCAAACTTTTATTTACTCAGTAATTTTGAATGCTCTACATATTTTCCTTCACCTGCAAATTCTGGGTAGTTCTTTCCAAAGTATATTCAAGAACTCATTATACTATCTGAAGATAAAATGTTGGCTGCTTACATATATTTGATTATATTCTTTGGATGGGATACAACAGAGAAACAAAGTCCACTCAGTTTGACTGTCCCACACTCACTGCCTCTTTCAATGCATTCCTCTTCACCAGAAAAATCTGAGCTTGACCACAGCAATGTTTCCAAATTATTTTCAACTACAGAGAAGAAAAAGCTGACCTTGCAGTATTTTTCTGTGACTCTGGGCATCTGTACTGCCAATTCAAACATTCAAGAATCATCTTCTTTCAGCCTGATTTTTGGGGACTCATCTGCACAACACTGGAAGACCCAGAAGAATCTTCTGCAAGCAGTCATATCAAACCTTTTTGGTTTCTTGATTCAGCAATTGGCAGCCAAACTTGAACTCCCAGGAGGGAGAGTACTCCAGGGATTTAGTTTGTTAGATACACAGAAGTGTAACAGGCACAAGCAGCTCCCTGGCAATGCTTCACGGGTGCAGCCTCTCTGCTACACTACCTTGCAACAAGCCTCACCTTTTCACAAATATACCATATACAAAATTAACTTTAATTTGGCCTTGCTAGTTTTCTGCTGGCTGCACCTTCTGCCTGAGGGGGTGGAGAAGGCAGGGGGGGGTGGGAAAGGCAGGAATGTTTCTGCATCATGCACAATTTATTTAGCTCGCTCTGTCATAACATTGGTCTAAACAAATTCTGCCAGGGACAGTTTCTCAAGCTGAGATTTACAGCTACACTCTGAGACTGCCATGATGGCAAACATGGCTTGGTTTGTTGTTTGGAACGTCCTGACATTTAGGATTATATTGGAGAATGATAACTATAAACCTTTCCCAGACATCCCAGTTAATATTTTTTTTCCCCAAAATTGAGTACTCCATCTTCTGGGACTAGCACATCCAGCTTCTGGGAGTATAAACCCTGCAGGAATCTATCCAGAGATCTGAATATCCTGGACCTATCTCCCATGACAGCCTTGAGGAGGAGAGGGAACACACCCTTATCATGCTAACAGATGACTACAAAGCAGGGGCAGAGCTGCCATCAGGGACACTTTGGCAGGCCAGCAGAATGTGCCTACAAGGTACACAGATAAAGAGGAAAGTTTCACATTTGAGGTTTTGAAGGTGAATCCCTGTTCCAATAGCCCAGAAGGTAATTTAACATGTTGCTGTGATAGCTCAGGGTTAGTATCAAAAACCTGCTGAGCTTTTGACAAAAGTCCCTCCAAGAATATTCTGAGACACCAACCTTGTATCTTCCAATGACACTTGACCAGACTCTTCATCCACTATGATTTTACAGTGATCTCCAGACACCAACTTGTTGCCAGGGAAAGATAAGTCACAGCCTTAAAAAGAAAGCAGATTTTCCAGCATGCTTAAAAATACACATTACACAGTCAGATCAGCATTTTACATGGCTATAAATGCAACACAAACTGACTCATGTACATCTACAATAATTCAAAACTTCTTCTGTCACACAGGAAGTAACATAGTCCAGTGTGAGATACATAAATACAAGTGGTGAGATTGAAATGTGTTATCAGCACATGGGGCTACCATTTGAAGAAGTTTCAGTACCCTTTTCCCCCCCAACCCTGGCCCTACAGATGGAAATTAAATCACAGTTACTCTGTTCTAGAGTGGTACAGAAATAAATCCACACATATCTGAAGTGCTCAGTTTAACTCCTAAAGGCACATATCTCAGCACTCAGCTCTTTTTCCCCATCACTGAGATGCTGTTTCACTGGATTTAATGTCTGTCTTATTCTGGTATACTGGGAGGAAGCAGTAGGAACCAGTAGTTGATTAAAAAAAATTATTGTCACTCTTCTCCCTTACAGTATTTTGTTTGTTTTTAAACAGGAATGTTTTCCTCATTTCTGTTTACAGCATTTTGATGTTAATAAAGCTGAAGAGAATTACAGTTCCAGGACTAGGATTCAGGGTTACACAGGTGATGTATCATGACCATGTGATAGAAACCTTCCTACCTAGAACTCAAGGGCTCTGAGAAAATCTTTTTACTTCACTTTAACATTGATTATTCAAAACAACACTCAAGGTTCTCCACTGATCTCTCACAAAGGACTTAAAGTACTGCTTACACCGAAGTCATAATTAACAACCACAATTCCCCTCCACCTATTCACACTGTGGGTGAACTGATCTCAACCTGCCCAACAACAGATCTAGAATAAAAGCAGCAGCCACTACCTCAAACAAGTAATTCTAATGCTCCCGAAGAGCCATAAGTATTGCTTATAAGTCACAATTTGATATTCTACTAACCATCCATTAACTAATCCATTAGCAAAAAGCTATGAAAGCAACTGAAAAAAAATAGAATTCACCTTTTTTTTAGCCAGACAATCCTCAAACAGACATCAGATTGAAGAATTTACCCACAGCTTAATGATAAGCAATCTCAATAGATATCACCAACTGTAAATTTGCAAAACATTTTTCCTACAAGACATTATTTGCCTTTCTCATAGAGCTATAGCATCTGGTGTTTGCTCACAACTATTTTTACAGGAAGTGACTAATCAGCCAACTAGCTTGAACTGATGAACAAGGAAAAGAAAATTAGCACTGTCAAGGCAGAGTAAGAGAAACTGAAAACACTTCAGTCCTTGTTTCAAATACAGTAAGCATGAAACCCTTTAAAATAAAGGCAAGTGAGACAAGTCCTAGACTCTGGGAATAAAGCCTTCAAATCGACTCTCAGAGAAACTTTCAGTACTTGTTGGCAGTCTTTATAAGGCCAGAAGAATTACGGGCTTTTATGTGGGTGTTTTCTTTTCTGTGAAGCCAAAGCATTTTGCATTGCAGTTCCAACTTATTTTAACCACAGAAACGAAATGAGAAAGTAAACAGGACCGAAGCACAGAAACTTCTGAATCAACAATCAGTTTTCCTTACTTATACAAACTGCTACAGACTACCTAAAAGGCACACTGACTTTGAAACGTGCCCATGCCACAAGTTACTGAAAAAGAAAAGGTCAGCATAAAACTAGTTATTCACACAGCTAAGAGGTGAATTAGGAATAGGGGGTGGACTGGCAAGCACCTCCAACAGAAAGCACCAAAGCCAGCTAGTTCAGTCCACCTTCCAACGCTGTGAATGCCAGGAGGGGATGGCTGCTGTCCCCCAACACCGCCCTGGGCACGTCCCTGTCCCACCTTTCCTCCGCCCAATGGTCCATTCTCTCTTCAGCAGCAGGACGTGCTCTGCCTCATCAGCACCCAGCCGGATCAGCTTCCCCCAGGGCTGCGGCTGCTGCTGGCTCTGCTCGCCTCCTTCCGACTGCTCCATTTGGATTCACATCTGACAAAAACCAACCCAAACCCCATCATCACACGGCACCCCCCGGGCCTGGCCCTGCGCGCAGCTGCCCCTCAGCACCCCCGGGGCTCCCCCGGGCCCGCCGCTCCCTTTTGTGCGGCGCCGCAAATCCCTCCCTCGCCCTCGGCCCCCCGCAGCCAGCCCACCCCTTCCCCTGCGCCCCCACCCCGCAGGGCCGCTCCCCGCCCCACGGCGACCGAGCCGGAGGAGCGAGCCGGGGCGGCCTCCGTGCGTCCGCTGCCTTCCCCGGAGCGGGGCGGGGGCGACCGGCGAGCCCGGGGGGCGCGGCGCCCCCGCTGCCCGGCCCGGCCCAGCCCCGCTCACCCCAGCGCCGCGGCCCGGGCGGCTCCTGTCAACAGACATTGCCCCATCAGCTGATGCGGCCGGGGCGGGCCCGCGCGCCCATTGGCCAGCGCGCCGCGGGGGGCGGGCCTTCCGCCGCCCGCCACCGAGCCGCGCCGCGCCGGCCGGAGCGCCGCCGCTTCCGGTGAGGCTGCGCCGTGCGCCGCCCGTAGGGAAAAGCGGGGCTGCGGAGAGGCTGAAGCGGCGGTGACGTCGTGGCGGCCATTTTGGGGGTGGGCAGACACCTTGGGTGCGGGCGGGTCCGCCGGCGGGATATCGCGCGCGCCGCCATCTTTGTTACGGGCAGATCCATCTCACCACGAGCCGGGTATGCCGGCAGCCGGCTGAGGTCGTTTCAGCGATCGCATCCACTGAAAAATCGTTGTAGTTTAACTCTTGGAGATTGGACAGTCATTGGTTTGCCAGCAGCAGCTAAATAAAGAACATAACGTGCTGTTCCAGGGCCAGACTTTGAAAAGCAAGCTCGGACTGAGGCAGGATCAGTGCCCGCGGAGGGGGGGCGGTCACACAGGGGAGCTCAAGAAACTCTTATATCTCTTAAAAACCAAACCCTAACATTATCGGGGACAAGAACAGGCGACAGAGCTTTCTGAACCTTGAGACTCGTCACTTGTCTCTTTGTTATCGCACCGACCACCTCATTTCCATGTCCTCCGTTTGGTGGTCCTTTGTGTAAAGCGGTATCGCTGCTATCCGCTTGCTGGTCTGCTTGTTTATGCTGCTTTAGTTTCTGTTCTGGGACCTTTTTATCACGTGCACCGTAATTTTTTTCAGACCGATTAACATTCCCTATAAAGTGGCTTCCTAGCAAAACAAATCGTGGTCCTTTTGCACAGCATCCTTCTAGTGGTGGATCCCTTTCTCATACTCATCTGAACGACTCAGGGCAGTTTCGTGTTCATCAAAACAGGAAAAAAGCTGAGCTATCCTGGATGTCCCTGCTTCTTAAATTAGTCCTCTAATATATACAGAGGAAGTGACCCCTTTTTTCCCCTTCACTTGAATGATTTTGAAGTTTGGATTAAACAAGAAGACCAAAAAAAAGATGGAAACAAAACACTAAAAACAAAACCACTTGCAGTTCTTGGCATTGATACTCCCACTTGGTTCACATGCTTGAGCTCTCAGATTTTGCTTTTTTACCTTTCCTGGAAGCCCTGCAGATTCCCTTGGCTGCAGAAATTTCACGGTAACACCAGCCTGTGCAAGACAGCTGGATGGGACCATGATAGAATCACAATTATTGAAATACAGCAGTGTTTGGATCTGCAGTTTTAACTGATACCTAACACAGTATTGCTCCACAGTCCCAATCACATGAGCCTCAGGTGAGGAAAAAAATATAAGCACACATGAGTCAAAATTGATGCATGTACTTAAGAGCTTTGTGTTATTGACCTTAGTCTACAACTCTTCCTTTAGTAATAATAGTATGACAAAAACGGTTCTTTGAGACCTGAATGTCTACATTCCTCCAAAAGGATTTGTCTGTAAAATACCCTGCTTGCTCTCAACTTTGTCCTCACTGAGGAATAGAGCCTTTTGTACGTTTGAAGAGAGGCACATCAATGGAAGTTACAATCACTCAAAAGCATTGTCATGGTGCTTCATTTTTATTACTGCTCACAGTGACTGGTAATTGTTATCTCTGAGTGGCAGAAGAAAATACCAGCACATGGGAGATGGAACTAACAGCCCAACAACCAAATCTTTTGTGTAAACTGTAGCATTAGCTGAGGGAGGAAGTTGTTTTGTTATATTGTGGCATTGAGAAAACGTATTTTCCAAATATTCCTGCCAAGAGATCCCTCTGCAATCATACCAAGGAATTACTGCACCTCGGTGATAGCACAGAGCAAGCAACGATTGGTTCAGCTCCTGCAGCTCTCCCATAGTATCCATGTAAAAAGACAGCAAGTGAAACATACAGCTAGCTTAACGAGTCCTGTGTGGTTAGGAGACTCAATTAAAATTAAATTATACAACAAATTAGGTTTTAAATGCTGCACTGCTTAGCCAGCCAGACAAATAATAATTAGAGACGTACTGATCTGCTGTGTGCAGTTGACTGCTGTAACTGCTCTCCGTGTACACTCACCACACTTTCCTCCCAGCTCAGGGTGGTTTTGTACCACATTCCAAGTAATCCACCTCTCAACAGCTCCATTTTGTACTTGTCACCCTCCTGAGCTGGGCAGAATGGACAGGATCTCTTTCTAGAGACCACCTTTCCCATCTGCTCCCTCAGTTAATGTTTGTTCTGCAGTATACCCCCCCTTTGTTCCTAGACTCCAGCTCGTTCTAGATGGAATTAGTTTTCAGGCACACATATATCATGAGAAAAATAAGCTACAAATATTACTTTTCCCCCCACTACATGCAGTGATTCACATACCAGCAGTTTGAAAATACCCCGTGGTGGATCGTGGGGTACCAGCTAGAAACTGCCACCTCTGATACTGATTCTAGCAAAAGAAATTTAGGACATCCTTACAAAGTACAATATAAAAATGAGTTCAGTTGAAAAGGACCTGAAGGCAGCTACTCAAATCCCACTGTAAATGTTCAAATGCATTTGTATTGCAATAATGTTTGAAGCTCTCTATCACCTTGTTATAGATAATATTCAGAAAGACTGGTGCTATTTAATTTTCTTCTCAATTTTTTTTTCACCTTTTGGAGAAAGCAGTATCAAATTCTTAATATCAGATCTGGCAAAAGAACTTGGAAAACATATTTCGTTATTAAGCTAATAACTATGTGTTCTGCATGGAAAATAAAGTATTTAAAATCAACCTAAGCCAGCAAGAGTAATTTTATCCCACAGCCATCTTTAGCTGTGGTTTCCGACCACTGGCTGCTTGTCTGTGGGTAAGAAAAAACAATTTTGTAGTGCAAAAGAAAACAAAGACAGGCTTTTACTCAAGCATTTTCCCAAATACTGATAGCCCAGTCATGCAGAGAATCTATGTTCCTGCTATACTGTGAATGAGAATGCACTGTTAACATGAAGGGTTTTCCAAGCCAGCCCCAGATTTCTTCCTTATTGTGTGGTAGAGAAAGGAAGGCAGCCACAGACATCACATGAAAAGGGAAGAAGAAAAGTGTCACCTATGTCCTTTTTCTTATGCTGTTAATCCAGACATCCATTACTGACCACTGCTAGTGTTTGGGACCCTTTCAGAGTAGGAAAAACCAGCATGGAATTACCCATGAGTTACAAGGTTAAGCAGCAATGAGTTTAAGTACCTCCAAAGGAAGGACTCCCTGGGAAATTCAGAGGACCTTCCAGGAAAACAAGCAAAACCAACACACCAAAATCATGCACAGGGGAGCTAATGAAGCAGTGCAGTTCCCAGGGAGAAGATCCTCTCAGCAGGGACCACGGCTGAGCTTTGTTGCTGTGGGAGAAGGAGCAATGAGGAGAGGCTGCTCTGTGCCCAACTGGCAAAGAGAGATCAAAATAATGCAAGTGTTGTTCACACTTCCCCAGTGAGCTTCACTGGATGCAGCACTGATCAACCACACTCTCAGTTGTCTTTGAAATCACTTTGTAAATGCAGCCAGGTATTTCCCCAAGAGAGCTAAAAATAATAATTTAAAAGAAACCTTATTGACATTTCTTCTTAGAAATTGCTAGTGACTAGCTATTTTGTTACATTCAAATGGAATTTTAAAGCAGTATAAATTCCTTTTGGCATTGTTTACACCCCTCTTCCCCCCAGGCTGGTGAGGGAAAGCAGTTCAAGTTCTTGCCTTTGGCACTTTCTGGTTTCCAAATATCAAACTCTGTAGGTAGCTTGCAAGCTCCAGCAGATGGTCTCTTCTGTCTAATAAAGAAAACAATTCCACTTGATTAGAAAAATGGAACTATTCCTAATAGCCTTAGGTTTTCCAAGACATGGGTTTGGTTTTTTTTGTAGATCTAGGCACAGTCTACAGTAAAGTCTTTCCCTGTCTTACCTGACAGGAGCCCACTCTAGCCACAAGCATATGGACATATGCTGACTCTCACTTTTCTTGGACCAGATTCAAAGAGACCTTTTTAATGGTTCTTCTTGTCATTTATAGGTGACAGTCCAAGTTTTCTTTTTGATCACGTAGTTCATGATGTTTGAGAAATCCTCCAGCACTTCTCCAGTAAGTGTTAGATTGACACGTTTAGTCTAAGGAAGAAAAAAGTTGCATGTATTATCTCAGGATGAAAAACTTCCTACAAAAAATTACATTAGTATTTCCTCAAAGAATCCATATAAAACTGGGAAAAAAAATTTACAGTCTGGTTAAAGAATTGATTGCACCAAAGGGGATTTAAAAAATATTTCTTTCCTCTGAGTGTTGTGAAACATGCTTCCTCCAGGGGGTGCCAGATTAACATCTCTGGAAAATAAAAACGCGTGAGCTATCCACACCGAGGACAGCGCTGTCCATCCTGCACATTTCAAAGTACCTGGTGAGTGATGCACCCCTCCAGTCTGAGCCAAAGGCTTCGGTGTCCAGAGTGAAATTTTTCAGCTGTTCACTTGTAAAACTCTCTTGAAGTCAGAAACTGCTGACTGGTCCTACAATTAATGTCACACACATGCTCTGCCGAGTTAAGATAGGACACATCCCTCAGAAAAGAGTTTTAAGAGTGGCTAAGGGGAGAAATACATCCATCTCTGCCTTTGGAAAAAAGACCTTGGGGAAGGAAGAAGTAACAAATGCAGCAGCAGCTGTATGTAGCTTAAACCAGCTTATGAATCAGGACAGAAACCTGGACACAAGAACTAAAATGACACTGAAAACTGGAGAAAAACATGGTCAGGAGTGTCATCAGGTTTTCTGTAGGTCTGCAGGGAATGTCAGCTATGAGTAGGATGTCTGGAAATGTCATTAGAGCAGAGGAGAAGTTTCACTGGCTCAGAAAATAGAGATCTATCACTTAAAACAGAAACTTTGCCTTGAACAGGCAAATACTTTACTCTTAGGGAAATTGATCTAATCACTATTTGCAGACAAAGGAGCAAAAAAAAAAAAGAAAGTTGTTGAGAAGTCATATAATAATATCAAAACCTTTTCAACATTTCACTGCTCATGTTTTTCTTTTATCTACACAGCAGCTAAAATAATCACACAGTCAAGCCATTCTGGTTCCCACAGAAATATTACTGAAAGAGTGCCTGGTTATCTTCTACTTGACGGTAAAATCTCTGCTGGATAAGTATTTAAGGAGAAAATTTCTGTCAGTCTCTAATACTAAAAGACAAAATCTCTGAAATATACTTAATTTGTTCCCTTGCAAATTTACTTTTCTTACTTTGAGATTAGTAATAATGCTAGCAGTGAAAACCAACATAATTAATCCATAATATCATATAAGTGTGGACATTGTCAGAATGAAGGAAGACCCTGAATATTATATTAATCCATTATTAGAGTGATCTTGGATCCAGGGCTGTCAGTTAACACCCTACTGAGAGGCAGAAGAGATGCTCATTATTCCAAAAAATCATCTCACTCAATTCTCAGCTGCATGTAACAGTGGAGCTCCAGTGCAGTCACTGATCAGCAACTTTGCATCAGCTAAAAATATGATCACTTGTGTAGACTTTGAATTGCTGTGGAAGCACAGTGAATTCATGAACCAAAGCCTTGAGTGCTGGGAGTGGTTTCTGTGGCTGTGTAGGGAGCTGTGCCTGGTGTAGGCCCTGAACCAGAGACAACAGATAATAATTAGAAATCACTTGCAGTCTAGTTTTTGTAAATGATGACATGTCCTAAATTGCATGATCTTCAGACTAGACGCTGGGATTAATGGAATATTTTACTTTATTCCTCACTTTCTCTAAATGCTATAGTTCTAGAGACACATTGATATTTTTGTTTGGCATTACCTTTGTAGATGCAGGCTTGCACACTAACCTGCTTTATGCTGAACTGTCCCCTGAGAAAGGAAAGGCTCTGTCTTCTATGTCCTGTACAGAAACAAAAGGTCCCATAACATTTTGTCTGGCTTATTATTGGCAGGGAGTCAACTCTGGGGGATGTGGCAACATTTTTTATTTGTTATTTGATTTCTTAAAAATCCCTGCTGTGGATATTAAGAGGAAATCGGCCATAATTCAGGAGCAGTAGTTGTGATGGACAGTGAGATGGAAGGTTTCATATTAAAGCCTTAGGAGGCCAAAAAGAAAATTGGAAATCTGGAAGTATTGGCTGATGGGCACTATACTTTCATTATAAAGAACACCAAGCTCTATAAACCTCTTGGCAGGAGGGATAAGAGCAGAATGAAAACAGTGACCTTGAGATCAGTGTCAGGCTAGAGAATAGTAGGTTTACAACAAAGGCCGAGTAAAGGAGAGGAAGAGGAAATGCAGGTCAAGACATCATCTTCAACTTTGACTTCATTCTTGGGACTCCTGGTCAAAAAATGTCCACATTTATAGTTTCTTTCTGTAAACCAAATCAGGTGTATGCTTTCTCTCAATCCATGAAGCTGGAACTCCTATTTATGTTCTCTTAGCTTTCCATCTTCACTGCTGCATGATTCTCTCTGTTTTTGTCATTTGCTGTTTTGCCCCACTCCTTTTCCTAGCCAGTGGTCTGCTTTGACCAAATTCTTTTCTATTTACAACCCTCCTTTGATTCACTGTTCTTTAGTGCAACAAGGAAAAAGCTATTCTCTTAATTATCCAAGACCTGTTTTGACCCAAGTCTATCCAGCCTATCATTTTAATTAACTTTTAGAGTCAAAGTTCACCTCTTACCTGCCACATTGTCATTCTGTATCACTTCTTTGTTCCATTTTCCTGTATTTCCTCCTAAGCCTGATCTCAGTCTAAAGAAATCAAACTGGAGACCATTATTTGAGGTAGGCTTTGAGAAGCCAAAAAGCCTGTATTATCTGCTAGCTAACTCTAAAGGCAACTGGCTGTGATTTATGGGGGTGTTGGAACATCCATAGCTCAACATCCACAGCCACCGAGAGCATGGGACACCATGGCTGTTGGCACACCATCACCATGTGGTTTTTCATATGTGAACCCTGGCAGTTTAAACACCCTGCATTCAGCTTTGACAGACTGTAAAGTACTGGAAGTCACAATCCCAAAACATTGGTCTTGTTACTCGTTTTATGGCATTCTCATCTTTTACAGCAGTGTATATGTGGAGAAGCAATGGTTCAAGAATTCACCTAAATCATTGGTTTGCAGTTTATGGTCTGCAGAGCCTGGCAAGCCCATGAAAAGCTTCTAAAGAGTCTGAAAAAAGTGATTGAGAAAAAGAAAATTCATATGTGCCAGACAGCAATCTACATATGTGAAATCCCTAAAGGAGTCTGCACTACTGCTGGAAATTTTTTAAGGGTCCACAAATCAAAAAAGGTTGAAAAACCACTGACCTAAATCTTCTCCTGCAACAGCAAATGGCCTAGAACTGCAGCAATACGAGAACTTGGCACTAAGAAATGGCATGACAGCTAAGCAGCACAAAATCTCTGCAGCTTCTCACAGATGTAAGTGGAAGGGAATAGGACAGGCACATATCTGTTTTGCTTTTGTAAGTATTTGTTCAGGGATTAGTGTTAAAACAGATACAGAGAATAAAAAGGACAGTCTGTCTCAATCCTAATTATATAATCTTAACTACAGATTACTGCATGCAACAAATTTGGAGATGGATATGTTCCTTATACAGATTGGTCATTTCAAAAGGGAAACTTTCACTAATTAAAAAAAAAAAATCAGACAAGCACAATCCCTATTAAGGCATCTTGTCATTATTTCAGTAGATTCTCTGGAAATAAGCTTGTTTCTGTGCTAATTTTTCTTCTGGCAGAACCAATTCATTCTTGGCCTTTACAAGCTGGTCTTTTACATTTGATTCAAAATTGGATTTGGGCCTCTGGAGATATCTGATGTCAGCCTCCCTAATGTAGTGTCAACACGAAGACACAAAGAGATAAAAAGTCAGTTTCACTTAGAGTTTCCTTTTTCCAGGGTCTAATCTGGATTTTTCACTCACATTTGCAGTCTGGATCATTGCATCTTCTTGTTGTGAGTCACATTAAGCAAGAGGGCAAGAGAGTGCTTAGCCAGCCTCCCTGGTTTATAGGCAGGGTCACTAACACAGCTGGAACACATACTTATGCCTCATGATATCACCTCATAAAACGATCACATAGCAGACAAATTTTAAGTGCATATTGGAAAAGCAGAAACTCTGGGGTCAGGGTGGCGCAGAGTGGAGGAAGGGTAAATGTAGGCTACAATGAGAAATAATGAGACTCACTTTGCTGGAGGAAATGGTCAAACATTAGCATTTCAATAGAAGAGGTCAAACCATTTCATCCAATACAGGATGTCATTCCCTGCAGACCAAGCTAATACAAGCCATAACATCTGTACTCTGTACCGTGCTTTTTAAATATGACATCCAAACTGTGGGCTACTCCCCACAAAGACTTCTATTATCCCTCCTGCCTCCCTCCCTGGCCCAGCATGCAGCCTGTCCTCATCTGGATCACATGAATTAAACAACTAAAAATGGGACACAAAGGAAAAAGAGCAAGAACACAGAATTTCTTGGAGGTGTTGAGGAAAACTGTGTAGGCACACAGCTCAGGTCTTTCATAACACACATAGAGAAAGACTGAATTACAATTCTTTGGACAAGCTTAAGTCTATCCCATCCAGGCAGGTTCATTTACTCTTTTCTTAAAAGTGCAAAAATGCTGTGACCAAAAAAAACCCTAATAACACCAGAACAAAAAACCACAAACAAACCAGAAAAGCCCCACAAAAATAAAATGCAACCAAAAACACCCCAAGAAAACCAACACAAAAACCAACCAAACCCTCTTCCCCCTGCATTTCCCAATCTGCAGCACATTCATGGTTCCAAACACCTAGAGACTCAACTTTTGCTACCACCACCACTGCAGAGCAGAAGTAAAGCTGCTTTTTGCAGTGTCTTGCTTAGCATGTTGTATTTCACAAAGGCAGCAGAGGAGGTATTTTGTTCCAGGTCTCACAAATGGCAATTGAGATGGGGTTTTAGGCCACAGGTAGAACATCACCTTTCTGCCATATTGCTTATTTTTTAAAAAGGTAAGGAAAAACCCTCATATTCAGATGAGCTGAACAGCTGTTCAGTTTTGCAGAAGTCTTGTGCATTTTCCTTGATGCTGTTTTCTCCTTTGCTTACACCAATTTCTAATTCAACACCTTCTATTTCACTGTTCTCTCAGCAGCCACTGCCCAACAGCACATCCTCCCATCAGCTCAGCGGTGTAAACCAGCCAAGAGCACATTAAACATTTGATTGGATTCAGCTGGATTTTTCTGCATTGTGGGAAGAGCAGACAAGCATTTGAGTAGAGTTTCTGGGTGTTGGTCTGGACATCCATATCAATCCCTTGCCAGAAAAAGCAGCATCGCATTTTTCATAGTGCTTTCCTTTAATGACATTTCCTTCCTTCCATTAAGCAAATGTCCAGGGGAGATAAATGAATTGCTTTGTATATCTAGAGGATCTTTGAAACCCTTGATCTAGCCTAAGTGAGCAAGAATGAGAAAAATAACAGGGAGCTGAAATGGAGGAAGGAGATTTAAACACACAAATTCTCAGATAGAAAAAAAAAGTAAGAGCTAGAAAATGGAGGCATGGCCCAAGAAAATATCTCAGACATAGGGATACTCCAAAATAACACAGCTGCTAGAAGAGAAAAAAAGCAACACAAAAGGACCTCATGCAGAAAAGGAGAGTTGATGTTCGGCAATGCTCAGAAATTTTAATACTGATGTGTAAAATTAAACCATGACAGCAGAACAGGCTTATCTGCAAGCGTCACGTTACTTCCCCTGGGATCACTACCTTCCCACTGGTGCTTCTGTCATCTTCTCCTCCCCCCTCCA